>NC_136067.1:830493794-830906294 GCF_964261635.1 Lissotriton helveticus
CAAACAAGTTATTGTATGTGAGGGTTTGGACACCACTGACCGGAAACTACAAATGTTTCTGATTCTGATGCAATGCCTTTTCCCAGTTATGAGACATTACAAGCCATTAATAGGTTGTAAGCAAGGGCAAAGTCAAGTAAGTATGGTCTTTTAACCAATTATGCTAGTATGGCCTGACAATATTTGGATTTGTTATGCCTTATATCTTTCTATTAATTGGAAACTGAAAAGTACACGTAGCACCTGCAGCTTGCATCTCAGTGCCAAGTTGTTGATAGATACATATGCTCTACTAGGTGCCCCCGCCTACAGGGCCCAGTGAATCAGTGTGACACACTGATGATTTATTCCAGCATTAGTTGGAGAAAAGCTATCATATGTCCTGTCTCAGACCTGCTAACTACAGCTGTGTGATGGTCATACAGGATATCATGAATAGCAATATGTAGTAGATGGGGGTATAAACATTGTTGAATTGGAACCACCCATATTTTATTCTATGGAGGTGTGCAAAAGTCCCTCAACTCTATTAAAGAGTCATTCTTGTGTGACCGAACAACAGGTAGATTCTTAACGCTCTGAATGAGATCGTCAGGCCATGCATTCCTTGATGTAACAGGGATGTACTACCGGACTACTCTAGCATTGTGTTTTTGTGCATGCACCTAGATATATCAGTCCTTCTTTTCGGAACTCTGTATTATGACTGTATTCACGTTATCACTGTATATATTGTTTATCTTCACAATATAAACCTAAAAATGAATGAATAAATAAAGAGCCATTCTTGTGATATGGATGGCTTTCTTTGGTTCGAAGATTAGCATGACACTCATACATCCAAGAGATTTATAGAACTACAGGTGTGAATTACTGTCAGGATGCAGTGTAGAACTCGCTGGGTCCTGTGACGCGCTACTCTGAGGCTCATGAACATGCGCGTTTGTAGGAGTGAGGAGGATGGAAAAGTGCGCAGGGATTGGGTGCTGCCTGGACAGAAACCTCACATCTTAGAAGGTTTTGTGAAACAACAGCAGTAAGGGAAGAAGGACTGCATGTCCCATGTGCTCATGGAACTCTTGCAACACTTGCCGAAGGTGACTGCCATCTCGAAGCACAGAGTATAAGTTTCTCCTGGCCCATAGCACCCTTTCTAGGCAATTGTGATACAGAGTTGCAACAGCCTTGTCTTGTTGTTGGAATCCTGTTGTCTATTCCTCTGTAAAGTCAGCAGATGTACCAGGGAACCAGGAAAGAATCCAGGGCCGGACTGGCCATAGCGGGCACCGGGAGTTTCCCCAGTGGGCCGCCAGGGTGGGGGCCAGTTTTGGACC
This sequence comes from Lissotriton helveticus, assembly GCF_964261635.1. Taxonomy (NCBI): domain Eukaryota; kingdom Metazoa; phylum Chordata; class Amphibia; order Caudata; family Salamandridae; genus Lissotriton; species Lissotriton helveticus. The sequence continues at coordinate 830,495,129 of NC_136067.1, forward strand.
CCTGGCAGGCCGTTTTTGTTACCATGGCCGGTTTTGCAACATAGCTGCAGTATCGTCCCACTGTAACTAAAGCTGCAGCTGTGAGACAGGAGAGGTGCTTCCGACTAGCACCCCCACCTAGGGGCCGGCCGGGCTGTTTGCCACGGACGGTTCCCAGTCCGGCTGCGGAAGCATCTTACAGGGAATAGACTTCCACTTGTTTGTTTCACATTGAGTCATCCATTGGGATTACAAACTCTATAACACTTGTTTCACAAGGATTCATGCTTAGGGATTATGATATCTATAGCTCTCGTCCGGTTGCTTTAAAAAAAGTCATCCATAGAAGTTACAGGCTCTATAGGTCTTGTTTATTCCACAAGAATCACCCAAAAGATTATGAACTCTATTGCTCTGTTTACTCCTCAAGGAAGCAACTTTGTAGGCTCTAAACTAATGCAAACTCCAGTTCAAATATATTAGCACAGAAGTATTAATGTATGATATTTTAGTATCAAAGATAGTGAATACATCTATCACCGGGTTTAGGAACTACTCAGGCAGTACTAACCTATGCTTTCATGTTACTTGTTAACCTGATTGCAAAACAAGCAAGAAAAGTAATTTCCTCATTTTGAAGTTAGCTCTCATTATTATCAAGCTGATTATAATCATAATGGTTATTAGGTTACTGTATTAAAACCAAATTTTATTTTAGCATGGACGAAATGCTGAGTTTCAAATTGTAATGCAGAATGGAAATTTACAGGGTCAATAGATATAGCACAGGCACCCTTTAAGTTAAAACACCAATGTTCAAACTACAGTTATATTAAAGTTCTGCTTTATTTCCCAGATGTCAGTGCACCAGTTGTGCAGATAAAGCCCAGATGTTTAATCATGCATGGGTAGTGTCTTTATTTGTCTCTCTTGTCCCTGTTCCACAGGTATAACTTATCAGAATGACAGTACTGTGGAGTTGGCTCTGTGTTTGGGGAACTGTAGAACATATCCTTGCTCCTGTCGGATCCAGATTTCCGAGTCAGTGCGCCCTGACCAGTACCTCCATGTTCATTTGCCATCATATTTTCAGATACACCCATTGGACTCTAAGATATATAGGCTTCCTTTTTTTAAAGTAGTGTTTTTTACACAGATTATAATATTGTGTTGCATTGCTTTTTATTTGTAGAGTGCAAAAAATAGGACTAAACAAGCTTCAGGGGTCCCAAGGGTGATTCTGCCTTTTTACCTGACTGCTTCCCAGAATCCTCTCTGTTTGCCTCCTATATTTGCTTGTGTTTTGCACCATACCTGATGGTATAAGTACTTAAAAGCATTGTTTGGCACGCGTATTGTCTCCTCAGATGATTGTTCGTATAAAGTGTCGTCTGTGGAGGCTTAGGGAGGTTGTTCGTGCTTTGGCTAATTTCTCAACGCACTTTCCATCATACTCTCCAATGACGCTTTTCCAAATCAAGTCAAGTATATTTTTTTTCCATTTCTCTAGGGGGCATATTATCAACAAATAGCGATATTTATCGCTAAGTAGGCTTAGCGGCAAATTTTTATCGCCGCGCATCACCGGATTTTATCACTGAGATAACGTGCTATTAGCAACGTTTATCTCAAAAGCGATAAAATTCCCGGCGATAGCGGCAAAATCCGTGAATATCACTGAGAATACATCGATATTCCCGCATTATCGCTAACGGAGTCTTAGCCATTATATCCACCTCCCATTGGATATAATGGCTAAGAACTGGTCTGAGCAGGCGTTAGTTTTTGGAGATATTCGCGCTTAGCGCGAATATTTCCATCGGTACGCCTGTGTTGGTAATAGGCGATAGTGATGTTAGCGACTGCTTTCAGTCGCTAACAGGTTGGGTACGCCCACTTTGCATGTCATTAGCGATAAATATCGCTGACAAGCAAAGCGGGCCCCAAACCGCTCACTATCGCCTACAAGCTGTCGCAAACTGCTGTTAGCGACAGCTTGCTAATAGGGCCATAGAATTATTGCCGCGGCGATAATTCCCTATCGCCCCCCTTGATAATATGGCCCTAGATTCCTATAAAATGGTGATGATTTTATCCCCTACCTAACAATAAGAATACTGGTACTAGGATTTACCCTTGAGTCCTTGAATAACATCGGTCCCTCCTGGCGTGGGAAAACAAATTGCTATTCCGACTTCCTCTCTGTTCTAAATGGTTTGTTAGCAAATCAGCTGCTATTGTTTACCACCGCTTGCTGCACCTGAATGCAGGCCTCAATTGCCATATTTTTCATGCAGGAGCCATGCTCATTTCAATCATGCCACTATAATCAAAAAGAAAAAACAATGCTCCCAATGGAGATATTTATATTGTTTGCAGATACTCAGCCATGATTTTGTTAATATACCCACACATCAATAATTAGCAATAAAAACAGGTGAAAAGATATGCTCAATTATTCAAATAAACAATAGCCCTGTGATTTTCGTTTGGGCTTAAGTCAATTTAATTTTTGAATACTCTTGCAGCAAGAAAAGTGTTTAAACCATAAGTTTAAATAAATCATAGTGTGAAAAGATTTAAAGGGCCGAGTGCTTAGTGTTGAGTTCTCTGCTGTGTATAAAAGGACCAAAATAGTGAATAGAAAAGTAGGCTTGAAACAAGTGCACAGCATTGGCTTATTTAGACATAGATAATCTCATAACGCTCTGATTGCATTTATATGTTGACACTTGGTTTCAACCCTTTTGTTTTAAATGAGACATGGGCTTCCTCCGGTCAAAAGCATCTATTCAGGGACACGTGCCAGCTTTCTGAATCTGTTTATATAAAAGAAGCCCTGGAGTATTGGTACGAAAATGCCATGTAATCTGCTCAGTGCTTTGACTCAATCAGCATGCCAGAACCAAACATACATTACTTGTGCTGTAGGAACCCTAAGGTTCTTACTGGACAATGCACGTATAGCTTATAAATTGAATCGCAATGACATAGTATGACTGTAGTAGGACGCTGATAGAGATAGCCAGCCTAAAAAAGACAGAAAACTGTTTTGGCAACTGAATATATAGTCTGTATTCAAACAAATAAATGCAGACAGTGCAAGGTGTCCCAATTGAACGGAACCCACAGAACACAACTGTGACAATATAGTGGGTAAACAAAGTCAAATAAAGCGGAAAATGGGGTTTCCAATCACATAACAGAAGTTCACCAAGTGTCCCCTACCAATTGGTCCAGATAAGACCCCACTTGTTTAAGTGGTGAAAACGTCATCGACTTGCACTAAACGAGCCATATCCAGCCTCTTCGACTGTAAAGAGGGCTCAAGTTCAATATTATCTACTGTGAACTTTATATGAGCTTCCTTTTTTTAAAGTAGTGTTTTTTACAGAGATTATCATATTGTGTGGCATTGCTTATTATTTGTAGAATGCACACAGTAGGACTAAACAAGCTTCAGGGATCCCAAGGGTGGAACCTGCCTTTTTACCCAACAACTTCCTAGAATTGAGTTAGTTCCTTGAACTACCAAAGAGCTTCAGTTTTTGAGGTGTTGACACTTAGGTGTAATTAGGATTAAATGAAATGCCCTGGAGCCAAAAAACCCAAGCTCTTTCTCAAATCCCAATAATATATATAAGTACAAGGATCAGCAATGCCTTTCCCAATCACACAAAGATCTGGGCCTACAAAAATAAGTCTGCTCCGACCATTATACCTAAGATATGAAACTCAGGAATGCGATATTATTTCACCACAGTCTTTGATTTGTGGTGTTAATCTTGGATTTTATATTTATTTTTTCATTTAATGTAATCTTTTTTTTTTTTTATGCCCATGGCATTTTCATGTTCCTCGGAATGGAGTCTCCATGGACTAAGGTAGGCTAATCCTGAACCAGGAGGAAGGGGAGTGAGCTGAGTTACTATTGATCATGGTTGTATCCATTGATCTATTTTATACTTCACTGAGAAAACAGATTTTCTTTAAATATTTGCCAGGCCGTGACGTTGCCCTTTGTAAATACTTTTGTGGTCCTTGGCAAGGATCATTTTTTCACCCAGGCAACTAGTTGCCTAATCTTGTTTCACTTTTTTCCTCTCAAACCAATTACGCCATCAGTCCCACAAATGACATTTCCCCCATCAATGATACCCACAAACTATCCCAAAGACCTCACTGCCCAGCAACTGTTCAGGGTCTACCTTCACTAAAGTAGAGCGTTAACATGTTTCGAAGGCCTAACAGACATAGGGTCAAATTTATCAAACAAATGCGTCATTCTTGCGCCATGCAACTGAGCGCAAAAGCGATGCAACCCTTAAATTAGATGTATCAAGCCACGCAAATCGATGCGTTGCGTTGCGTTACTCTGCCTCAGGGAGGTGTGCCATGGGTGGAGGGTGGCTGTTTCTACATATCCACCCATGGATGTTGGCACAGTCCGAGATTTACCATTATTGAAAAACCTGGGAATGAGTCAAAATGCTATGCATCCCCAGAGGAGGTGTAACGAAGAGAAATATCTTTATTTTTCATTTGGTTTTTCCTCTTTCTATGTGGGCAACAGAAAGAGGAAAATGCCTCAGGAGATTATTTTTGTGCAGCAAGATGTCCCTTCCTGCAAAGAAAAAATCCGGCTTACAACTCGGGCACCCTTGTACCATGATGCATGGGTCCCTACATTGGCACTAAGCACCAAATTGTACACCCGCACAGTGAAAAGACAGGAATGCACTGTGTAATGTTAAATTTGGGGCATTCCTGTTCTTTCCCTATCATGCAACGCAGCAAGGTGGCTTGGGTCTCTGCCAATCCCTCTCCCTTGATATGGTGTGGTCTTCTTTTTGCCCTACCCTGTCCACATACCCTGGTGTATGTTTTCTTTCAAATAGGAGACAAAATTATCAATCAGGAGCTGGAGCCCATTTGCAGTTCTTGATAACAGTTCAGCATCGTCTGCGTATCGTTGGATTGGAAACAGGTTATTTCATATCCTAGGGGCTTCAGCCTTCACTTTTTGCAGTACCTCATTCACCCCATTAATATATAATGAGAAGAGCAAGGGGGCAAGAACACACCCCTGATGAATCCCCCCAAGATACTTTAAAGCGGGAAGGACATTCCCCCTAAGGGCCATAACGTACCTGAGCGGTCAGTTGGGAATATAATTGTGGCAGAAAAGTAATAACCACAGTCAGAGCACTCATCTGTCAGCAATTCCACAGCCTAGCACGGTTTACCATGTCGAACGCACTACTTAAATCTGCAAAGCACAAATGTATGTGACCCTCTTTTGCTACTGTGTGGAGGTAGAAGTTAACACAGTGTTTAATTATACCAACATCCCTCTTGAACCCATATTGTGTATCTGTGAGAGTGTGCTTATCATTCACACCAACATAACCTATCCTAGTGTATTCTACCCATTAGATTAGCACTAGAGTCCAGGAGGGTTATTGGGGGGTCATCTTGGATCTCCTTTTTCTCCTATTTAAAAATCGGGACAATTGTACTTTCTGTCCAAGTAGCTGTAAGAAAACCTTCTAGTGTAGCGTTACACACTTATTGAAAAAAGGGCCCATAAAGTAACGTGACTTAAAAATATAATATGCATACTCCTAGTAATGTAAAGCGAGAACCATGGCCTCTGCTCTCACCAGGAGAGGCCAAGAAAGAACCCACTTGTTACAGTCACTACAGATTGCCTCCAATAGGTCAACAATGCATTCACCCTTACCAAGAATTTCAGATCGGTTTTAACTGTTTAAAAGCTGAGAAAACACATTTGCCTTGCCTTCGTCAAGGCAAGGAAGGTAGGATCATTTGTCCTTTTCAGATATGGAGCTTCAACTGGGGCACCTGCTATGTTTATATTTGTTAGAGCTTCCTGTTGAAGTTTAATTTCTGTGAAATGAGCGTCAGTGCCAGAACAGAACCTCACATGCCTGTTCAGCCAACAAGAGTCTGCAGTTTTGCAAACAAAGTCTACCCAACTGGAGTAGTTTTTACTGGTTAACTAGTAAGTGCTACCTAATTGGGTAAAGGTCTAGTGCGTATTTCACACTACAGCTCCATAATGGACCGCAAAGGAAATGTCTACAGTGACCTTGTGTGTGTTTCGGCAATGCGATTGTTTCTTGTGCATTTTCATCCAGGAATCTTTGATAACATGAATCTTCCTATAGAGCTGCTAAATATGCAGCTCTCTCTGTGCGGGTGAAATCCTTTCATTTGTTTCCCTCCCAGCTTGACAGCGGGCAGGAAAATAGATGAAAACTCCGCTCCCAACGAGGGGAAGTGGTTTTCCTGCTCCCACCTGCTGGGAGTGGAGTTACTGTTTGCTTTCACTTGGCGGGGGCTGTCAAAGTACCTGCCAAGCATAAGAAAACTGCTGTCTCCCGGGGTGGGTGGGCACCTCTCCAGGCAGAAGAAGCCGACCTTGTGGGATGGTGGTCCTGAAGGGGCCATTTGTTTCTCCAGGATAGGGGCCGCCTCATTTGTTCCTTAGGGTCAGCCCCGGGGAGGTGGTGGTCCCCAGGGGCGAATATGGCGTGTGTGGGAGCCTCGCCCCTCCACCATCAAAATGCTCCTTTGGCCCTGGGGAGATGGTGTACTCCACGAGATTGGAGGGGGGTACGCGTGGGCCCCCTCCAATATTTGTAATAAAGTCCTGGGGAGGTGGTGGTCCCCGGGGGTCTTAGGAGCCTTCCCCCCCCTCCAATTAAACCTTTAATTGGCCTGCCCTAGGGAGTTGGCTGTCCTGGGGCTCCAACAGGCCTTAGGGAGGGGGGCTGCATGCGCTCTCCCACCCATTATTTACATTTAAATATACCCCAGGACAAGGCTCCCACGGGGATGAGTATTAAAGAAGCACGGGAGACGTCACTTCTTTTTTTCAATTTATTTTTGCTACAAATTCGAGAATTTTGGTGATTTTGCAGCAAGTTATTTAAAAAAAAAATTTGGGGGGGGCCCTGGCATGGTCCCTGGGGGACCCCAGCACCAGCGCTAGCGGGTCAGGGTATTCTTACCCTGCCCCTTTTTCTCTTCATTTTAAAACATTTTGGGGGACTTAGCTAAGGCTGATTCCCAAAATGGCTGGCAACACTTCCTTGTTTGAAGTGTTAGGAGCCAATCGGATCCCTGCACGAGATCAGCAAGATTCACAGAGGGTCCGCCTACATAGATATACAAATTAGTTTGTTTTTTTAAATCTCAAGAACTACTGAACATTTTTAAACCAAATAACAAAAAGCACGCTTTCTGGACCAAACCTGCCTGCTGCCAAATATGGTGTAAATCAGTCCTGCGTTTCGTGCTGTAGTCTTGCCTAAAAAATCTATGGGAATTTCAGAAAAAAATCACTTTTTTTACCCCCTTTTTCTCTGCCCTTACTTGACGATTCACGCCAAAACTTTCAGTGCACAACTAGAATCAAGAGGACACTTATTTTGTGAAGAATTTTTAAACGGCGTCAAAGTTATAGGCAAGTCACAGACTTTTCCTATGGAAACTAGGTCCTAACTATAGCTACCTACTACCGTCTGCCATATATGAAATAGGTTTATGAGTAGGTAAGGGTATAGGGTAGAAAGGGTATTATTAGGGTTTTAGGAATGGGTAGGTGTATAGGATTGTAAGGATATTTTTAGGGTTATGGGGCGGGTAAGGTTTAAGGTGCTAAGGGTATTTTCAAGGTTTAGGGAAGCGTAGGGGGTATAGGGAGAAAAGGGTGTTTTAGAGTTTAGGGTGGGTAGGGGTATAGGATGGCAAGAGGATTTTTAGGATATAGGGTGGGTAGGGGTATAGGGTGGTGATTATATTTTTAGGGTTTAAGAGTGGGTTAGGGTATAGAGTGGTAAGGTTAAATTTAGGATTTAGAATGGGTAGTGGTATAGTGTGGAATGGGTATTTTTAGAGTTTAAGAGTATGTAGGAGTATAGGGTAGGGGTTTGGGATGGTAATGGTATTTTTATGGGTTTAGGGTGGGTAGGGGTAAAAGGTGGTACAAATATTTTTAGGGTTTGGGAGTGGGTAATGATTTAAGGGGGTAGGTTTTTTTAGGTTTTAGGGGTGGGTAGGGGTATAAGGTGGTAAGGGTATTTTTAGGATTTAGGTGTGGTAGGGATATCGGATGGTAAGGGTATTTTAGGGTTTAGGGTTGGGTAGGGGTATAGGGTAGTAAGGGTATTTTTAGGGTTCAGGGTGGATAAGAGCATATGATGGTGAGGGTATTTTCTAGGTTTTAGGGGTGGTAGGGTATGGGATGGTGAGGGTATTTTTAGGGTTTAGGGGTAGCAAGGGTATAGGGTGGTAAAAGTAACTAATAAAAGGGGGTGATATATATAATTAGGGTAAACCTTACCTTAAATATACTTATCTTGCATGGTAACGGCAGGCATGGCAAAGGCATATGCATGGCAAAGGCATGTGTGGTAAAGGCATATGTGTGGTAAAGGATTTGTGGTAAAGACATCCGTTTTAAAGACAAACAACCCTCTGTCAGAACCCGAGGCTGCCATCCAGCATAAAAGACATACTAAAATGCTATGTTTACCAATGTAGAAATAAGTGCAGTGCTACTAAAACGCCAGGACCGGACACAAAACAGAAAACGAAATATCAGTAATGACAGCAATCCCGGTAGTAGCCACTCCTTTTCTGACATAAAATGTGATATGGCTGAACCACAGGTTATCAAAGGAGATTGCCCCTCTTTGTGAAGGATTTAGATGATGATTACAGTGGTCCCTACATTTTAAATTGCAGCCAGCTGACACTTCCCTCTCCTGATTCTTGTCACCTGTGCTCCTTTATACCCATGCCATTGTTCTTCTTCTGCCCTCCCTCAACATAACCTTTCCTCCACAACCTCTTTATATTGAATGATACAATAATGACTGCACAAGACTGCTAGCCTCCCGTCTGAAGGTGATCAGACATTATTGCACACATTACTGTACATATAAATTATAGCCCAAGCTTAATCTGATGTCTACATTTGTGCCTCATGATTATTTAACCAATAGAATTTTTTTCCTATGTAAACTGTTCTAAGATCCCGCAGGCTAATTGCCCATCCATGTTGCTACTAAAATAAAACGTTACCAATTTTATGGCCAAATGTACTTATTTATTTAACAGCCATAACTTTTGGACCATATTGTACAAATAGTTAGTGTGGAATTTGTATAAATAATATAGTCAAACCCATACAGTCAAACATCTAAGTACAAGTCTCTGGTAAATAAGACATACGGCTATGAAATATACAAACATGCAGTGGATTGAAGCCATGGGGTAGTAATAACTCATGTCTTTTAAGTTGTAAGGTGTCACAGTTCAGTTCATTTTTTGAACTATTGAATAAAGGGGATTGCTGAATGTCTTATGATCAAGACTTCCAGTGAAGAGGAGTTTGAAAGTGAAAGGACTAGATTGTAGGCAGCACAAAGTGGCTTGAAAGTATTAGACGATTAGGAGACCTTAGGTTCAGGGATTGAGTGTAGCAGGAAAGGTTGTCAGATAGGTAGTTGCGGGTGCCGTCATTCACTGCTTTGTATACAAGCGGCAGTAACTTGTATACGGCTCTAAATCTAACAGAACCAACCATCTTGGTGGCGATGGAGTGACTTGGGAATGATATAGTAAGTTAGGAAATTACTTGAGGGTTTGTAGGAGGCTCTTGTGGTGAGGTTTACGACCTTTTTAGTTGGGCAAATAAGTATTGAGATGCTCAGAGGCAAACTATTGAAGCAGACCAGTCTGTGGAGGACAAGTAAGTTGGTGAGTATTTTTGCCATATTGAATCAGATTTGCAGACAGATCTTTCATTTAATCAATGTTTTACTTCATGCTCCAATGGTTACATTGCTTATGAAAGATTGCATCTTGAGGAATGAGCTGTAAAGAACCACAAGGTTTCTGAAGCAGGAGGTGAAACTTCAGGGCTTCATGACAAAGAATGACTAGAACTACCAAGAATGATTGGGTACTTTTAAGAAGTGCAAGTAAGGGACCAGAGTTTCAGCATGAGGGAGTGTAGGGCTATCAAGAGATTAATCTTAGTGAAGCACTGAGAAACACAAAACTAAAGTTGGAAGTCATGAAGTAGGAAAAAAGAAAAGGATGTGAGTGTTATTAATTTAAAGATAATATATATTCCCATAAATGGTAGTAATTACTTCTAAATGCCTTATAGTTTGCCTTTTTCGCTGGAAGCCGCACACACATATTCAGTGCACCCAGTTTTACCTCTCTCCCCACTCCTATTACACCAATAACTCTATATTATAATTCTCTCCCCAACGAAACAGTACCCCTTTCGCTACTGATTAATCGTTTCTCAAAGCTGTTCATTAATATATGGGCAGCTGGCATCATGCATACATGTCTATAATGTATATGTAAATGCTGTTCTTGACTGTAAGTGTGCTTTGCCACCATGGCCGCTGCCTTTGATGTGCTCCTGTAATCAATGTTTGTGTACTCTATGATGAATCTGTTCTTTCATTTTTCATCTTTCACTGCAGCTTGAACAGTCTGGACCAACACTATCTGGATCTCTGAGCCAAGTTCCTTCCTTTTCTGCTGATTTGACCACCCTGTGGGATTTTTCTTCAGGAGTCTAAGGGAAGAAATGGGCCACTTGGCTCAGATTGTAACAATCTGAGTGTTTTTTTTACCACTGGTGTTCTGGGGCTGAACCTTACTATTTTATTTATTTATTTATTTATTGGCATTTATAAAGCGCAACATATACCCTGGGGTGTCATAACTGAGCACCAAGTACACACAATTTAGCATTTGACATTCAGGGTAGCTAAGTCGAGCAGTCTAAGGCTTGTGTAGGTGCTGTGAAGTTAGAAACCCAGAACTCAATAAATCAACAAACACATGCCAATAATTCAGTGCCTAGCTCGTATTTAATCTTTGAAAAATAAGTATTTTACTCAAATCGTACACAACATAATCCTGTACATAATTCGCATAGAGCAGCCATCTATAGTCCTCATAAATGATAATTTACAGTGGCTGTTGCGGAGGTACCTAGGCTGTTCCCATGGGCCACCGTCTTGTGATACTCCTTGTGCAACTTTCTACGATTAGCCTCTTGGTTGCTCCTTTGCAGAGGGGCGGGATCTACAGTAATTCTTTGGTTGAGTGTGACCATATGCAGTCCAGCACTTGCAATTATTCCCTCCCCTCTAATATGAACTTTGTTCATCGTTCTCCCAGGTTGTACTGTACCCTTTGTTGTCCATTTGGTCATCATATAGCACTTGCACTCTCTGGAGTTGACAGGGCAATGCTGCTCTACATGGTGTGTATTGCATGGTCCACGGAGCGTAGGGACCAGTAACCTTACCCCGGGCTGGTTGACTGGTGCTTGAGCAGCGCCTACGGTGTGAGAAGGCTGCGGTGACCAACTCAAGTTCATCAGAACCCTCCATCCATGGGGCGAAAGAATTCTGCTTGTACTCACAAGATACTTTGGGGACTCCTAGGCTTTATCCTTATAGAGCAATTCAAGTACTTCCCTGGTGCCGCAGCAGACATCTTCAGCTCACCGTGCCTCAGTTCCTTCATGGCCCCTCTGCTTCTGAGCAGCATCTCCCTCATACTCCTCCAATTCCCCTCCTGGTCAATTGGTCAGCTACCCCCTAGAAGAAGGGTCCAGGCAGCCTCTCCCGGCAGTTCTGGTTACATTTTTGGGGTTTCTGGTTCATCCTGGCAGGGGGAGCTACCGGAAAATACCACAGTTTCGCAGTTGCAACTGGTGTGGAAACCTCAGATTCTGGTAGAGAAATCTTGCCCCACTTTTAACCTAAAGTTGCCAACAGTAGTCGTGTATCCCAACAGGCAACTCTGGGACCGGTTCTGGGCAGTTCTGGCTATTCTGCATATTCCACTCAGGCTGGTTCAGCCAAGGCCTTTGTTACCAGGTGCTATGAGGAAAGTGAGGGGAGAAGCTGGGAGTCTCCTGAGCAGCAGGAAGGTGAGAGGAAGAGCTGGGAGTCTCCTGAGTAGCAGGAAGGTGGGGGGAGGAGCTGGGAGTCTCCTGAGTAGCAGGAAGGTGGGGGGAGGAGCTGGGAGTCTCCTGAGTAGCAGGAAGGTGGGGGGAGGAGCTGGGAGTCTCCTGAGTAGCAGGAAGGTGGGGGGAGGAGCTGGGAGTCTCCTGACAGGAGAGACTCAAACCAAGGGTACCAAAGAAAGTGGGGGTTGTCCTGCTTTACTATCTGTTAGCCTTTCAGAGGTAGCCCTTCCAGTGAACGATAGGACAGGAGAGGGCATGGGAAACTCCCTGAGATTCAAATGAGGCCTCTGTCTCCTCCAAAAGTCTGATCCACTGCTAAGGGTCCCTGGAGGAACCATGCTAATCAGATCTGCTGTCTAGGCCCTCTTCACCCCTCCATGTTAGGTACCACTTAAAAGTAGCAAATACAAAATGGTTTCCAGATTGGCTATGGCCACGTGCATTGCACACGTTGCAGGCACTTCCTCTACATACGCCGATAAGTACCCGCATGCAACATCAATGTCCAAAATGTTCCCGGACATGCTTGATCAAGTGAAAAATAAAGGATACACTCTAGGAGCCAGTAAACTGATTAAAGGTGTCCTTCATGAGCTAAGCTCTAGAGAGCTGGAGGCAGCCAGTCACCAGCTTTTGGACCATAGAAGTCCCGAGTTTCTCTAGAATTTGCCAGATAATCTCTAGTCAAAACATCATATGCATCTTGGTCCTTCCTGCAGTAATATTACCCACTGTGATTTAACTTTAGAGATGATTAACATCACAGTAGGTTCTAATTGTCAGGAAATCAAAGAGCCTGTGTGCTAGAGACCTATCAAGATACTCCATCCATTTGTCAGTTTCAGTCACATTACTCAGCTGCAAAGCTGAACTTGTGGCCAAATATGTGAACACAGTTCAAATAAATGAGCAATTCCGTAAGGTTCCGGCGGGACCCGGTTTATTCGTTTTTCTTAGATGTGTGTATTTACAGTACTGAGTGAAACTAAGATGATTTTGAGGAGTTTAACCTCTGAAGAAAACGGGGTTATCAATTACAGGAGCTTTGGGGCAAATCAAAAAGGACCCATGAGCCTGCCACATTCCTTCCAATCTCGTGTCAATATCAGGATAGATTTAAATCTCATATGTTTGAAGACTTTGGGAGGGTTGAATTAAAGAAGTTCCGTTTTGGGGAATCGGTCGGAAATGCTGTTGAAGAAATGTATACATCTGCCACTCATACCCAGCATTCATGGCTTGTGCAATCCTGCTTCCCAAAGCTGCCGAAAAGAAAGAATTAAAGTTGGAAAAAGTAAGGTGCAAGTCTCCCCGTCTCGTATGTTTCGACTGTCACGTGCCAAGAAATAAGGGTGGATTGAAGCAATGGCAGTGGCGGCTGGCGAAGTTTTAAAGTGGCGAGGCGAAAAAAAAACCTTTGACTGGGATGGAGTGTCGCAGGGTTTCTGTTCTCACACAGAACTGTGCACAGAGGATTGGAACCTCGGCGAATTAGGGTGACCCAAAACTCACCTTAGTACCCAACTTACCCCTTACCAAGCTAGCTACAGTGTCTCATTGGTCTTATCAAACTCCCAATGTTTAGACAAACCAGAACATGAACTTACAGTACCTCAGGATACGTGGAACTCATGAACACTCTTTCGTTATATTATCATTACAAACCAAAACATGGAGTAAAGAAGAACACATGTGCATTTGAAATGTTTATTTACTAATGCCGTCTTCTCAGGCGCAGTATCTTAGATAATACAAGTATACTTATTATCAGTAGCAAAATTACCAGCATAGTTACTAATACATAAAAAGCGAATGGTGACAGCATGTTAACATGCTATAATGAATAAGAGTTAACAACACTTATATCTCACCCTCCCTAACACATATATTATATTATTAGCTAAGAAGGTCTCTTTGGGTTGAATTAGGGGGGGCCATACCTTAGTGTCCTAGCATGACGGAATCACATCAGCATACACCAGCTCTCTCTGCATGTGCACCGCATCAAGTGTGTTCTATGTGCCTCATGCAAGGCAATATCAATCCCGCCTGAAGCCCGAGTTGGCAAAGGCTGCACTTGTGTTATGACTATGAAGGCGTGGAGATCAGACCTCATAACAATTCCATATCGTGTTGTTCCTGAAACTTCAGCACTCTTCGTGCAGACATAGTTTATTAAGCAAAGCTGATATCAGAGCAATAACATATTATTCTCACATAAACCACGGCAAACTACTAGGTTGAAAGCTAAGTCAACAATTAAGTGTCGTGTGCAGAAGTTGCAAGAATGGAAAATGGCGTTTAAACCTCAAATGTACCTATGCTAACTTAACACGATATAAGGATATTCAGGAGCTACATGACACCCCCCCCTTGATCCGAGAACGGACTAAATATGATAACAGAAGTGCCATCTCATGAGAGCAGAACTCAACAGAAAACGAGCATGATCCGAAATTAAACATTAAAAATTAATGCTAAAAAATAGCCCAAAAATATAACGTGGCTCAAGCCAATAGGCAGGGAAATAATAAAAAATTTGACAAATAAGTCAATAAAATCAATGAAACGCTATTGATCAGCATGTCAATCCGAGGCAGTGTCTATGACAAAACTGTATATGCAAAGTAAGTAGCAACAGCCTCCAATAGGAAATCACTGTCCTCATCCGAAAACAGTTCAGCCATCCAATTTAAAAGATGAAAAGAACATACGTGTTCTCCCAGCACCGGATCCTCTATAACCATCAGAGGACAGCTCGGTGGGTTTTCAAGAAAACTTAGTTCCAAGAAATTCCGTGCTGCCGACAATATATCCCAGGGACCAATTAGTCCATGCGCCACTGCTAAGGCCATAATCCTCTCGTCAGAACAAACCAACTCGTGAGCAATGATAGGACTCATCAGCTGATTAAAATCGACGTCAGGAGAAACCGGTCCGCAGAGACACAAATCAATGGCCCAATGGAAATCACAGGTCAGGCAGTGAAATACAGGCTGGACACAGGTGAAATAGGAGAATCGAAAAGATAATCCATATGCCGCGCTCAATGTCGCCAACGGCAGTGTGCCATAATATTCCAGCATGCGGTTGCGAAACTGCGTCAGTAGCTGTTGCGCGGGGTCTTGCACAGGAAGGACATCCATATTTAAAAAGACAGAAAATCACTAGAGCGCTAGCCGCTAATGCAAGTAAAAATGGGAATCCTCCAAACAAGGATGAAAAAATAGAATGGAAGAAAGCAGGGATGACTCCAAAAATCTTTTCAAAGGAAGTCACGAGACCACTGCTAACAACTTTAAAAAAATGCGCTAGGCCTTTTGTGGAGGATGCGTTAAAGATAGTACGAACCATCGCTCCGAAATGCAAAGGCAAATCAGTATTCAAAAGAGCCTGAACCTCTGTACGGGTGTTTGCAATGTGAAGCACGAAAGTTTCACGGGCCGAGCTCAAGGCCACCTCTTTCTGGGACAAAAGAGCCCTTATTCTTGCCATGCCGCTGAATTCTGCTCCCAAGGTTGGTATCTGTGGCCAGATGGAAGACTCCCTATGTTCATGTGTGGGAGGATAAAGCACATTTCTGCAGCAAATAACCCGCTCACTTACTGTTACGATGAAAGCTATACCTTTAATTAACCCACAACAGTCTTCATTATTGAGCATTAAATAACTACCATTTTCTAATAATTTAAACGTGGGGATGATTGCAGGAACTGGCGTGCCTTGCAAAACGCAAGCCATATTCGGTCGGTCTTTGTTGCATGAACCGTGTAACTGTATGTGTCTACACATTAAAGAATGATCTGGTGTCTCAGTACACTCCTCCCCATTCAGATAAACTTCTTGGTCATCCTTGAAACATCTGTATGTGTATGGAAGCGACCAGACTTCATGAAGGAAACCGCTACCTAAAGGTTCATAACGACCAATGGGTACATATTTCATACAATTTGAAAACTTATATAAAGCAAAAGGCAGCGTTATTAAACCGTGGATAAGCCACGTTGCAGCAGTGGCCTCTGCCACGGAAAAAGGTAAAGATTCTAACCTTTCAATATGAACATAGAAAAGGAAGCATCGCGCATTGAAAGCAAGCGTTGTTTGTCAGTTAAATTAAACGGTGCAAACAAAGAAGAAACGTTCATGTACCCCCAGGGAACTTTACCATTTTTCAGAGTCTGAAGGGTCCATGCAAATTGCATGATTGAACGTAATTGATTCTGACCATGGTATAATACTGACACTTCATCATGTACAATATCGACAACTGACGACACAATATTATCCAATGTGTAAATTCTAGAGGAAAGCACGTTAATACTATTGTCAACAACTGCAAGCACTTTCTCAAGATTCGCCTGATCAATAGCCCTAAGGCGTGTAGCAGCCTCAATCTGTGATAGTTTCCAAATTTCATTGTAAACTCCATATATCCATCTTTTCGACCTGCCACTAGCCGGGCCTTTAATGAAATCATTTAAATCCACGTCTGCATTCAGTTTAGACAGGTGACTCTTCACTGCAGGTAAAGTTGAATGTTGCAGCCAATTTTGACACAATTTGCCTACAGAATAAGAGGTGACAGTATGAACCAAGTCAAACCTGGGATCAGATCTAACAGTTTTAAAACCGTCAGTCAAATTCAAAAATCTATTTTGGCAAGAATCAGCACTACGGTGCCAAAGCAGCCAACCTTTAGGATTCATACTGGAAATGTTAAAGGAGGAATTAAGGAGTAGAGCCTGTAATTCTCTAATGGACAACTGAGTAAAGTTACTCCAACCATCATATTCCTCCAACTCCGGGAAAGAAGGAGTGTTTAACTTTTTAGAAGTAGCCAATCCATAGCATGTAGTCTGGGAAATTGTTTCATTTAAAAACAACATATGATTCGGGATGAGACATGCACGGTGCAAAGCCTCAGTGCCTTGTACCTGCCAGGCCCTTGAACCCCAAACTGATTTAAGGTCTATTGTTTCCTTCCATAGCTCATAGCCTCTAGTAACTAATTGATCAAGGAAGGCCTTCGAATACAACAATTTAGTATCGTTAAGTCTAACCTTGGACATTGGCTTGTTATGAAATTTAAAATAAAAGGACTCGGGATTGGACTGGTTAAAGTCAGTGAAATAAGTATACTTTTTCAGAAACGTTTCTGAACTCCCTTGTTTAGGTGCTGGGCAATGTTCCCACTGAGTAAAATTAACAGTATCCCTTCGGGATGATGTTTTGTGTAAGAAGTGATTGCCATAATGTTGGTAGCAGAATAATTCACCATAATTAGCAGATTCTAAATATAAATCCTCAGCATCAAAGGCAGCATAGTATTGTAAATCAGAAAACAAACTTTCTACAGCATTAACATCCCAGTCATCAGAACGAATGTTCTGTTTCACCACATCCCCCATATTCACTCTAAGTACATTAGGAACATTAACGACTTCCGTCGGGCCATGAATCTGAAACCGAAATGCATCCCACACGATTCCATCAAGGACAGGCCATGCTGTGATGTTAACCAAAGTCAAGTCTCTTTTAAATCTGTGTGTACAATGTGACGAGGAAAGCGGGGCCAAAGTTCCATTTAAATGAGTAATGCATGTTCTTTCCTCGACATAGTGTTCATTGATGATTCGAAAAAAATAAAACACAAAACCAATTGACATAAAAAGGTAAACTGAAAAAAGGACCAGCCAAATGTATGTCCAAGGGGGGAATCAAAAAATGTTTTTTAAACAGGCTAGCATAAACTGCAATTCGAGAGGGTTTCTTCGAGGCAAGGGAAGCAGAGTCAAATGAAAATCTGGATTCCGTGGCTAAACGTGCTTGCAGGTCAGGCATGGACAAATCAGTGGGGTAGGTATAGTCTATCTCATCAATGTTAGTTCCGGGTAAATTATTTAATAACGGACTGGAAACAGCAGGTAATTCGATGGCCACTTCAGGTCCAATATTAGAAGCAGTGGGCATAACTGAATTTCTCACAATGGAAGGACAGGAAACAGCCGGTGTCATGCTAAGAAGAATCGGCCACTCTGTGTATCTTGACATTGTCAATTGAAATAAACCTGTTTTCCTTACGACCAGGAAGTGGTGGTAAAATGACTGTTCTTGTGCCCTTCACTCCAAGGACTGGAACCGGAGCTCGATAGGAAGGACCAAATTCTTTCTTGTTATCGATCTTCTCTCGAACCAGTTCGCCAACTCGGGGTAGCCAGCCAACTACCTGGATCTGCAACGCATCATCCGACGTGGAGGGCAAATGTTCCTTTGCAAGACTGTCTCTGGTCTTTTGTAGATTCTGTAAAACATTGCAATGTTCATCTGCGTCAAAGGAAGTGGCGCGAACCACACAGTCTAGACCGTCAAGGTCAGGGACGTACATCTTGATGCCAAAGAGCATTTCATATGGGGTCCGCCCACCCAGAGACCTTCTTGGGAGATTATTAAGAGCACGCTGCATGCCATAGAGGTGAGCCAGCCAGTTTCTGCCAGTGCCTATAACTCGGGCTGTCAAAGATTGCTTTAAATCACGGTTCATTCGCTCAACTACACTGTTACCCTCAGGTCTGTAGGGAGACGAAAACTTGACTTGGACCCCCAACGAAGTCATGGCATCCTTATACGCCTTAGAGGCGAAAGCCGGACCCTGATCCGAATGGAAGGTACCACAGGCAAAAATCCCTATAAAGACACGCAAATCTCTAATGACAGTCCGTGAATCAGCGCTGCGATGTGGCCATACCCACACAAAGCGTGTGCATGAGTCAACTGCTACTAAGATGTACTTATACGCAGTATCAGATGAAAAAGGACCGCAGTGATCTAAATAAACACAACCTAGTGGTTTATTAGAAATGTACAACTGAGTCTGTGGCGGACGCGTAGCAGTTGAAGGTTTAATCTGCTGGCATATGTCACAAAGAAGGACATAATCACGCGTCTGTTTGTACAGTCCCCGCCACCAGAAACGTTGTTGTAATTGAGTTACAGTGGCCGAGACGCCCGCATGCGCAGACGCCACACCTTCATGTGCCGCTGTAATCAAGTCAGCTCTGCGATCCGAGTTGGGAATCAGCCGTTCCCCAACGTCAGGAATTGTCACAAAAGGAACCTTCTCGGGACTTAAGTGGTATTTGTACTTCGAAGGGAATCCCGCAGGATGTTTACTTCCTTTCTCAGAGGCAGCAACAGCCGCCAAGATGTCGCTATCAATCTTGGTTTTGGATCTAGTAACCGCTGCAACTAAGTATGTAGATACTGCTGATTTCGCCGCTTCATCAGCAAGCGAATTGCCAACAGCGTGAACTCCCACGCGCTGATGACCGAGAGTATGAATCACAAAAACGAGTGGCATCTTAGCCTTAAGCTCTGCCACTCGAACCCAGATCATTTTATGTTTTATTGTGCTACCCTTGGAATCATGAAAATCATTTTGAATCCAAAAGAACAAGTTCTCATTGTAAGACTGAACACAGTAGTAAGAATCACTCACAATCAGAGTAGTAACACTTGGATCTGCGTACTCCAACGCTAGTAAAAGAGCACGAAGCTCTGCCAATTGTGCAGTGCAATCGCCCAGGGGCAACGTGTGTACTTCCCTGGAAATGAACTCATCGTTCAACATAGCACCGACCACAATGACGCATGCGGAAACGTAGGCATGTTTAGAGCCATGCGCAACCTGCGCCGAACCATCAGTGTAAATGATGCAATGGAAGTCCTCCAAAGGTCGCATAGCTAGAGGAGCAGGATGAACGAACTCATACTGCAAGTACTCCTGCGAACGCAACGAGGCGTCAAAGATAAACGTGACATCCGTGGACGTCAAGGACGCAGCCCACTGAATCCACCGAGGGCGCTAAGCTTTTGAATTCGGTACACTGGCTTTCGTGACTGCCTCCAAGTGAGGACAGGGTGTTACAACCAACATGCGTTTCCCTTGTGACAGAGCCCGTTCCTTAAGAATAGCCATCTGTACAGCTGTTAAAACCTTTTCCACAGTGGGAAACCGCATCTCAGCCGAAGTGTACAAGTGTGACTTGTAAGCAATAGGTACTGTGTCTCCTTCATTAAAAGTCAGGTACGTGAAACCCACCGCCCCTGGAATTATTCTTATCACCAGGTTGGTGTGGTTATCACGAGTCAGTAAGTATTTAGAGGCGAGCAGATCAGCCTGCAATGATTGCAAAATGGCTGAATGCTCAGGCAGCCAGCATGATTTTGAGAAAGTTGGTTGTATCAAAGCATACAAAGGCTTGATACGCTGGGCATATTCTGGAACATAAGTTCTGCCGAAATTCAAGAAGCCCAGCAAAGACTGTAATTTTTTCAGTGTTGTAGGAGCGCGCAATTGTGCGCATTTCTCCAAGAAGTGAGGAGCCAAACCCCGACCTTCATTGTTCAGCTCATAGCCGAGGAACAACACTGTGTGTTCTGCAATGTGCGATTTTGCAAAATTAAATTTGTAACCCATATCTGCAAAGTTACAAATGATTGAATTTACACGACACAGATGCAACCAAATCTCGTCGTCTGTGAGATAAATATCATCCACATAAGAACATGCATCCGGATCGATCCTCTCTAAAAGAGTGACTATTCGGGAGGTGAAAACTCTAGGACTATTCTTGTAGCCCATCGGGAGTCGCCGGAAGCGTTTTTGCACACCAGCGGACGTAAAACTTGTCCATTGGGAGCTAAAGCTATCCAGTCTGTGGGCATAAAAACCGTTGGAAATGTCAAGCGTTGTCTTGAAACGCTTACGCACTAGACTATCCACCAGGGCAGAGCCGTGAGTATTCTGTACTGCACAGTTACGGCAATGCGAGTTCAAATGCCGGTAATCCAATACCAAACGATATGATCCGTCAGGCTTGGTCACAGTAAAAAGGGGATTATTCATCGGTGACACACACGTTTCAATAACTCCCTGATATTCCAATTGTTCAAGGATTTCTGCGACGGCAGCTTTTGCTTCCCGCCGTATAGGATATTGAGGCTGAGGCTGCGGCTGAGACCGCAACGGAATCTCGTGGCAAGGAGACAATTTATCCCAACCACATTGGTTGCGGTACAGAGCCGGCGCAAGAGCCCGAGCCCACTCTTCTGCAAAATGCTGCGCATGCTCAGTTGAGACAGTTTTCGCAAAACTGGGAAGGATTACCTCCTCCCCTCGCGGCGCCGCGAGCACAAAAGGTGGGGGCCAGTCAGCCTCCGAAAGCAAAATGTCATAAGTAGAAGAAAGATTCTCCCAAAATACCCCTCTGACAGTAAGCTGTATGTCACCTTCAATTAACAGGACAATTTCAAAAAGTCTTTCAGGGGGAGCTAGTCTCGTATCGGCTGTTTCTATTACAACGAACACTTCGGTCGCTGTCACCCTCAGTAGTGGACGGAGCGCCTCTCTGACTATGGTAATCTCCGCCGCGCTGTCCAGCAAGGTCAGAGCCCACGTCAGATCCCGAAGCCACGTTCTCACTATCCGTGGCATATCTATGCGCTGTTAAGGCTGCGACTTTCTTTTTCGCAAACTGCGGACGCTTAGGCGTAGAATCCTCCTACCTCACTGCGCCGTCCGTCTGGCGGGACTGACCACGTCCTTGTTGGCCACCACGTCCACGTCCACCGCCTCCTCCACCGGTCTTCGGGGCCGGTGTTTCCTGAAAGGAACGAGGAGAGCGTTGATCAGAACCCTGAAATCGATCAGGTGATTTAATCATCGCGCGATCGCGCAAATCATAAACTTTGTCTGTCAGCGCAGGAGCTTGTATTGCAGGAAAAGAATCCTGAGTCTGTTTATTTTGCTTCCCCTGTGTCTGTTTTTTAGGCCAATTCAGTTTTTTGGACTTGGGCTGGACATCTGTCACTGCACATTGTCCCTGAGGTTGTTTTTTCTCCTTTACTGAAAAATATTTCAGACCTCTACTTGTGCGGCCAATTGTCTTATAAGCGGCCACAACGATCTTCGCTAACTGCCGGGGTTTATCGGCATCGGGCAGAGCAGCCAAAGCATTCGACACCTGAAAGTTCACCGCATCTCCTTTAACATTGGAGAGTATGAGATCACTTACAATCTCAAAAGAACCACACAGGCGCATACCCAATTCAACCGCTGCCTCAGGTCCGTGATCATTCTGAACACGTTTAATGATCTCAGGCAGTGCATTCATAGACGGGTGCCAAAGCACCTCGTATAAACGGCTGCAAATGTTTTCCCCCAGCTTTCACAGTCAACAAGCTCAGGAGTTAAATCCTTCGGTAAAGTGATCGTCAACATTCTATGCTTATCAGCAGGAGTAGAATTCGGAAACACCGCCTCCAGTTGATCAAACTTCTCAGCTAACCAGAATGGGAAGTCATCGTTGTCAACTGGACGCGCACCAAAAACCGAATTTACCATCACCGGATTAAGACGCATACCGCCTCGATCCAAGGGAACGGCCGCACCCCCCTGGGGACCACCAGGTAGATGTCGACCGATGTATTGCACTAATGCTCGAATCACGGGAATGGAAACCACATGTAGCCTACGAATTTCGGCAAGGGTACAAGCGCCGTGATTCGGGTGCGGGGTAAACCCACCCAACGCAGGCCAGTTTGCACCTGGAATTGAGAGTGGACCTAACCTCGCAGCGGACAAAGAGTGGGGGAGGGCGCCATCAAACCAAACGCGATGCTGCCAATGATCAATAGGTATTTCCAGTGCCCTGTACGGTGTATATTCAGCCGGGACAGCGGAGGCGGTGTAGGAGTGGAACAAACCAGAAGTTGCGTCCACAGCCGGAAACGTAACCCAAGAGTAAAACAACTCAAAAGGGAACGCCGGATCTGCACCCACCACTAAAATCACAGCCATACCGTCCACCGGGACTTGGTACGCCTGCAGATGTGTGCGCACCGCTACGCGACTATGTTGCGCAATGGCCACCGCCATGATAACACTGGAAACAAGAAAACACAAAGAAGACTTTGTAGCACAACTGGGTAGTTATTCAAAGAAACCGTTTAAGAAAGAATCAAGCTTGAAAAAGACCTAAAAATAGGTAGGTTTCACCGACACCCCGTTTTCCGGATACGGAGGTGAAGGGGTTAAGGTTTGAATGATATACTACTCGAGTGTCATGATATAGGACCACCGAAAACGTTGGGCGCCATGTCGCAGGGTTTCTGTTCTCACACAGAACTGTGCACAGAGGATTGGAACCTCGGCGAATTAGGGTGACCCAAAACTCACCTTAGTACCCAACTTACCCCTTACCAAGCTAGCTACAGTGTCTCATTGGTCTTATCAAACTCCCAATGTTTAGACAAACCAGAACATGAACTTACAGTACCTCAGGATACGTGGAACTCATGAACACTCTTTCGTTATATTATCATTACAAACCAAAACATGGAGTAAAGAAGAACACATGTGCATTTGAAATGTTTATTTACTAATGCCGTCTTCTCAGGCACAGTATCTTAGATAATACAAGTATACTTATTATCAGTAGCAAAATTACCAGCATAGTTACTAATACATAAAAAGCGAATGGTGACAGCATGTTAACATGCTATAATGAATAAGAGTTAACAACACTTATATCTCACCCTCCCTAACACATATAGTATATTATTAGCTAAGAAGGTCTCTTTGGGTTGAATTAGGGCGGGCCCATACCTTAGTGTCCTAGCATGACGGAATCACATCAGCATACACCAGCTCTCTCTGCATGTGCACCGCATCAAGTGTGTTCTATGTGCCTCATGCAAGGCAATATCAATCCCGCCTGAAGCCCGAGTTGGCAAAGGCTGCACTTGTGTTATGACTATGAAGGCGTGGAGATCAGACCTCATAACAATTCCATATCGTGTTGTTCCTGAAACTTCAGCACTCTTCGTGCAGACATAGTTTATTAAGCAAAGCTGATATCAGAGCAATAACATATTATTCTCACATAAACCACGGCAAACTACTAGGTTGAAAGCTAAGTCAACAATTAAGTGTCGTGTGCAGAAGTTGCAAGAATGGAAAATGGCGTTTAAACCTCAAATGTACCTATGCTAACTTAACACGATATAAGGATATTCAGGAGCTACATGACAGGAGCAAGTGGATACGATAGAATATAAGCTTGCGGTGGCCTTCCACAGCAAGTGTGCTATTGGCACTGGAACAATCAAGAAAATTACCACCACCCCACGACCAGTTTGCAATTAAAAAAGATACCCACGTGTGGGGTGCAGAATGCCACTCGCACACCTGGGGCCAATGCCACTGCCCCGTATCAGTTTTCACAACTATGCCCCTCTGGCTGCTGACTGCAGTGTGGCCAGACAGAGTCATTTAAGTGGACCAGCATAAATCTTGCAGCAGGGAAGAAGTGTGGATCGAATATATTGCTATTGTTTACATTATTGAGGAGAGAAGCTGAGACTGCAGTCTTCTTCAGGAACCATTGTAGACAGGGGCTCCACCCTTTACAGCGTACTTTTTGACAACGCTTATGCCTTCACCCTGCATACCTTTACAACGGATGACATTGGAAAAGTATGTGTGGTAAAGGTATATGTGAGATAGTGGTGGTAAGGGTATATCTGTGGTAAGGGGGGTGAAGGCTATTTGTGTCATTAGAGGAAACGGAGAGACCCTTCCGCTTCTTCTTTATGACGTGCGCCAAGCCTCAGAGGAGGTTTGTCCTCCTGGTTGTCATGGAGAGGTAAGGGGGATTGGCCTTGGGGCGGGAGGGCCACAGTTTTAGGGTTTTGGGCTGGGGTTGGTATTTTTAAAATGGCAGGGGGCCGGGGGGCGGGGGTTGGAGTTGTGCAGGGGTCCGCTTTTAGTGTTTTGGGCAAGGGAGGGGTATTTTTATAGAAAGGCTGGGGGTCAAGTTGGAGTCCATTTTTTAGGGCTCAGGGCAGGGGAGAAGTATTTTTTAGAAGATCTGGGGGCCAGAGGGGGAGTTGCGTTGGAGTCAGCTTTTACGGCTCACGGAAGGGTATTTTTTAGAGGGGCTGGGGGCCGGGGGTTGTACAGGGGTCCGCTTTTAGGGCTCATGGGAGCGGTATTTTTTTAGAAGGGCTGAGGGCCATTTAATACAGGTGTCTGCTTTTAGGGCTCAGGACAGGGACGGGGTATTATTTACAAGGGCTGGGGGCCAGGGGAGGATGCGCTTGTTCTGCTTTTAGCTCTCTGGGTAGGTGAGGAGTATTTTTTTTAAAAAGGGCCTGGGGCCGGTGTGGAGCGCCCCAGGGACTGCTTTTAGGGGTTAGGGCAGTAGGCAGGGAAAACCTTTTCCATGCATATGCCTTTAATATTCATGCTTTTACAATGACATTTGTTGTAAAGGCATGTGTAGTGAAGGCATATTCGTTATTAATATGGCATGGTAAAGGTTGTGCGTGTAATGGCATTTGCGTTGTAATGCAGGCATGGTAAAGGCATGCGTTGCAACGGAATGTATTGTCTCGTTATACAACCCATTACAATTGTTGGAGGCAGCAGTGTCAGCACTCCCTCTGTTGCTCATGCAGCATCACCGTTACCAATGGAAGCCACAAGCTGCTGGTTTGTTTACAGCATCAGTACCATGAACCAGCAGCTTCACTCTTGGTCTAATGTTTGCCCTTGTCATACTCATGGTATGCATTTGGATTTCTCGGACCCTGCATACGATGCACCCTATGTGCTCCCATGATTGAGCAATGCGCCATAACGCCACTTTTGTTACCTACCCTAACTTATATAGGCCGGGACATCTGAAAATAGGGAAATAAGAATTTAAAGGTTCCCATATTTCAACAGCTGTGCTCTAGCACTGAAACATGCTGTCACATTTCACATGCTTCAACATAGCATGTTAGAAAACACTCCTTTTCTTCACCCCACTATTGTTCTCTTATTGTTATGCCCCTCTCTCGTATAGGTCTCATCTAAGAAACTGCTGCACACTTAAGGCCTTATTTACAAGATTTTGCCATAGGGCAGCACCTCAGGCATTTCTGCTGTGCTGCCCTACGGCAAAATAAAAGGTCAGGAATGTGCCATATCTATCAGATACAAAGCATTCCTGTCCTTTTTCCCTGCACTGGTGCACAATGGGCTGCCATGCGCCAACGCAGGCACCTTTGTGCGATGGTGCAAGTGTGCCTGTGTTGCAGGAATTATGTTTTTGTGAAGGAAAGGAAACGTTCCTGCCCAAAAACAATCACAAGAGGATTTTCTTCTTTCTCTTTGTGCTGCACAATGCAGCACACATAGAAAAAGGGAAAACAGGTAGAAATGAAGGCATTTCTCCTAGTTGTGCCTCCCTTACGCCTCTCCTGGGGAGGTGTACGTTTTTGGTGCCGGTTTACAGTCGCGATTCCTCCTAAATCAGGGACAGTGTCAAAAAGACGTCGGTGTTACTGGGATTGCCCACAGCAACAACCATTGCACGACCCTGTAATGCAAAAATCGGTGTTAAAGAGAACGATATTTACAAGGCTTCATGAAGCCATGCAAAGTGGCTTAATGCTGCCTGGTAAATATGGAGCTGGCCACTGCACCACCGGTGTAACAGCCTTATTGTAAATGAGGCCCTAATTCTCACTTGTTTCTCAAAACCTCAAGTATGCTCATATTCTTAAATCATCCTTTTACATGTGTTCTCTCTCTTGTTCTTTATACCCCAGGCCCTGACTTCCACTGGATAGTCCCTTGCTTGCTTACTTCGATTGTTTTCAAACAATTGAATTAAGTAATACTAACAAAAATGCTTTCTATTTTCATTTTGGGACTGCAGCAAATGAAATAATTCCATGAACTAAAATGTACCAAATGCCATCAACAGTTAACCACCAAGAGTGAAGATATGCTTCTTTCTCCCTTATTTGAAGAAATAATCCACACACCACCTTTGACAGCGTTTGCAAGTACATAATTAAATCATATCCACATGAAATTTTAATTGGTGCCGGAGCTTACCAAAGGAAATATCTGTCAGCAGATGGGCTCTAACTAAAAAAGACATAACACACTTGTTTGTTGCAAAACAGCAGTATTCCAGTGCTTAATTTGAGTCTGTGGTTTCCGGTGCTCTGCACTGGCTCTTAATTGTCAACGCCAGGGCCTGTGTCAGTCTACCACAAGATGGCGCTGTCTGGCTAATTAGAGATGACAACGAGGGGCAATGCACTGCTTTTTGCGTAAACGAATTTCAAATGTTCATTTTTTTATATAATACTCGATTGGTTAAAGGTGCTCCAACTGGTGGCGTAACCGTCCGTTTGCGCCAAGAATATAAGCTGTGAGTGTGTGTGAACAAGTCAATGCGCACATCCCAGTGTTTGGGCACTCCCTCTGGTTCAAAGATGAAGACTCCGATGAGTTTTCAAAAGTTTATTCAAGTTGAATTAAATTTCATATTTTCATAAGTCTTTCATTAAAGGATTATTTGCATCCATTTAATTGAGCTCTACACAATATCAACTGTGCTCCAATGCATTTCGAGTCCATGACCCTTTTTCAAGGAGCTCTGTAAGAAATCAGAACGATCTATATTTGTATCAGCGTAACATTGACAGATGATTATATACAAAACATACACTTCCCAATAGTGAATATAAACAAACGTGAGTCTGTGCCTGGAAGATACAGGGACAACCGTTACACCTGAAGTACACTGTCAGACTGGCTCGAATGTGCAAGAAGGTAGTCGGTGCACCCAGATAAGAAAAAGGGGTTTGTAAGCGGGTAGCGAGTAGCACCCTAAAGAAAAATGAAATGGAAAAATGCTCACGTGAATGTCGGGCTGAAATGCCGTGCTGGGCGGATCAAAAAGTGAAAAGGAAATAGTTAGGGAAACGCTCGACGAGCGAGTACAAGTAAGTTTACAGTTAATTACCACATGTTGTCAAGGCTTACCAAAGCGGGAATCTAAGTGGGGACTGTTAAGGTCTCCGGGTCGGTGAGTTTGCAGCGTGAAGTCGCCGGGTTGCAGTGAGAGGTCTCCGGTGAAGCTAACTCTATGTAAGCGCGAGGCGGGGAGAGTGCTCATGATAGTCAAAGAAGGACTAACGTATGGTGACTTTGAGCGCCATGTTGGAATGGATAATGCGGCATGGAGGTGCAATGGAAAAAGAGATGGGGGGGGGAGCTAGACAGACTTATCAAAAATAAAGGATAAAACAGTAAAGTAAAAGTGGAGTGTAGGAAACATATCAAGGAGCGAATACAATAACATTGTAAACAGTAAATACATAAACATCTTTATGAACTCGCGCAATTCTAAATGTGTCCTCATATGCCCGGCCGGGCATTTATAAAAAACAGCTTAGTTCAATACGGTCGTTAAGACCAAACGGTTTGTAAGATTGTAGATGATAAATCCATGAGGTTTCTCTCTGGAGGAGAAACTTGTTGTTGTCTCTTCCTTCTTTTTTATCTACGGTTTCAAGGACCATGAATTTGAGCTGTGCAACAGTATGATGATTTTCCATGAAATGTGCAGCCACACTTGATTTAACTTGTTTTGTCCTGATGTTGGATTTATGTTCATTCAATCTGACTTTTATTTTCCGCTCAGTTTTTCCAATATAGATCTTTCCACAAGGACATTTGAGGAGATAGATCAGGTTGGACGAATCACACGTTGCGTTGACTTTCACCTTAATTTCCGTGCCTCTCATTGGGTGGTTGATTTTGTTACCACTAATGATGTTATTACAGTTGTTACAATTGAGGCACGGTTTTGTGCCTCTGTACGTGGGTTGAACAGGTGTTTCTTTTGACAGGATCTCTTTGAGGTTGTTAGCTCGGGTGTATGCAAAGATCGGGGGGTTTTTGAACATTTCTTTGAAATCTGGTTCCAATGCCAGGATTCTCCAATGCTGTAAGATGATCTTCTTGTATCTTCCACTCAATGTGGAATATTTGGAAACGACTACCATTCGGTTTGTCTCTTTTTTTGGTGTCTTCTTAAGAGCTGTTTTGCGTTCGATCCCAGATACTTTTATCTTGGCTTCCTCTGTGGTTTTTTCTGGGTACCCTCTAACGGTGAACCTTAAGCTCATTTCATCGATCCTTTGAGCATATGTATCCGGATTGGATACTATGCGTTTCAATCGCAACATTTGGCTGTATGGGAGATGACGCTTTAGTGAATGCTGGTGGAAACTTGCGAAATGCAACGTGTTGTTTCGGTCAGTTGGTTTCCTGTAAAGGTCTGTGATTAGACCAGTGTCAGATCTGGTGATGAGTACATCCAGGAAGTTGATTTGAGAATCATCTAGATTCCAAGTCATTTGTATTCGGTGATCTTTAGTGTTTAGATCGTTAAGTTCATCTTCC
Organism: Lissotriton helveticus; assembly: GCF_964261635.1. Classification (NCBI taxonomy): domain Eukaryota; kingdom Metazoa; phylum Chordata; class Amphibia; order Caudata; family Salamandridae; genus Lissotriton; species Lissotriton helveticus. The sequence goes on from NC_136067.1 coordinate 830,524,465, forward strand.
AACGTGGTTCTGGTGCCTTTCCATACAAAGAATAGATCGTCGATGTAACGAACGTACATCAGTAAATTGTTGGTCCAAGCTGGGTTATCATAAATGTACTGCTGTTCGAAATCAGACATGTAAATATTAGCATACGCCGGTGCAGCGCAGTTGCCCATGGACATCCCAGATGATTGTTGAAACCAGTGGTTATTGTGGCAGAAGTAACTGTGGTAAAGCGTGTAAATCATAAGCTCCATGAGGAATACTTTCAAAGCTTCTGAGATGTTGCTGTGAGCTAGAGTCTTTTCAATAGCTTCAATTCCACCTCCATGTGGAATCGAGGTGTATAAGCTGTTCACATCAGCGGTGCAGAAGATAAGATTGTCATTTTGATTTATTTTGATTTCCGACAATTTGAGTATGAATTCCGTTGTATCTTTCACGTAACTTTTCAGTTCTTTGACAAAAGGTTGAAGATACCGATCGAGAAATTTCCCCACGGGCTCGTGGAGGGATCCCTTAGTGGACACAATTGGCCGCATTGGTGGGTCCATCAAGTTTTTGTGGATTTTGGGTAATAGAGTTATGGTAGGACTTCTTGGGAAATCTACCAATAGGAATTTTTTGGTGCGCTCATCAATGGTTCCTTTATCATGAGCTTCGTTGATGATCGATACTAATGCGGCTTTATATAGATTTGTGGGGTTAGATTCTAGTGGAATGTAAATATCGGAATTCCCGATATGTTCATTCATTTTGGCATTGTACATACTAGAATTCATAACGACGAGAGCTCCGCCTTTGTCAGCCTTAATGCATTTGATCGATTTGTTGTTGGCAATTTTTTTCAATGTGTCATTGTCTTTCTGTGTTAGATTTCTATTCATGGTTTTTTTCTTAAAGTTGATTTTTCCTAGATCCTGTTTGACTAAGGTCTCAAAAGTGTCTATACTTTTATGGCTGACCGGTGGTATATATGAACTTTTGGGGCGTAGTCCACAAAGTAAATCCGGTTTTTGATCAGATGATGGTGGAATTACGTTTTCAAAAAAATGTCGTAACCTTAATTTTCTGGTTCATTTAAACGTGCTGGTCTCTAATTCCAGTAGGTTAGTGAATGAAGTAGGAATAAATGACGTGCCTTTCTGTAAAAGCTCGATCTCATGTTGCGATAATTCTGTATCGGAGATGTTGATAACTAACGATTCTGTTTCTTTTTGTCCTTCTTGGAGCCTCTTGTGTTTGGACCTTCTGGTTCCTTTTCTCTTGCTTCGCCTGGGTCGTCGGTTGGTTGGTGGCCTTTCTCTAAAAAAGGACCACTGTCGGATGTGGAGGCGTTCTCATCAGCTTGTGCTCTGTCTTGTTGTTGACCCCTATTTGTGTCATGGGGTGTCTTTTTGGTTTGCCTGCTCGAGGTATCACTCCCCGAGGAGGAGGTATCGGTGTGTTGGCTCGTAGGCTTGTTTCGGCGGCGTTGGGCATAGATGTCAGCCCAGGTATATACCTCATCAAGTTGATAATCCAATGTGTCACGTTTGAATTTCCTAAGTTTCCTATCGTTGATATCCTTGGTGTGTTTTTCTAATTGGATTTTAATGTCTTCTAACATTTGAGAAATGTCTTCGGTTGATTTAAAGGCCTCAAGTTCTTTCTCTACCTCTTTGATTTCATTGGTTAGCTCAATTAGAATGTTGGATAATTCTTCTATAATGAGTAATATAAGATCTAGACTGCACTTGTTGAGAATAGCGTTCCACTTGGCTTGGAAGTTTTTTGAGTTCTTGCACAAAGATGGTTTGAGTGCGATTCTCAGTCCACGGGGAATGCGGAGGGCTTGGTGATATTTCACTAGAGTTTTTGCATGCAGTTGCTGGTTAATACGGCGTTTGGATAAATATAAGGGGTGTTTGACACATTGTTCTCTCGTGCGAGTGCTGGATTCCTGTGATACGTCATCCTGGATTAATGCATAGATGCGTTCCTTTTCATCATCTCCATATGCTAGGAGGTTGGCTCTTGCTTCAGTGGATTTTGAAATGGTCTCGTATTGCATTTTGAATGCGTGCTATTGCCTTTGGGGCGGAAGAACTGTTAGATTAAAAAAACAACGAGGGGCAATGCACTGCTTTTTGCGTAAACGAATTTCAAATGTTCATTTTTTTATATAATACTCGATTGGTTAAAGGTGCTCCAACTGGTGGCGTAACCGTCCGTTTGCGCCAAGAATATAAGCTGTGAGTGTGTGTGAACAAGTCAATGCGCACATCCCAGTGTTTGGGCACTCCCTCTGGTTCAAAGATGAAGACTCCGATGAGTTTTCAAAAGTTTATTCAAGTTGAATTAAATTTCATATTTTCATAAGTCTTTCATTAAAGGATTATTTGCATCCATTTAATTGAGCTCTACACAATATCAACTGTGCTCCAATGCATTTCGAGTCCATGACCCTTTTTCAAGGAGCTCTGTAAGAAATCAGAACGATCTATATTTGTATCAGCGTAACATTGACAGATGATTATATACAAAACATACACTTCCCAATAGTGAATATAAACAAACGTGAGTCTGTGCCTGGAAGATACAGGGACAACCGTTACACCTGAAGTACACTGTCAGACTGGCTCGAATGTGCAAGAAGGTAGTCGGTGCACCCAGATAAGAAAAAGGGGTTTGTAAGCGGGTAGCGAGTAGCACCCTAAAGAAAAATGAAATGGAAAAATGCTCACGTGAATGTCGGGCTGAAATGCCGTGCTGGGCGGATCAAAAAGTGAAAAGGAAATAGTTAGGGAAACGCTCGACGAGCGAGTACAAGTAAGTTTACAGTTAATTACCACATGTTGTCAAGGCTTACCAAAGCGGTGAGTTTGCAGCGTGAAGTCGCCGGGTTGCAGTGAGAGGTCTCCGGTGAAGCTAACTCTATGTAAGCGCAAGGCGGGGAGAGTGCTCATGATAGTCAAAGAAGGACTAACGTATGGTGACTTTGAGCGCCATGTTGGAATGGATAATGCGGCATGGAGGTGCAATGGAAAAAGAGATGGGGGGGGAAGCTAGACAGACTTATCAAAAATAAAGGATAAAACAGTAAAGTAAAAGTGGAGTGTAGGAAACATATCAAGGAGCGAATACAATAACATTGTAAACAGTAAATACATAAACATCTTTATGAACTCGCACAATTCTAAATGTGTCCTCATATGCCCGGCCGGGCATTTATAAAAAACAGCTTAGTTCAATACGGTCGTTAAGACCAAACGGTTTGTAAGATTGTAGATGATAAATCCATGAGGTTTCTCTCTGGAGGAGAAACTTGTCTCCCCGCCTCGCGCTTACATAGAGTTAGCTTCACCGGAGACCTCTCACTGCAACCCGGCGACTTCACGCTGCAAACTCACCGACCCGGAGACCTTAACAGTCCCCACTTAGATTCCCGCTTTGGTAAGCCTTGACAACATGTGGTAATTAACTGTAAACTTACTTGTACTCGCTCGTCGAGCGTTTCCCTAACTATTTCCTTTTCACTTTTTGATCCGCCCAGCACGGCATTTCAGCCCGACATTCACGTGAGCATTTTTCCATTTCATTTTTCTTTAGGGTGCTACTCGCTACCCGCTTACAAACCCCTTTTTCTTATCTGGGTGCACCGACTACCTTCTTGCACATTCGAGCCAGTCTGACAGTGTACTTCAGGTGTAACGGTTGTCCCTGTATCTTCCAGGCACAGACTCACGTTTGTTTATATTCACTATTGGGAAGTGTATGTTTTGTATATAATCATCTGTCAATGTTACGCTGATACAAATATAGATCGTTCTGATTTCTTACAGAGCTCCTTGAAAAAGGGTCATGGACTCGAAATGCATTGGAGCACAGTTGATATTGTGTAGAGCTCAATTAAATGGATGCAAATAATCCTTTAATGAAAGACTTATGAAAATATGAAATTTAATTCAACTTGAATAAACTTTTGAAAACTCATCGGAGTCTTCATCTTTGAACCAGAGGGAGTGCCCAAACACTGGGATGTGCGCATTGACTTGTTCACACACACTCACAGCTTATATTCTTGGCGCAAACGGACGGTTACGCCACCAGTTGGAGCACCTTTAACCAATCGAGTATTATATAAAAAAATGAACATTTGAAATTCGTTTACGCAAAAAGCAGTGCATTGCCCCTCGTTGTTTTTTGAATCTAACAGTTCTTCCGCCCCAAAGGCAATAGCACGCATTCAAAATGCAATACGAGACCATTTCAAAATCCACTGAAGCAAGAGCCAACCTCCTAGCATATGGAGATGATGAAAAGGAACGCATCTATGCATTAATCCAGGATGACGTATCACAGGAATCCAGCACTCGCACGAGAGAACAATGTGTCAAACACCTCTTATATTTATCCAAACGCCGTATTAACCAGCAACTGCATGCAAAAACTCTAGTGAAATATCACCAAGCCCTCCGCATTCCCCGTGGACTGAGAATCGCACTCAAACCATCTTTGTGCAAGAACTCAAAAAACTTCCAAGCCAAGTGGAACGCTATTCTCAACAAGTGCAGTCTAGATCTTATATTACTCATTATAGAAGAATTATCCAACATTCTAATTGAGCTAACCAATGAAATCAAAGAGGTAGAGAAAGAACTTGAGGCCTTTAAATCAACCGAAGACATTTCTCAAATGTTAGAAGACATTAAAATCCAATTAGAAAAACACACCAAGGATATCAACGATAGGAAACTTAGGAAATTCAAACGTGACACATTGGATTATCAACTTGATGAGGTATATACCTGGGCTGACATCTATGCCCAACGCCGCCGAAACAAGCCTACGAGCCAACACACCGATACCTCCTCCTCGGGGAGTGATACCTCGAGCAGGCAAACCAAAAAGACACCCCATGACACAAATAGGGGTCAACAACAAGACAGAGCACAAGCTGATGAGAACGCCTCCACATCCGACAGTGGTCCTTTTTTAGAGAAAGGCCACCAACCAACCGACGACCCAGGCGAAGCAAGAGAAAAGGAACCAGAAGGTCCAAACACAAGAGGCTCCAAGAAGGACAAAAAGAAACAGAATTGTTAGTTATCAACATCTCCGATACAGAATTATCGCAACATGAGATCGAGCTTTTACAGAAAGGCACGTCATTTATTCCTACTTCATTCACTAACCTACTGGAATTAGAGACCAGCACGTTTAAATTAACCAGAAAATTAAGGTTACGACATTTTTTTGAAAACGTAATTCCACCATCATCTGATCAAAACCGGATTTACTTTGTGGACTACGCCCCAAAAGTTCATATATACCACCGGTCAGCCATAAAAGTATAGACACTTTTGAGACCTTAGTCAAACAGGATCTAGGAAAAATCAACTTTAAGAAAAAAACCATGAATAGAAATCTAACACAGAAAGACAATGACACATTGAAAAAAATTGCCAACAACAAATCGATCAAATGCATTAAGGCTGACAAAGGCGGAGCTCTCGTCGTTATGAATTCTAGTATGTACAATGCCAAAATGAATGAACATATCGGGAATTCCGATATTTACATTCCACTAGAATCTAACCCCACAAATCTATATAAAGCCGCATTAGTATCGATCATCAACGAAGCTCATGATAAAGGAACCATTGATGAGCGCACCAAAAAATTCCTATTGGTAGATTTCCCAAGAAGTCCTACCATAACTCTATTACCCAAAATCCACAAAAACTTGATGGACCCACCAATGCGGCCAATTGTGTCCACTAAGGGATCCCTCCACGAGCCCGTGGGGAAATTTCTCGATCGGTATCTTCAACCTTTTGTCAAAGAACTGAAAAGTTACGTGAAAGATACAACGGAATTCATACTCAAATTGTCGGAAATCAAAATAAATCAAAATGACAATCTTATCTTCTGCACCGCTGATGTGAACAGCTTATACACCTCGATTCCACATGGAGGTGGAATTGAAGCTATTGAAAAGACTCTAGCTCACAGCAACATCTCAGAAGCTTTGAAAGTATTCCTCATGGAGCTTATGATTTACACGCTTTACCACAGTTACTTCTGCCACAATAACCACTGGTTTCAACAATCATCTGGGATGTCCATGGGCAACTGCGCTGCACCGGCGTATGCTAATATTTACATGTCTGATTTCGAACAGCAGTACATTTATGATAACCCAGCTTGGACCAACAATTTACTGATGTACGTTCGTTACATCGACGATCTATTCTTTGTATGGAAAGGCACCAGAACCACGTTGGAAGATGAACTTAACGATCTAAACACTAAAGATCACCGAATACAAATGACTTGGAATCTAGATGATTCTCAAATCAACTTCCTGGATGTAAACATCACCAGATCTGACACTGGTCTAATCACAGACCTTTACAGGAAACCAACTGACCGAAACAACACGTTGCATTTCGCAAGTTTCCACCAGCATTCACTAAAGCGTCATCTCCCATACAGCCAAATGTTGCGATTGAAACGCATAGTATCCAATCCGGATACATATGCTCAAAGGATCGATGAAATGAGCTTAAGGTTCACCGTTAGAGGGTACCCAGAAAAAACCACAGAGGAAGCCAAGATAAAAGTATCTGGGATCGAACGCAAAACAGCTCTTAAGAAGACACCAAAAAAAGAGACAAACCGAATGGTAGTCGTTTCCAAATATTCCACATTGAGTGGAAGATACAAGAAGATCATCTTACAGCATTGGAGAATCCTGGCATTGGAACCAGATTTCAAAGAAATGTTCAAAAACCCCCCGATCTTTGCATACACCCGAGCTAACAACCTCAAAGAGATCCTGTCAAAAGAAACACCTGTTCAACCCACGTACAGAGGCACAAAACCGTGCCTCAATTGTAACAACTGTAATAACATCATTAGTGGTAACAAAATCAACCACCCAATGAGAGGCACGGAAATTAAGGTGAAAGTCAACGCAACGTGTGATTCGTCCAACCTGATCTATCTCCTCAAATGTCCTTGTGGAAAGATCTATATTGGAAAAACTGAGCGGAAAATAAAAGTCAGATTGAATGAACATAAATCCAACATCAGGACAAAACAAGTTAAATCAAGTGTGGCTGCACATTTCATGGAAAATCATCATACTGTTGCACAGCTCAAATTCATGGTCCTTGAAACCGTAGATAAAAAAGAAGGAAGAGACAACAACAAGTTTCTCCTCCAGAGAGAAACCTCATGGATTTATCATCTACAATCTTACAAACCGTTTGGTCTTAACGACCGTATTGAACTAAGCTGTTTTTTATAAATGCCCGGCCGGGCATATGAGGACACATTTAGAATTGTGCGAGTTCATAAAGATGTTTATGTATTTACTGTTTACAATGTTATTGTATTCGCTCCTTGATATGTTTCCTACACTCCACTTTTACTTTACTGTTTTATCCTTTATTTTTGATAAGTCTGTCTAGCTTCCCCCCCCATCTCTTTTTCCATTGCACCTCCATGCCGCATTATCCATTCCAACATGGCGCTCAAAGTCACCATACGTTAGTCCTTCTTTGACTATCATGAGCACTCTCCCCGCCTCGCGCTTACATAGAGTTAGCTTCACCGGAGACCTCTCACTGCAACCCGGCGACTTCACGCTGCAAACTCACCGACCCGGAGACCTTAACAGTCCCCACTTAGATTCCCGCTTTGGTAAGCCTTGACAACATGTGGTAATTAACTGTAAACTTACTTGTACTCGCTCGTCGAGCGTTTCCCTAACTATTTCCTTTTCACTTTTTGATCCGCCCAGCACGGCATTTCAGCCCGACATTCACGTGAGCATTTTTCCATTTCATTTTTCTTTAGGGTGCTACTCGCTACCCGCTTACAAACCCCTTTTTCTTATCTGGGTGCACCGACTACCTTCTTGCACATTCGAGCCAGTCTGACAGTGTACTTCAGGTGTAACGGTTGTCCCTGTATCTTCCAGGCACAGACTCACGTTTGTTTATATTCACTATTGGGAAGTGTATGTTTTGTATATAATCATCTGTCAATGTTACGCTGATACAAATATAGATCGTTCTGATTTCTTACAGAGCTCCTTGAAAAAGGGTCATGGACTCGAAATGCATTGGAGCACAGTTGATATTGTGTAGAGCTCAATTAAATGGATGCAAATAATCCTTTAATGAAAGACTTATGAAAATATGAAATTTAATTCAACTTGAATAAACTTTTGAAAACTCATCGGAGTCTTCATCTTTGAACCAGAGGGAGTGCCCAAACACTGGGATGTGCGCATTGACTTGTTCACACACACTCACAGCTTATATTCTTGGCGCAAACGGACGGTTACGCCACCAGTTGGAGCACCTTTAACCAATCGAGTATTATATAAAAAAATGAACATTTGAAATTCGTTTACGCAAAAAGCAGTGCATTGCCCCTCGTTGTTTTTTTAATCTAACAGTTCTTCCGCCCCAAAGGCAATAGCACGCATTCAAAATGCAATACGAGACCATTTCAAAATCCACTGAAGCAAGAGCCAACCTCCTAGCATATGGAGATGATGAAAAGGAACGCATCTATGCATTAATCCAGGATGACGTATCACAGGAATCCAGCACTCGCACGAGAGAACAATGTGTCAAACACCTCTTATATTTATCCAAACGCCGTATTAACCAGCAACTGCATGCAAAAACTCTAGTGAAATATCACCAAGCCCTCCGCATTCCCCGTGGACTGAGAATCGCACTCAAACCATCTTTGTGCAAGAACTCTAAAAACTTCCAAGCCAAGTGGAACGCTATTCTCAACAAGTGCAGTCTAGATCTTATATTACTCATTATAGAAGAATTATCCAACATTCTAATTGAGCTAACCAATGAAATCAAAGAGGTAGAGAAAGAACTTGAGGCCTTTAAATCAACCGAAGACATTTCTCAAATGTTAGAAGACATTAAAATCCAATTAGAAAAACACACCAAGGATATCAACGATAGGAAACTTAGGAAATTCAAACGTGACACATTGGATTATCAACTTGATGAGGTATATACCTGGGCTGACATCTATGCCCAACGCCGCCGAAACAAGCCTACGAGCCAACACACCGATACCTCCTCCTCGGGGAGTGATACCTCGAGCAGGCAAACCAAAAAGACACCCCATGACACAAATAGGGGTCAACAACAAGACAGAGCACAAGCTGATGAGAACGCCTCCACATCCGACAGTGGTCCTTTTTTAGAGAAAGGCCACCAACCAACCGACGACCCAGGCGAAGCAAGAGAAAAGGAACCAGAAGGTCCAAACACAAGAGGCTCCAAGAAGGACAAAAAGAAACAGAATTGTTAGTTATCAACATCTCCGATACAGAATTATCGCAACATGAGATCGAGCTTTTACAGAAAGGCACGTCATTTATTCCTACTTCATTCACTAACCTACTGGAATTAGAGACCAGCACGTTTAAATTAACCAGAAAATTAAGGTTACGACATTTTTTTGAAAACGTAATTCCACCATCATCTGATCAAAACCGGATTTACTTTGTGGACTACGCCCCAAAAGTTCATATATACCACCGGTCAGCCATAAAAGTATAGACACTTTTGAGACCTTAGTCAAACAGGATCTAGGAAAAATCAACTTTAAGAAAAAAACCATGAATAGAAATCTAACACAGAAAGACAATGACACATTGAAAAAAATTGCCAACAACAAATCGATCAAATGCATTAAGGCTGACAAAGGCGGAGCTCTCGTCGTTATGAATTCTAGTATGTACAATGCCAAAATGAATGAACATATCGGGAATTCCGATATTTACATTCCACTAGAATCTAACCCCACAAATCTATATAAAGCCGCATTAGTATCGATCATCAACGAAGCTCATGATAAAGGAACCATTGATGAGCGCACCAAAAAATTCCTATTGGTAGATTTCCCAAGAAGTCCTACCATAACTCTATTACCCAAAATCCACAAAAACTTGATGGACCCACCAATGCGGCCAATTGTGTCCACTAAGGGATCCCTCCACGAGCCCGTGGGGAAATTTCTCGATCGGTATCTTCAACCTTTTGTCAAAGAACTGAAAAGTTACGTGAAAGATACAACGGAATTCATACTCAAATTGTCGGAAATCAAAATAAATCAAAATGACAATCTTATCTTCTGCACCGCTGATGTGAACAGCTTATACACCTCGATTCCACATGGAGGTGGAATTGAAGCTATTGAAAAGACTCTAGCTCACAGCAACATCTCAGAAGCTTTGAAAGTATTCCTCATGGAGCTTATGATTTACACGCTTTACCACAGTTACTTCTGCCACAATAACCACTGGTTTCAACAATCATCTGGGATGTCCATGGGCAACTGCGCTGCACCGGCGTATGCTAATATTTACATGTCTGATTTCGAACAGCAGTACATTTATGATAACCCAGCTTGGACCAACAATTTACTGATGTACGTTCGTTACATCGACGATCTATTCTTTGTATGGAAAGGCACCAGAACCACGTTGGAAGATGAACTTAACGATCTAAACACTAAAGATCACCGAATACAAATGACTTGGAATCTAGATGATTCTCAAATCAACTTCCTGGATGTAAACATCACCAGATCTGACACTGGTCTAATCACAGACCTTTACAGGAAACCAACTGACCGAAACAACACGTTGCATTTCGCAAGTTTCCACCAGCATTCACTAAAGCGTCATCTCCCATACAGCCAAATGTTGCGATTGAAACGCATAGTATCCAATCCGGATACATATGCTCAAAGGATCGATGAAATGAGCTTAAGGTTCACCGTTAGAGGGTACCCAGAAAAAACCACAGAGGAAGCCAAGATAAAAGTATCTGGGATCGAACGCAAAACAGCTCTTAAGAAGACACCAAAAAAAGAGACAAACCGAATGGTAGTCGTTTCCAAATATTCCACATTGAGTGGAAGATACAAGAAGATCATCTTACAGCATTGGAGAATCCTGGCATTGGAACCAGATTTCAAAGAAATGTTCAAAAAACCCCCGATCTTTGCATACACCCGAGCTAACAACCTCAAAGAGATCCTGTCAAAAGAAACACCTGTTCAACCCACGTACAGAGGCACAAAACCGTGCCTCAATTGTAACAACTGTAATAACATCATTAGTGGTAACAAAATCAACCACCCAATGAGAGGCACGGAAATTAAGGTGAAAGTCAACGCAACGTGTGATTCGTCCAACCTGATCTATCTCCTCAAATGTCCTTGTGGAAAGATCTATATTGGAAAAACTGAGCGGAAAATAAAAGTCAGATTGAATGAACATAAATCCAACATCAGGACAAAACAAGTTAAATCAAGTGTGGCTGCACATTTCATGGAAAATCATCATACTGTTGCACAGCTCAAATTCATGGTCCTTGAAACCGTAGATAAAAAAGAAGGAAGAGACAACAACAAGTTTCTCCTCCAGAGAGAAACCTCATGGATTTATCATCTACAATCTTACAAACCGTTTGGTCTTAACGACCGTATTGAACTAAGCTGTTTTTTATAAATGCCCGGCCGGGCATATGAGGACACATTTAGAATTGTGCGAGTTCATAAAGATGTTTATGTATTTACTGTTTACAATGTTATTGTATTCGCTCCTTGATATGTTTCCTACACTCCACTTTTACTTTACTGTTTTATCCTTTATTTTTGATAAGTCTGTCTAGCTTCCCCCCCCATCTCTTTTTCCATTGCACCTCCATGCCGCATTATCCATTCCAACATGGCGCTCAAAGTCACCATACGTTAGTCCTTCTTTGACTATCATGAGCACTCTCCCCGCCTCGCGCTTACATAGAGTTAGCTTCACCGGAGACCTCTCACTGCAACCCGGCGACTTCACGCTGCAAACTCACCGACCCGGAGACCTTAACAGTCCCCACTTAGATTCCCGCTTTGGTAAGCCTTGACAACATGTGGTAATTAACTGTAAACTTACTTGTACTCGCTCGTCGAGCGTTTCCCTAACTATTTCCTTTTCACTTTTTGATCCGCCCAGCACGGCATTTCAGCCCGACATTCACGTGAGCATTTTTCCATTTCATTTTTCTTTAGGGTGCTACTCGCTACCCGCTTACAAACCCCTTTTTCTTATCTGGGTGCACCGACTACCTTCTTGCACATTCGAGCCAGTCTGACAGTGTACTTCAGGTGTAACGGTTGTCCCTGTATCTTCCAGGCACAGACTCACGTTTGTTTATATTCACTATTGGGAAGTGTATGTTTTGTATATAATCATCTGTCAATGTTACGCTGATACAAATATAGATCGTTCTGATTTCTTACAGAGCTCCTTGAAAAAGGGTCATGGACTCGAAATGCATTGGAGCACAGTTGATATTGTGTAGAGCTCAATTAAATGGATGCAAATAATCCTTTAATGAAAGACTTATGAAAATATGAAATTTAATTCAACTTGAATAAACTTTTGAAAACTCATCGGAGTCTTCATCTTTGAACCAGAGGGAGTGCCCAAACACTGGGATGTGCGCATTGACTTGTTCACACACACTCACAGCTTATATTCTTGGCGCAAACGGACGGTTACGCCACCAGTTGGAGCACCTTTAACCAATCGAGTATTATATAAAAAAATGAACATTTGAAATTCGTTTACGCAAAAAGCAGTGCATTGACCCTCGTTGTTTTTTGAATCTAACAGTTCTTCCGCCCCAAAGGCAATAGCACGCATTCAAAATGCAATACGAGACCATTTCAAAATCCACTGAAGCAAGAGCCAACCTCCTAGCATATGGAGATGATGAAAAGGAACGCATCTATGCATTAATCCAGGATGACGTATCACAGGAATCCAGCACTCGCACGAGAGAACAATGTGTCAAACACCTCTTATATTTATCCAAACGCCGTATTAACCAGCAACTGCATGCAAAAACTCTAGTGAAATATCACCAAGCCCTCCGCATTCCCCGTGGACTGAGAATCGCACTCAAACCATCTTTGTGCAAGAACTCTAAAAACTTCCAAGCCAAGTGGAACGCTATTCTCAACAAGTGCAGTCTAGATCTTATATTACTCATTATAGAAGAATTATCCAACATTCTAATTGAGCTAACCAATGAAATCAAAGAGGTAGAGAAAGAACTTGAGGCCTTTAAATCAACCGAAGACATTTCTCAAATGTTAGAAGACATTAAAATCCAATTAGAAAAACACACCAAGGATATCAACGATAGGAAACTTAGGAAATTCAAACGTGACACATTGGATTATCAACTTGATGAGGTATATACCTGGGCTGACATCTATGCCCAACGCCGCCGAAACAAGCCTACGAGCCAACACACCGATACCTCCTCCTCGGGGAGTGATACCTCGAGCAGGCAAACCAAAAAGACACCCCATGACACAAATAGGGGTCAACAACAAGACAGAGCACAAGCTGATGAGAACGCCTCCACATCCGACAGTGGTCCTTTTTTAGAGAAAGGCCACCAACCAACCGACGACCCAGGCGAAGCAAGAGAAAAGGAACCAGAAGGTCCAAACACAAGAGGCTCCAAGAAGGACAAAAAGAAACAGAATTGTTAGTTATCAACATCTCCGATACAGAATTATCGCAACATGAGATCGAGCTTTTACAGAAAGGCACGTCATTTATTCCTACTTCATTCACTAACCTACTGGAATTAGAGACCAGCACGTTTAAATTAACCAGAAAATTAAGGTTACGACATTTTTTTGAAAACGTAATTCCACCATCATCTGATCAAAAACCGGATTTACTTTGTGGACTACGCCCCAAAAGTTCATATATACCACCGGTCAGCCATAAAAGTATAGACACTTTTGAGACCTTAGTCAAACAGGATCTAGGAAAAATCAACTTTAAGAAAAAAACCATGAATAGAAATCTAACACAGAAAGACAATGACACATTGAAAAAAATTGCCAACAACAAATCGATCAAATGCATTAAGGCTGACAAAGGCGGAGCTCTCGTCGTTATGAATTCTAGTATGTACAATGCCAAAATGAATGAACATATCGGGAATTCCGATATTTACATTCCACTAGAATCTAACCCCACAAATCTATATAAAGCCGCATTAGTATCGATCATCAACGAAGCTCATGATAAAGGAACCATTGATGAGCGCACCAAAAAATTCCTATTGGTAGATTTCCCAAGAAGTCCTACCATAACTCTATTACCCAAAATCCACAAAAACTTGATGGACCCACCAATGCGGCCAATTGTGTCCACTAAGGGATCCCTCCACGAGCCCGTGGGGAAATTTCTCGATCGGTATCTTCAACCTTTTGTCAAAGAACTGAAAAGTTACGTGAAAGATACAACGGAATTCATACTCAAATTGTCGGAAATCAAAATAAATCAAAATGACAATCTTATCTTCTGCACCGCTGATGTGAACAGCTTATACACCTCGATTCCACATGGAGGTGGAATTGAAGCTATTGAAAAGACTCTAGCTCACAGCAACATCTCAGAAGCTTTGAAAGTATTCCTCATGGAGCTTATGATTTACACGCTTTACCACAGTTACTTCTGCCACAATAACCACTGATTTCAACAATCATCTGGGATGTCCATGGGCAACTGCGCTGCACCGGCGTATGCTAATATTTACATGTCTGATTTCGAACAGCAGTACATTTATGATAACCCAGCTTGGACCAACAATTTACTGATGTACGTTCGTTACATCGACGATCTATTCTTTGTATGGAAAGGCACCAGAACCACGTTGGAAGATGAACTTAACGATCTAAACACTAAAGATCACCGAATACAAATGACTTGGAATCTAGATGATTCTCAAATCAACTTCCTGGATGTAAACATCACCAGATCTGACACTGGTCTAATCACAGACCTTTACAGGAAACCAACTGACCGAAACAACACGTTGCATTTCGCAAGTTTCCACCAGCATTCACTAAAGCGTCATCTCCCATACAGCCAAATGTTGCGATTGAAACGCATAGTATCCAATCCGGATACATATGCTCAAAGGATCGATGAAATGAGCTTAAGGTTCACCGTTAGAGGGTACCCAGAAAAAACCACAGAGGAAGCCAAGATAAAAGTATCTGGGATCGAACGCAAAACAGCTCTTAAGAAGACACCAAAAAAAGAGACAAACCGAATGGTAGTCGTTTCCAAATATTCCACATTGAGTGGAAGATACAAGAAGATCATCTTACAGCATTGGAGAATCCTGGCATTGGAACCAGATTTCAAAGAAATGTTCAAAAACCCCCCGATCTTTGCATACACCCGAGCTAACAACCTCAAAGAGATCCTGTCAAAAGAAACACCTGTTCAACCCACGTACAGAGGCACAAAACCGTGCCTCAATTGTAACAACTGTAATAACATCATTAGTGGTAACAAAATCAACCACCCAATGAGAGGCACGGAAATTAAGGTGAAAGTCAACGCAACGTGTGATTCGTCCAACCTGATCTATCTCCTCAAATGTCCTTGTGGAAAGATCTATATTGGAAAAACTGAGCGGAAAATAAAAGTCAGATTGAATGAACATAAATCCAACATCAGGACAAAACAAGTTAAATCAAGTGTGGCTGCACATTTCATGGAAAATCATCATACTGTTGCACAGCTCAAATTCATGGTCCTTGAAACCGTAGATAAAAAAGAAGGAAGAGACAACAACAAGTTTCTCCTCCAGAGAGAAACCTCATGGATTTATCATCTACAATCTTACAAACCGTTTGGTCTTAACGACCGTATTGAACTAAGCTGTTTTTTATAAATGCCCGGCCGGGCATATGAGGACACATTTAGAATTGTGCGAGTTCATAAAGATGTTTATGTATTTACTGTTTACAATGTTATTGTATTCGCTCCTTGAAATGTTTCCTACACTCCACTTTTACTTTACTGTTTTATCCTTTATTTTTGATAAGTCTGTCTAGCTTCCCCCCCCATCTCTTTTTCCATTGCACCTCCATGCCGCATTATCCATTCCAACATGGCGCTCAAAGTCACCATACGTTAGTCCTTCTTTGACTATCATGAGCACTCTCCCCGCCTCGCGCTTACATAGAGTTAGCTTCACCGGAGACCTCTCACTGCAACCCGGCGACTTCACGCTGCAAACTCACCGACCCGGAGACCTTAACAGTCCCCACTTAGATTCCCGCTTTGGTAAGCCTTGACAACATGTGGTAATTAACTGTAAACTTACTTGTACTCGCTCGTCGAGCGTTTCCCTAACTATTTCCTTTTCACTTTTTGATCCGCCCAGCACGGCATTTCAGCCCGACATTCACGTGAGCATTTTTCCATTTCATTTTTCTTTAGGGTGCTACTCGCTACCCGCTTACAAACCCCTTTTTCTTATCTGGGTGCACCGACTACCTTCTTGCACATTCGAGCCAGTCTGACAGTGTACTTCAGGTGTAACGGTTGTCCCTGTATCTTCCAGGCACAGACTCACGTTTGTTTATATTCACTATTGGGAAGTGTATGTTTTGTATATAATCATCTGTCAATGTTACGCTGATACAAATATAGATCGTTCTGATTTCTTACAGAGCTCCTTGAAAAAGGGTCATGGACTCGAAATGCATTGGAGCACAGTTGATATTGTGTAGAGCTCAATTAAATGGATGCAAATAATCCTTTAATGAAAGACTTATGAAAATATGAAATTTAATTCAACTTGAATAAACTTTTGAAAACTCATCGGAGTCTTCATCTTTGAACCAGAGGGAGTGCCCAAACACTGGGATGTGCGCATTGACTTGTTCACACACACTCACAGCTTAATTAGAGATGACCTCAGCCACAGTTAATATTTAATTCAATATCCATTAAAAATGACTATTACCTGCCACCCAACCCATTCTTATAGCTGTGGGGCCAGAAATAGTCTGAACTGTCACACTTGTAAGAGGTGATGGTTAGTAATTGTGCTGTTACTATCATTGGCAGCATGGCAGGGACAATGTGTAGTGCAAGCTGCAGTGGCCTCTTGACAAGAGCCTTGTTACTTTTTTTTTTTTACAAATTAGGCACTATTTGCTGTGATTTTGTAAATCTCTATGAAAGTATGTTACAGGCAGTGAGGGCCGAAGCCTCTGCACCTGCTCAGGGACCAAATGTTGCACTCAAGGACAGCTTGGAGTGCTTTCCATCACTGTGTCCGATGTACCAAGCAAGCAGTACAGGCTTGTGCGCTGTTGTGCTCTATTATGCGTTGTTAGTGATTTGAAATCAGATGGTAATAGCAATGTCTTTTATTTTTGTAGTGGACCCCTGACGAAGGATTTTGAATAATCCGAAATGCATTGGGCAATATAAGATCTTACAACCAAGGATGTTTAATGTTGTTAAACGTGCACGGAAAAAGGCCTGGATGGGCATATCCGCGGCATGAGAAGTTATTAACACAGGAGCAAATCATGTGTGAAAAGAGTTTGGAAAAATAAAACTTAAAGATGAATAATTTGGGAGTATGAGTAGTAATCACTGAATAAGGTGCAAAGTTACTAAATACGACTAACGCTGTGCGCCTGGGTTGGAGTGGAGTTCCACTCCATTACTAATGCTATTATGCGTTAGCCATCACAGCAGTTCCCGTCAATGTATTAAAAGTTTGATGAACGGCTCCGTCAACATCGCGGTTCCGTCCGTCAAATTTTTAAGCAGGTTTTATTTGTTCATTTTAAAGCAGGATTTGATTTTGAAAGTAAAAAAACGAAATGACCCTTGTATCATAGGAGTTGTCTCTAATGGTGTAGGGGTATTTTTGCAGTTTTCACCGACCCATACTGCCAGATTTTACTGATAGTGAAAACTGGCCATTTGACCGCCCACTTTAAATCCGGCAGACGGTTGAATGGCCAAACCTCTGAGTAGTATCTGCCGCTGACATACTTAAGGTTCGCCCATCCCTAAATGAGGCAGGTGGACCTTCAGTTTGGTGGAGAGGGTACTCCCACACAGTTGCAATGGATTACCCTCTCTGCCAAACTCTATATTAGGCCATTAGTGCCACCGTGGATGTAATATCATGGTTTGCTCTCTTTCTTCACAGAACCCATGAAGAATTTTACCAATTATGCACGTTTTGTTTGTGGCCTGGTTGGCCGTGGTTGACTGGAGGTGTATTCATTTAGTCATCATATCAGAAACACACACACACACACATATAACAATCACCCTTGGCAGTGCTTCCCTACACCAGTTCTACCATGTAGATGAATGAAAAATACAAGAAAGCAAACATTGTCACTTGCCAATGGATATCTGAGGAAGAAAGAAAACATTTAGGTGCAGAATAAAGCCTTGGAATTAACACTGGACTCCAAGCTATCAATTAATGCCCAAGTGGACACATTAGCATTAAGTTTCAATAATATGAAAACTCTGCAACACAACTTCCCTCACCTAGGATTTTCACACAAGGTCCAGGCTCCTATCGCTCTTTTACTGTCTAAACTTGATTACGCCAATGGCCTCTACCACGGATCATCTTTATCAACTATGAAAAGACTATAATGGATTCAGAACTCTGCTGCCAGACTACTCCTACATGTACAGTCACAAGTCCACATCTCCCCTGCCTTGAGGGCCCTACAATGGTTACCAGTTGCCAGAAGATCTTCGTTCAAGCTGCATTGTATCATCCACATAGCAATATATGGAACAGGACCACTTATCCGGAATAAAATCTCCAAATACATACAACAAAGGAACCTCCACTCCAGGGTGGCACTTCCCCTCATAATTCAATCCAACAAGAAAAAAATAGGTGGCCTATCCTTCTCGGTTCAAGCAGCCAAACTACAGAACTCACTACCCCCAAACATAAGAGCCACAGATAACTATCTTATCTTCAGAAGATTACGCAAGAGTTGGCTCTTCCCTTCATAACCACCATACTCAAACACAAATGTACAGCATATCCCTGTGTACATATGCATTTCTTTTGGTTATATGTATTATCTAAATAAGTGTATAAATATGTATAATAATTATGTTTATAAATATATAGATATTCCTTATGTCTGCTTAACAAATGTACATATTACAAGGTTATATTAGTCAGTGCTTAACATGTACATAGGTCACTACATAGTTTTCATATGAGTTATTTAATGAAATGTTTATGGATCTTCGTTTATTTTTCTATCACAATATGTACATTTTATCATAACTATATATCTACATTTGCTTCACAATTGAATTATTGAAAAGAAAAAAAACACACACACACAAACCAAATTAGCTTAAAATACAGCAACACTTGATAGTCTGAGTTAATTAAATACAACTCAAATATTGATATATTGCCTTTCTAATTCATGTATATGTCTATATATGTATTACTTTACCCCTACTGTTAAAATAAATACATTAAAAAAAATTATAAATTAAAGAAAACACATTTTAGTTTCTCCAATACACTATGCTGTTTCACCCTATACCTCTTTCAATATACCCTCTACCTCTATTCTCTGACTCATCCCAACACTCATTCTGCTACTACGATCTCCAAAATAACCCTTTCTAGACACTTGCCTCCTCTATTCGTCCTTGCATCACCACAAACCATATTTTACTACTATGATCTCCTTAATCCATTTCTAGAGACAGTGGTGGCTGCCGACCAATACAACTGGTGAGGTAAATTTTTGAGGCACTGACAGGCACTTATAAAAAACAGCCGTGCCCTCAGGCTCGATGCCAAAGGACTCAATCGTGGCCCATTTTAAACAATGTTTATAATGGGCCAAGACTGAGAGCCCTGGAGACCTCTTCTGCCCCACAGTATGCTCAGGTTTTAGTCCACCAAACTTGTGTACAAGCAGAAAGTCTGTCCAAGTTATACGTAGCTCCAAATATCGTGTGCGCGTGGCAGCCATTTACTTAATGACCTGCCAGCAAGATAAAGTGAAATCCATTTTCTCTTCTTGTCCTTTTATGTGCCACTTGAACATTATATGATGTTCAATGATGATAGGCCGCTCGAATGTGCACAACAAACTGCTTGACCTTTGGTGAACTAATGTACTGTGCTGAAGTAAATATGTTGTAACACAACACAAGGCGTGCTCAAAGACATCATCTGTGACTTGCAACTACATGCTAGCCTAGCAACAAGACCACTAGGCAATGTTAGCACACCATATATGGATGAGACAAAGCGTCTACCTCTGATTGGTTAACGCAGTGCTTAAGCTTGGAAAAACCCTACTGTCCCAATTTGGCACATGGAGATGATGTGAACACCACCACCCTGTGACATGCCGGTGGCATGCAGGCATAGCTTCTTCTGATTGGTTCTGTATCTAATAATTGTGTAACTTGTGCAGTCTGATGATGGACATGTGATGTATTGGTCCACAGTTGCCAAGAAATTCTCTTGTACTTGTGATTTTATTGGACATGTACAGACACCTCTTTTTGTGGTTTGCAGGAATAAGATTGTGCTGAACTTTTGCAATTTAGACACTTGGGGGCATATGTATGAAAATCCGTATTTGCGATTCTCAAACAGCTATTTTTTGAGAATCGCTATTTGAGAATTGCAAAACGAGATGTATTTAAAAATTCGCAATTTTTTTGCGATTTCTTAGTATTCCTTAATTGCGATTAGCAAATTGCGAAATCGCAATTAAGGAATACCTTCCCATTCATTCCTATGGGCCAGGAGGCCCATAGGAATGAATGGGAAGTCATTCTCAATTTGCGATATGCAATTTGAGAATCGCAAATTGAGAATAATTTCAAGGGTGTCATAAGGACACCCTGTTGCACCCCTGAAATGAATATGTGTGCGCATGTTGGGCACATGCATGCCATAAGGGCACTAAGGGCATGCATGTGCGCCACATGGCACCTTGAAAAATGCCAAAAAGTGCATTTTTGAGAGAAATCGCAAATTACCACCAACTTGAAGTTGGTGGTGATTTGCGATTTCTTAAGGAGAAATCGCACAACTTGGGTGCTTGTTGCATCGCATTTAAGGAATCGCAATTTGCGATTCCTTAAATGCTTACGCAAAATTAAGGAATCACAAATTTTGCGATTCCTTATTATTGTGATGCGGTTTTCCTTGTACATTGTGTTTTGCTAATTTTTTTACGCAAACACTGCTTTTTTGCGATTCGCAGCGTTTGCGACTAAAAATCAGTTTCATACATATGCCCCCATTTCATCATAGCAGCTGTCCCCGTATTCACGTATAAAGCTGCCTTTGAAATTCACCTGTGTCTGTGACTGTTTTATTTAGCTTCAACAATAGTTCAGTGGGTTAGTGTGCCTGTGGTAAAAAGGTGTGCCTAGCCAGAAAAAGCTTTCATCCTCCCCATGTTGATGTATTCTGAACTTCTGTGTAATATAAACACTTCCATTCACACAGACCATCAGGCATTATCTGCCCTCAAAGTAGCTCAGTAGGTTGAGGCACTGCTGCAGCCTGTGTGAGTAGGTCATTGGTAAAAAATTTCATTTTACTAAAGTCACAGCTATGCCAAAGCTTATTAAATATATAACATTTCAATTCTTGGTGTAGGAACTTAGAGCTGCAATTGGTAGGTGCCTGTATAACAGGTGTATTTTTTAGTAACCAACTAAATATTATTAATGTATTTTTAAGAAAGGAGAATCGTTGGACGAGCTAGGTCCGGATTTGAACCTGCAAACATACAACTCTCGCCCACACATACACACATTCTACAATGCGCCTGTAACTTACTGAGCTCTCTTTCCAGCTTCAGTGAACTTGATAACACTTCATAAGGGCTGCACAACAATGCAGCTTGGCGGCTAATAAAGATATGTAGGTTACACATGATCATTGTGTGAGCTGAATGACCTCCAGCCCTTGGGATGACTTAGTAAGTGAATGTGGAGCTTGTGCAGACATCCAGTTCAGACAGTTAAGGCTGAAGGCAATGCGAATTTCCTTCAGTGCCTGTCAGTGAGTTTAATTCAATTTATAAATAATAAAAAAGTTTACTTACCTACGTGTTCAGTGCTGTTCTCCGTCTCGTCGTCAGGCCAAGGCTCCAGTACTGGCTCCCATAGCCTCAGCTAGTTCCCCTCGACCAATCCAGATTCTGCTCTCATGCTGCTCAGGCAGCATGAGAGAAGTACCGGGATTGGAGCTCTTGACGGCGCCATCAAACGAATACCCTAACAAATCAGTGTAACTCTGTAACAATAACTGTTTGGGTATTTCAAATGTAAAGAAACTGTTCTAATTTCACCTACCCTGACACGCTCACTACAATCGCTGATGTACCACATCACGTGTCACTTTTGCGCCATCACCAAAAACTTCACGAGCACTTGTGCACAGTATCCTTATGGTTACATGTCATTTAAATGTAACGCAGTGCTACCACCTCATGTGCCTGTACATATGAAGTTTAATATGTCCAACATGTTCTTTGATTGAAATACAATTTACCGTCATAAGAAAACGTCTCCTTGGCTTTCTCCTCTTTTGGATTTAATCCATAGCAATTAAATGTGTGTATTTGTACGTTAAATAATACTGTTATCAGGCTTAGGGTCAAAGACTACTGAGATGTTTTCAGTGAGACACAGAGACTAGAGGTTCTTTCAGAAGAAAATTGCCTGAGAAAATGACAACGGGCCATGGTTCCTTATTCGTGAGATTAAGTCTAGGCAGGAGGTGATATGCCTTGTTAATTTCCCAGTCAAAATCCCATGTCACTTATTCAGGAAGGGCCCCTGTTGTGTGTTAGTGCCCTTCTCACCCTTTGGAATTCTGAACCATTTCAGGTGTCACCAGTGACTGTTATCTTCAAGGTCCTACATTTCAATTTTCAGAAAAGAAATTATCTCATTATGGAGTTCTAGAGATGTAGTGTTTTCTCGCACATGGTCTTCCAGTTATCGCTACCTTTCCTCTGAGTCGCTCTTGATGTCATCCATCCTTTCAGTGAGTTTCTTACTTTGTGCCCCTCTTGGTAAAACCTGCTCGTAGTCCAGTATCAAACAGGGGATCTCTTCTCCTGGGCCATTGTTCCGTTGCTCCATCTGCAGGGATAGCTGGCCTAGCACCTCGATCAGTAGCTCAGCGCCCCCTCCTACATCTTTCAACCCTTGGAATGCAAATAAATTATTTTCGGTTTAGCTGAACAGTTAATTGATACCTCTTAGGAGCAGGGCTGCATGCTTCTCGTACCGTGGGGTCTTCTTATGCTGACTCTGAAGATCCTGGTTATGGAATGTGTAGAGTTGTGGAGGCCATGCTGGCTTTCAAGATATTACAGTGGGGGTGGTTCAGCTTCCTCTCCTCGGCAGAGGACATTGTCTCACACTTCTGGGTCGTTGTAAAATGTTAGTTGCGGATTTTGCATGGGATTCAGCATGGGCCCGGAAAAGCTAGCTGGTTGGAGTGTGAGGAACCCTAAGCACTGTGGACATGAAAATGGGTCCTCTTCTGCTGCTGCTAATATCAAGATGATAGAGGCGGAGAGAAGCTCAGGGCCAGATGTATCAAAAGAGCATTTTGCGATTCCCAAATAACGATTTTTACCGAATCGCTATTTGGCACTTGCAAAATGCCATGTATGTAGGAATCGCAAAGAATTTTGCGATTCCTTAATATTACCTAGTAGCGATTCTGTAAATAGCGAATCACTATTAGGTAATATAACTTCCGTTGTACCTACGGGTCAAAATGCTCATAAGTACGAATGGTTTTGCATAAGCTAATTTGCGATTTCCTAATTGGTAAATCGCAAGTACCAAATGCAAAGTCAAGAGTGCCTGGGGGCTTAAGGCCCCCCTGAAGCATGCCCAAAATTTAAATTGTGCACATGTAATGCACACACATGCCCTAGGGGCATGTGTGCGCAACATGGCTCTTTGATAAATGTGTTTTTGGGCAATTTTTCAAAATTCGCACATGGTTACCATCAACTTCAAGTTGATGGTAATAAGCGTTTCCGAAATGCACAGTTCACATTTAGGAAAGGCTTCTTACATGTGCATTAGGGATTTGCAAATTGGGATTCCCTATTTGCATTCGCAATTTAGGTAGTCGCAAAAAATTGCGATTACCTAAATTGCGAATCCTAAAGCCTTTCTTACATAAGGAAAGGCCATTTTGAATTTGCAAACGGACGTATTTTGCTATACGCACCGTTTGCGAATGCAAAATGCTTTCACACATCTGGCCCATAGTTTCTTGAGTATTAAGCTCAGACACATTGTTATGGTGTTATTAAGGAGAATCGCCTAGCTAGGGGTAGATGAAGCTGTAGGATTCAGAAGTGCTGAGAGAGGTGTAGCGGAGAGCAGGGTTAAGGGGTCAAACAGAACAAATATCTGAGACCAGCAAGCTCTCTGTGATCTGTTCCGTTGTGCGCGGCTCTACGGTGGTAGCAGTGTTCTTGGCAGTGAGAGCCATGCAAACTACAAGAGAGACAGCTTTTTGGAAATTGTGTCCACTCTGCATGGTTCTTTAGAGCTCTTCCTCACCCGAATTCTGTGTCTCAAAATTCAGAACCCCACCAGAGACCTGGACGCCCCAGGTCAGGCTGCCGGCAAGATGAGTATTGATGTTCTCTCCTTCATCTGGAAGACCATGTACAGAATGAAGCTGTTGGGTTTCGAAGTTGGCAGCTTGTATTGATGCCATCCACACAAGCGTCAAATAGGAAGACAGGGGAAGCCAGATCTTCCGTTTAATTGTAGGCCGGTAGATTCAAATCTCCAGAGAAGCCCAGGCGTGTACAAAGGTGCTCCCAGAGGCACAGATTGTTGGCTTGAGTTAGATGTACTCTCAGGCATTTTGGCAGCTGAATTTCTCCTGGAGTGGTTTCCAGCCCTGCCTAAAGCGAATGTATGACGTTACAACGCGTGTTAGTACAACGCGTTCTGTTCCATCGCTGTCGTTACAACGACTGCGATGTTACCACGCTATGCCATTACAACACAAGTTTTTACATCGACTTGCGCTGGATGGTGTGCTAACATTAGAAAAGTGTAATTTACTATTCCAACTCCAGTCCACTTAACAGTAGGGAAGGTGTTTGGATAGTAAACTACACTATTTGTAATGTTAGCACGCCACGTAGCGCAAGTCGATGTAAAAACTTGTGTTGTAATGGCATAGCATGGTTACATCGAGGTCGTTGTAACGACCGCGATGTAACAGCATTGCGGTGTACTGACCGCGATGTTAATGATATTTCCAGCCTAAAACTGGTGAAACTGACCAAGATCACAGATGCTGGGCCCGAGCAAAATTGCTAGGCTTGTGTGAACCAGTTGAGGGCCATATCGAGGGATGCTGCTGTTTGCAGGGATGCCCTCTAAGTGCCACCATTGCTGAGGTCAAACCTGGACCACATTGTTGAGCAGCAAGAGGGCTTTTGATAGTTAGGGCAGGCTGGATCTGTTCTCATGGTTGGCAGAGAGGTACCCCTTACGATCAGAACAGAAGCAGCTACAAACACAGCTATAGTGAGAATAAAGCTGCTATGATCGAGTTGTGATCACGTCTTGTTAATGAAGAATCTCTGACACCACCACGAAGAGCCAGGTAGTTTTGGACCTTGAGTAAGCTCCAGCTTGAGGAGTCATTCTTTTGTAGGAGACAATTGAAAGTGACCATGGCCCAGTAAGTTGCTAGAGTGCACCAGTGGGTCAGGAAGATGGTGTATCATTGATGACAGAAAGGCAGGAAACAGGGTAACGAGTGATGTGGTCATTAAAAGCAACAGCAAAAACTGATAGAATGCATGCAGTGAGACAGTTGCCATAAGGAGACTCTGCTGTCCTCAAGTAGTGGCCATCTTTATCTGTTGGTATATTTGGTGCTGCTCACTCCAGGTACAAAACCTGCAAGGATGGTGTGTGTAGACCAGGCAGCTTATAAATTAAGTGCAACATGAAAAAACTATGAAGTGACGAGTAGTAATCATGTTAAATCAAAAACACAAGTCTATCAAGTCCTCACACGCAAGTCCACTAAATATTGTGGAAGATGAGTAAGGCCAGCAGCAAAGGGGAAAGAGGCAAAAAAATTTACAAGGAAAGAGGTGTTCTGTGCAGACATTCCACCAGCAGTGTAAGACTCAAGAGCTTTGGTGTAGAAGATATCTAGTGTGTCCCTTTGACGACAAGATCTCAGAAACCTGGTGCTGAATGTCAACTAACAAGGAACAACAAGGGTTTGGCTAAAGCGCAGCAAGGCCACGCCACTATAGTATACAACAAAACGAAATGTCAGTACTGCTCATTGACTTCTGAAAATTTCCCAAAACAATGAATTAAGCAATTGTCTTGTATAGACCAATAAAAAGTCTTGACTTAATCGTCAAATCAAATTGATTTATTTTCACTTTTCAAAACTTCATGTGTTTTTTAGATTTTTTCTTTAATTCTTTTTATGATACAAAATATTGGATTCTATTTACAAAACAAGTGGAGCCCCTATTTACTATTTTTTTCTGGGGGAGCTATCTAGAAAAATGAGTTAATAGAAAAAAGGGTTATTTACATTCATACATACTACAGTCACAAATACTTTATTCGATTTTCACCAAGTAAAAAAATCATAAAAGCAGTACATAGTAAACAAATTACACATTATAAATATACACAATAAATAGTTATAAAAACAGTATTAAATCCTAGTATGGTGATAAATCGATAATTAATAAATTCATAATAGATTCCGTGATTTTACGACGCTTTTTAAAAACATTGACATAGTGCTAATACATAGGGGGTTTCCTAATTGTTGGAGATGTAAATAAGCTGGCCTACATTGCCTCCAAGCCCCGTCTCTAAGATAAGATTTCAACCATCTCGCCCGTTCTTTTTTATACAGTTTACAAAAGAGTACCAAATGGAAGGTAGACTGAATAGATATGTTGTCGCATGGGCATAGGGCCAGAGTTCTTTTCCAGTCATTTTTCTCCGGATATGAGACCAGGCGGTGAAATATATTGAACCTGAATCTAATTAGGACAAAACGCTCAAATCCCAAAGTGGACAAAGTTAGATAGGGTTGCATTTTGAGGGTAATCAACAGTGGCTGATGTTCGAGAACAGTTCTTTTGCTGACTTCATTCCCAAACCTTAAAGTATTAAAATGGTCCATGCACAGATTTTTTAAGGTTTTTTTAGGAATTTTCACAATTAATTCCGGTTTATCATACCATTCTGGCTTGTCAATGTCCGTCAGGGCTTTCCTCACATACTCAAGCCATTTAATTCTTTTTGCGTTGGTTAAATTCTTAACATCCAGAATAATTTCTCGATTGAGAGCCAGTTCTTGCGTTGCCCAAATTCTCCTCCAGAGTAGGATTGGCTGGATTTTAATCAGATCTGTCAAATAGTCCATACCTATTTCTACATGACAATTATAATTTGACATACTTTTCGGGAGGGACAGAAGGTAGCGAAAATTTTTTTTTCAATAATCTGGAGCACCGTCACATCATGATATCCCCATATCCCTGCCCCATACAGGGCGATGCTTCTACATTTAGCCACATATATGTTAAGCATTATACCAGGTTGTTTTCTACCCAATTTACTGGCAAAATGCTTTATCGCCGCAACTGAGCGTTTAAATGCTAACGCTCTGTTTTTTACCTCGGGGCCCCAACCCCCTGTTGCCTCGATTGTGACCCCTAAGTATGGAAATGTTTTTGTGGCTTGTAGTAGGGTGCCTGCCGCCTTAAGTTGTTTACATCTGGCTCCTCCTTTGCCAGAAGCCATCACAAAAGACTTTTTTGCATTCAGGTTGAAGCCCCTCTCTTCCATGTATGTTATATATCTATGCAATACTTTTTGTGCGCCGACCTTTGTTCTTGCCATCAACACAGCGTCATCCGCATACAAAGGGGAGCTGATCTGCGTATTCCCGGCCTTGGGAGAGTCAATGTTGCTGGCACCCAATTCCCTCTCCAAGCTGTTAGTGTAAAGAGAGAAAAGGAATGGGGCCAGCACACACCCTTGCCTCACCCCCTTCCGTATGCGAAAAGACCCTGTGCATTCCCCCCCCAGCCCATACCTTACTCTGGCAGAGGCATTCGAATATAATTGTCTTAGGAAGAGAACTATCGAAGAATCCACTTTCATTTCTTCTAATGTCGACCACAGTTTATCATGTATCACACAATCAAACGCCGACGAAAGGTCGGCGAAGATTGCGTAGAAACACCCCTCTTTTGCACTGATATATTTCCCCTGCAAAAGAACAAAGTTTAATACTTGTTCCACCATGCCCATCCCTAGTCGGAAACCATATTGTACTGGGGTCAAGATATTTTGATCTTCAGCCCAGTCCTGGAGCCTAGTCAGGATTACTCTTCCTGCAATTTTTACTATTGAGTCCAGTAGTGATATTGGTCTATAATTTGATGGGCTTTCCCTATCCCCCTTTTTGTATATAGGGATAATCAGTGATTCTGCCCAGGTTTTAATGAAACCAATATCACAACATGCCCCCATTACACGTAAACATACAGGTGCCCAGAGATCTATGTTCATTTTGTAGAGATCACTTGGGATTCCATCTGGGCCCGGGGCTTTATTGTTTTGAGATGATTTAATCGCAACCTTGACCTCCTCTAACTCGAACTCTAATGGGATCGGGTGATATTTACTTGGTAATTGTGGCTCGGTTAGCGGGTCACAATACAAATTAGAGAAAAACTCTACCCATGCGTTTTCATCAATAGCTATATCTATTTTAACTATCGCCTTGTTATTCATAAATGGTGAGTTAACTACCTGCCAAAATTGCTTAGGGTCTCTACTTTCCGCTGCCTCCAATAAGTCTTGCCAAGCCTTCTCCTTGATTGCTTTCTTCCTTTGATCTCTTGTAACCTTATACGCTTTCCTTAATACTCTAATAGTCATACATACTAAAAAACTACATATAAACCACTCAGTCACTCGGTGATAGACTCAAACTCATACCAACAACAACTACTCATACAACATTTAGAAAAAAAGGGAAAATTAAAATCAAGAAAAGGAAAGGAAAAAGATAGGGCCACACCTACACAGAATTCTCTTTTCTTTTTTGGTTAGGGGGTGTGGTACTAAAATGAATTATTTATAT
Organism: Lissotriton helveticus; assembly: GCF_964261635.1. Taxonomy (NCBI): domain Eukaryota; kingdom Metazoa; phylum Chordata; class Amphibia; order Caudata; family Salamandridae; genus Lissotriton; species Lissotriton helveticus. Next base: position 830,553,582 of record NC_136067.1, read on the forward strand.
CCTCAAATATCTCAATTTTTCACAAAGGCCATCTATCCTACTCAACAAATGAATTAATAAACAGATTGACAAGGTCGACGCGTTTCGAATTTCCCAATTGCGGAGATTCTCCTTAGGACCAAATGGGGGTTCTCTGAAATGCAAAAATAAAAATCGTTCTTACTTCTAAACCACACAAGCAACCCTCAACTTAATGCACAGTCTGGATGTCCTTTGTACAATTATTAAGCCATTGATGGAATGCTAATAGTTGTTCTTCTTCGCCTGTCCAAGTTAAAAATACATCTTCGATGTATCGAACCCATCCTCCAATCCACTGTTGATATGGGTTCTTGTCATAAACAAATTTCTCTTCAAACATACTCATGAAGAGGACTGCCAGTTCAGGAGCAAAAGGGCAGCCCATCGCGACTCCCTTTATTTGATAAGAGAAATCATCTTTGAATTTAAAATAATTTCTTTTGAGAGCCATCTTGGCTAATTCAATGATAAACTCAGTTGGAATTTTTTCTGGTCTTTCCCTGGTGTTCAGGAATATCTGTAGGACCTCTAAGCCTTCATCCTGTGGGATCTGCGTGTATAGCGATACCATATCTATACTTACTACAAGGTCCTTTTCCTCATCAAAATGCCAATGTTCCAGTTTATTAATAAAGTCCATCGTGTCTTGTAGAAAAGATTTGACCCCTGGCATAAAAGGTTTCAGGAAATAGTCAACAAATTTCGAAACTGGTTCGAACAGAGATTTGCACCCTGAGACTATTGGTCTTCCAGGCGGTCTATTTTCATCCTTATGTACCTTTGGTAGTACATAGAATAGGCTGTGCATGATAATATCAGATAGAAAGAGACACTAAGTTGACTCTGGCATTTTTTGCATTAAGCGAGTCATCCCCACATGCCCTAAGTTGTTTTTTAAGGCGCAACGGAATTTGCAACAAAACACATTTCCCATGATTCTTCTTTCGATCTGTAACGCTTTAATCAATGTGCCGGAAAAGAACGCAGTCGAACGCAAAACAAGCGGAGGTCTGAGTTGCGGTGCGTCCGCTCTACGAGCACCAACAGAGTTTAAAAGGTAAAATACTTTAGCGGCAATCCAGTTACTTATGGATTTAGAGTCCTCGCTAAGATATACCGCACCGCGTTAATGTCCCCGTGTTTTAATAGCCCCATGAATAAATTTAAATATACCCATTTTTATCGCCACATGGTCCGTTTCTACCATTAGGCAGGACTAGGCGGCCGCCTAGGGCGGCAAAATGGCTAGGGCGGCAACAGGGGGAAAAATTGTGCAGGCTGTCCACAATTCGAAATCACGTGACGTCACATTTGGCGCCATGGGAGGGGGCCATGTGCGCCACGATCAGTGCGGTGCCAGCATGGCTGCGCGTGTCATCACTGGTCACAGTACAGACAGAGAGGCAGAGAAACAGTCAGGTACGTAGGTATGCACCAAGGCGGGGTGTGCCAGGGGGTGACAAGTGGGGCGACGCACATTTGGCAACTAATAGCTCTCCTGAGAGTAAAAAGAGTGCGTGATCCGGTGCCTCGGTCTCTGGAAAGGCCTCGCTCGGCCCCTCCCCTCCCCCTCTCAGCTGTGGGTGTTACTAATCTCAGAACTATGTACACGGGGACTGCAGGGACCCCCTCCCTCTTCCCGGTAAATATACATGTAGGGTTACATGATGCCTATCTACTAATGACAGCACAGAGAGTAAAACATTGAGGCACATGGCCTCGTGAAGACAGAAGAACAAAAAGCTGAAACATTCCGTGGAGCGGACGGACACGGAGGGCCTGGCAGAGTCACGGAGGTACAGGAGGAAACAGAGATAAGAAAGAGAGCAGATGCACATTGAGGTGGGTAGTGGTGGGAGGGGTGGAGTGGCAAGGTGCAGATGGCAGTTGAGTGAGAGAGCAGGGTTGAGCGCAGGGTGGGGGGTGAGGAGAGGATGAGAGAGGGGAGATGACATGACAGGCCTGTGTGCTCCACTTACCATCTGAGCTTTAAGAACTTACAGGCAAAGTAAGGAGACCTGTCAGCCCCACGGACTCCGCAGGAGGGGGGAGCTGCAGAAGGACGAGGGCATTGGGAGGGAGGGGAGGTACAGAGACAGGAAAAGATATAGGGGCTATGTGAGGAGGGACGAGGGGAAGGGTGAGGAGAGAATTGCTTAAAGGGATGAGGGAGAAAGAAAAGAGAGGATGGAGGAGAGAACAGATCAAGGAGAGGGGGCAGGTAGTCAAAGGCCGGCGCTTGTTTCTCCGTGTCCTTCCAGGCCTTCGTGCGTGAGACGGCCTATCTGGAAGTGTGTATGTGAAAGAATTAAGGCGATAGAAGCATAATGGGGAGATTAAGGTTTATCTGTATATTGAAAAAAAACGGCCCTGCTATTGTTTGGGAGACTATTTGCCATTCTAGGATATAAGTAGGCCTGAGAAGTTTCATTATGGCTGCAAAATCGCAAGAAATGAGAATATCGGCATTGCATGAATTTTATACATTCATTTTTGTTATTTTGCTATTGTGAATTTTTGCTTACTTTTCAACCAGAGGGTACTAGTTCAAGGAGAAAAGTCCTTGCAAGAACGTTAGAACTGTGGTTTGCGATGCATTTGTTCTCAAAACAGTCTTCTGCTGGTACCTTTTGTGACTTTTTTTATTACCTGGAGTAAGCCCTTGTGTGTAAATTTCATTTGAGATACTGGCCAAGAGCCTTTTAGGAAATTTGCGTCATTTTGTGAAATATTTGTAAAAGAGAGGTCGATTTTGAGAACAAAAATCACAATTTTGTCGACCCCCAGCGTGGAGTGGATCTCCTAATTAGTGGTGAGAAAACTGCATTCTGGTTAAACTACCTGTTGTTCTTCATTGTTAATGGTAATGATACGGAGTTGTGAATACTTTCGCTGCCAGTAAGGAGTGTACAACATGCAGCTATCCAGTCTTCATGCTACTATCTCCTAATACAAGTTCTTTTATATTTAATTAACGCTTTTTATATCCAATTCTTCTAGCCTGGATGACAGGGGGAGAGAGTGATGGTAGTAAAAGGGAGGGGGCGGCATTTTTCAATTCTCGCCTAGGGTGGCAAAACACCTAGAAACGGCCCTGATCGCCACGAGGGCAGGTGGCCAATCGATGCTGTAACTTGTTGTAGGTCTGCCATGCTTAGGATGCGATCCGACATACAAACCGTAACCGGGAGCTGGCACGATTTTGAAGGACAGATTCTGCCGCTCTGTGCCCCAAACCATTAAATTTAGCCTACCATCCGTACAAAACCTTGAGAGATGCCCCCCGAAAAAACAGGCTTAAATGTTCACCCCTTTTATGTTTCAGACCAATTGATAAACGGATCTAAAAGAAAAATCTACGCCAGCACCGGATTGGATTAAGGTAACTTCTTTCACACACTGGCCACATTTATGTCGGATATGGAGATACAAGTTTGTTGCAACTAACGGGGTCCTTATTACCCTTTTTGACCTTTCCAGCTCGCATTTCAAAAATTTAGAAACAATTCCACCTTTTCCTGACGGGAAAAATACATCGTGCCAAGTAAGCATCTTTTGGTATCCTTAACTATGTGAGACATAGACTATTGATTGCCGACTATAGATATACTCATTAGTCTCCGTTACCATTTTCACAGAACATCTACGTATTGGACGTTCAAGTACCGTGAGGTAAAGTATGAGAGTTGTCAGACTGTGCATTAAGTTGAGGGTTGCTTGTGTGGTTTAGAAGTAAGAACGGTTTTTATTTTTGCATTTCAGAGAACCCCCATTTGGTCCTGAGGAGAATCTCTGCAATTGGGAGATTCGAAACGCGTCGACCTTGGTTACATGGCCAATCTGTTTATTAATTCATTTGTAAAAATGTGCTATGATAAATGTTGAGTAGGATAGATGGCCTTTGTGAAAAATTGAGATATTTGAGGATATAAATAATTCCTTTTAGTACCACACCCCCTAACCAATAAAAAAAGAGAATTCCCTGTAGGTGTGGTCCTGTCTTTTTCCTTTCCTTTTCTTGATTTTGATTTTCACTTTTTTTCTAACTGTTGTATGAGTAGTTGTTGTTGGTATGAGTTTGAGTCTATCACCGAGTGACTGAGTGGTTTATATGTAGTTTTTTAGTATGTATGAATGTAAATAACCCTTTTTTCTATTAACTCATTTGTCTAGATAGCTCCCCTAGAAAAAATTAGTAAATAGGGGCTCCACTTTTTTGTAAATAGAATCCAATATTTTGTTTCATAAAAAGAATTAAAGAAAAAATCTAAAAAACATATGAAGTTTTGAAAAGTGAAAATAAATCAATTTGATTTGACGATTAAGTCAAGACATTTTATTGGTCTATACAAGACAATTGTTTAATTCATTGTCTTGTGAAATTTTCAGAAGTCAATGACCAGTACTGGCATTTCGTTTTGTTGAATGTCAACTAAGGCAGAGAGAAGGACACTGTCAATGTCTCAGTCAAGTGTGGCTGAAAACAGGTCAATGTGGAGATAGCTTTGAATGACTAACTTGTACTGCTGAAAAGAGTGAAGTTCTCAAGTAGCATAATCGTGGCGAGAGCAAGGAGGGTGTAGGAGCCAAAGATCAGTGCCAGGGGTGCACCAAGAGTAATTATTACCAAGATATTGACCATTGAGGACACAGATGCAGTAATTGTGATACTAGCAGGTAGATTCATCAAGCCGAAATCGGCTCGCAAAGGGCCAGATTCTGAGAATCTGGTTCTTTGCGAGCGCTATTTTTGCATTTGGGATTCATCATCCCAAATGCAAAAATCGCAGTTCTTGAAATCGCTAAATTGCGATTAATTGCATTTAAGGAATCTCAATTTGAGATTCCTTAAATGCAATTCATGAACCTTTTGAAAATTGCGAATTCGCAATATGGGGCCGCTATTTACCGCGAAGTCCAACTACGTGGTAAATAGCGAAAACTTAGAAAAATGCACTTTAGTGCATTTTTCTAAGTTGTATGTTACACACACACATGTCCTTTGGACATATGTGTGCGCAACACCAGTGTACATTACCATTTCAGGGGTGCTACAGGGTGTCCTTTGGACACCCTGGCACCCTTGAAATCGCTTCCTTATTTGCGATTCGCTAATTGCTAATCGCAAATAAGGAATGACTCCCCATTCATTCCTATGGGCCTTTAGGCCCATAGGAATGAATGGGAAAGCCATTCCTTATTTGCGAATAGCAATTAGCGAATCGCAAATAAGGAAGCAGTAGAAATCGCAAAAAATATTGCGATTTTTACATGAATCCCGTTTTGCGAGTCTTGAATAGCGATTCCTTAATAATCGCTATTAAGGACTCGCAAAACATGACCATGATGAATCTGGGGGTAAGTGAGGGCAGCTGCTAAGGTACAAGAGCTCTAAAGGGTCTGTGGTCTTGGGCTACAAAGAACTGCTGGAAAATGAGGCAGTGGTTAGGGGACCACAAATAAAACCTTCCTCAACATAAACCAGCACAAATGTATATTTCTAGTGAGATGGAAAATGACAGGAGGGTGTTTTTATTCCCCCAGGAGGCTTGGATGGAAAAGAGAGAGACTGTGGAAAGAAAGGAAAGAAGACGAGCAGAAACTGGGTCATTCGACGTTGTGCAGCACGTAGGTGCTGGGAGCCACTCGGCACCCTCCTGGCGTGTGTGCTGCCATTATGCAATTGGTGCTGGTATCAGCATTGTGTTGTACTTGCAACAGCATGTTCACCTGGGTGACATTTCTCCAAAGCGGAGAGTCTGGAGCCGAAGAAACATCAGTGTTGGCTGCCCCCCCCAACTTTTTCATGTAGTCAACAAGACTTGCGCATTCGTGTGTCCTCAGGCTGTTTTGGTGAGTGGTGTTTTCATGGACTGCTGCTGAAACATATGAAAGTGACATTGTCATAGTGACAAGCCCCAAGCCTGTTTCCTTTTCATGTGGCAGTGACATTGTCATAGAGGCAAGCCTCAAGCCTGTTTCCTTTTCATGTGGCAGTGACATTGTCATAGAGGAAAGCCTCTAGCCTGTTTCCTTTTCATGTGGCAGTGACATTGTCATAGAGGCAAGCCTCTAGCCTGTTTCCTTTTCATGTGGCAGTGACATTGTCATAGAGGCAAGCCTCAAGCCTGTTTCCTTTTCATGTGGCAGTGACATTGTCATAGAGGCAAGCCTCAAGCCTGTTTCCTTTTCATGTGGCAGTGACATTGTCATAGAGGCAAGCCTGAAGCCTTTTTTCCTTTTCATGTGGCAGTGACATTGTCATAGAGGCAAGCCTCTAGCCTGTTTCCTTTTCATGTGGCAGTGACATTGTCATAGAGGCAAGCCTCTAGCCTGTTTCCTTTTCATGTGGCAGTGACATTGTCATAGAGGCAAGCCTCTAGCCTGTTTCCTTTTCATGTGGCAGTGACATTGTCATAGAGGCAAGCCTCTAGCCTGTTTCCTTTTCATGTGGCAGTGACATTGTCATAGAGGCAAGTCTCAAGCCTGTTTCCTTTTCATGTGGCAGTGACATTGTCATAGAGGCAAGCCTCTAGCCTGTTTTCTTTCACGTGGGATGCTCATCTTCACGGAGGCATCGGAGTTCATCCTCACCTTTGGGACATTCAATACTGTGTTTGGTTGAAGTATTCTCTTCAGTGCAAGGTTTTTTTTTTTTTTTTTTAAAACCTTTATTGACATCAAAAGAAGACAAATCGAGGCCCACAACCAAGCCGGCCTGCCGCAGTGTACAAAACAGCCAGGAGTCACCAGGCAAATATTACATAAGCAATCAATACAAAGCAGAGGCAGCACAATCACAATAGGGGAGAAGAGATACAGAAACTAAAGGGCTAAAACACAGGAGTAAATAAGGCTTAATTTTACAATAAGGGGAGAGGACACATGACAGGCACACTTGCAATACGGAGGCATCCAACATCCCGTAACCAACCTCAACATTAAGAAGGGGGCATGGGGCAAAATATCAGGGGGACAACACAATGCAGTCAAGAAATCAGGATATGTGAGATACAGTCAGCCCCTGAGCATTATCATCGTAACACGCCCGCCACCCGAGACACTACCAAGCCAGAACAGAGGGATCGGAAGACAATGCATTAAAACCCGCCCATCATAGTACCCTCTGGGACGTAGGAAGGAAAAAGGGGGGGGACTAGGTAGGGAGGGGGGAAGAGGAAGGGAAAGGAAAATGGAGGGAAGAAAAACAGAACAATAAAAAGGGGAAATCAGGAAATATGAAAAAAGAAAGGTAAAAGACACGCCGACACGGCCCCCCGTGGCGGGAGGACAGGAGACAAAAGGATTAGCGGCCCAAGCGGGGCATGGCGATCGGGAAGAAAGACAGCCGAAATTTAGCAGGAGAAGTAACGATGCCATACCCCCACCCGAAACACACCATAGGAGGTCGGGACAGACGCGGCCTCACGAAAAAGAGATACAAAAGGGCCATAGAACCAGAAGACAAACAAAAAACAGAACCCAACCCACCCGTCCCACCCTGCACCCCTGTAGAAGGCTATGGCCTACCCTTCAAACAGCATGCCTGTCGCCCTAAACCAGAACCCGAAATATAGCGAGAAGAAAGAAAGAAAAACGAGACAAAAAAGCCACAAAAGCGGAGAAAAGAAAACAGGAGGGAGGAGCAGAATAACTATAATACAAACGGTAGGCCGCAGCCCTCCGCCCAACCCGACAAGTACAATCAAAAACAGACCAGGATGACATCCCATCACGCGCCACAAAATATCAGGAGAAGGGGACCTCCCACCCTCCTACGATCAGAAACAATTGTGCAACGAAATCGCATACCGGGAATCAAGCAGAAGTCGTACATTTCACCCCCAACCCTTCCGAGCGACAAACCCCACCCACCACATGGCAATGTACAACCACATACTAAATACGAAATCAGCATATAATCGAGTGGAATGGTGACTAGCATAGCTACGTGGGGTGTAGATAGATCCACAAGTGAGCAGTAGTCCAAACTGAAAATACCGATGCATCAACAATCGAAGCACGAGCCATGAAAAACAGGAGTTCAGATGCGCCACTGGAGCGGGCGAGGTGGTCCCAATTATAGTCACAGGCAAAGTCATCAAAGCAGGGACAGGAGGAAGTCCACCCATAGTTTCAGGCAACAATGTCGAACAGGGCCGCAGTACAGCATCCGAGTCCCCGGGGTCCGAACCTTGAAAGGCAGGGCGCCCCAAAGTCACCAGCACACTACACGATCCTCGATCAGCGGTGGAGACACCCAGGTCAATCGAGGGGGGTGAGGCAACGAAGTCATCAAAACAAGAGGGCGACAAGAAGAAACGGCCGCCCAAAATGGCGGCGGATCGTGGCGCCCAGGGCCAGGGAAGCGTGCAGGGATCTCAGGGCTTCCAGGATATCTCTGACTGTCGGCTCACGCCCACCAGGTCCGATCCCCACACAATCAGGCAACTCGGGTCCGCCGCCACAGGGTGACTCTCGCTCCAGAGGGCCGCCCGCCATTTCGTGAATCAGCCCAATCGCCGCCCACGAGGACCCCCGGAAATAACAGTTCTCAAATGTAGGACTTCACAAGCGCCGGGGGTCCCAGCAAGGGCGGCCTCGATGCCAAAAGGATGTCCGCCCAAAATGGGTCTCCGCCAGCACCAGCACCGGTGCCCCAAACAAGCGGAGTCCGGGCCCCGAGGACCAGGGCCGCCGGACAAAGCAGCGGCGGGGGGAGACCCCCTCTCAGAATCAGGTCCCGGGGCTTCTCACCCGCGTCGGCCACGCGGCCACCAGGGCAGGACCGGGTTAGGATCGCCGGGATCTTCGCACATCGGCTCCCAACACTGGTTCTCGCTCTCGGCCGGGGCCGAGAGCCGTCGGATCCCACCGGCCAGGTCCCGGTCCAAGTCTCGCAGAGGCCCCGATCTCTCGGAGGCCACAACTCCGGAGCCACTGCACGCCGAGACCCCGGGGTCAGATGGTAAGGACAAACAAGCCGTTATGTTTCCAATTCCCCGAAAATGCGCCGTCCCGGGACAGGATAAAAGACAGGATAGGCAGTCAGGATGGAGGGCTGCGGGAGCCGAGCTAAAGGGCGACCATTACTGCCGCGAGCTAGGCTCCTCCCTCCTTCAGTGCAAGGTTAGGGTTGGAGCTCACCCTGGGAACTCTGGTACAACTCCAGAATATGTTTGTTCTAGCTATAATTTATGCATCTTATTTCTTGCTGATATGATATGTATAAAAGTTTTTAAATAAATGTATGAAAAAAACGAGTTTTAGTTCAAACAGCAGGAAGATTTTCATCTGTCTTGGGGGTGCGTGGGCAGTTTAACATCTTTGCTGTTGGGACAAGCATTGCAGTTTTCCATTGTAGAAGTTACCACTCTTATGCAGCGGTAGGTTTATGCCTTGAGAGTCAATGTTTTGACCTCTGTGAGTGCAGAACATCAGCTTCCAATGGTAAAATTGGAAATTATGTGTTTTTGAGAAGCTTGATTATATGTATTTTAGGTTGAGTGTGTCAGAGGGTATTGAAGTTGTGAGCACTGTCTATGCCAAGAGTAAATTTGAGTGCGTCAGAAGTTTGAGAACCAGAACCGATCTTTAGTGTTTCTAGGGACTAGTGTTTTAAAATTTTGCATGGGAGTTTGAAGGTTTATTTTGTTCCACCCTTCCTACGGGGACTGGGTGAAGGGCAGAGATTAACCCAAATTAATGTATTCTTTCCACTCTTCATACAGGGTAAGAGTGAGGGGCAGGATTATGCCAACTCATGAGGGGTTGAAGGTTTGATGAGTTATTAGAATTTGATTTCACCCCTACTACGAGTTAGGGAGAAGGGCAGGGTAGAAGCCAAATTGTTAAGGGTGAGTGGCTGAGTGAAGCCACATTATGAGTGATTTCAGTATTATTCCACCCTACTACGGGTTTGGATGAAGGGCAGTATAGATGCAAATTGGTTGGTGTGGAGTGGTGTTCCACACTTACTAAAGTGTTTCACCTTTCCTTTTATTTGTGCAATTGTTTGGATGGTTCTCTACCGCACCGTGTGGTCGGTCCCATACGTACTACTTTTATGTGAGCCTGGCCAGCTGGCATGTTTTGTGGTATCAGGGTTTGGATTGAGTTTTTGTGGTGTGGCAGAGTGTGTGTTTTGTTTGGTTAGAAAGGGAGATGATGTATGTGAGCATATTCCTATTACTGTTCACTGTGGTTTGTACGCTAGTATTATATTATGTTATGTTGTGCAAATTGCATTAAATATTTTCTATCTGTCTTAGTATTCACATTTGCTATTATTGTGTTACGACATGTCGTGTGTGAAATGTTTTCCACCTATTATTTTCATGTATTCGCATTAGTTCTCATTGCAACATTGAATACATGCATGCAAGAGTTGTAATGTTATTCTTTCAAGAGTTCCAATGTTATTCAGTGTAAAGAAAGGAGATGTTATACCTGCTGCTCAGCCAGTGTGACTGTGGTGGTGGAATGTTGGAATGTTGGTGTGTGAGGTGGCTGTAGAATGTTGGTGAGTGAGAGAGTGGTGCAAAAGGGGGTGGTGATGGACGGAGCATCTGAACCAATCAAACACTCACATCCAGTCAACAGATCTGGGTTTAATCCATCACCGTTCTTTAGCCCACTCTGCCACCCCAGTTCAGCCCGAACTGCTCCATCCATCACCACCCCCTTTTGTACCGCTTTGTCGCCATAAGTTGGCAGGGTATGCTCAGACGTGAGTCCCTTGCTCACTTTGCCACTGGATTCAAGCAAGCCTGGCTGAAGACGGCTGTAATGCCAGAAACCGGTCCTAGGAAGCTTGAATCCGGTCCAGGGAAGGCATGGTTTGGCAGTTAGGGCTGGACTGTTCCCATGAGGCACAGGGTCAGACTGATTTGCATATGGCCATGTCTGAACTGGGGTGGTAGAGTGGGCTAAAGAACGGTGATGTATTAAACCCAGATCTCTTGACTGGGTGTGAGTGTTTGATTGTTTCAGATGCTCCGTCCATCACCACCCCCTTTTGTACCACTTTGTTCGCCATAAGTTGGCAGGGTATGCTCAGACGTGAGTCCCTTGCTTACTTTGCCACTGGATTCAAGCAAGCTTGGCTGAAGATGGCTGTAATGCCAGAAACCGGTCCTAGGAAGCTTGAATCCGGTCCAGGGAAGACATGGCTTGGCAGTTCGGGCTGGACTGTTCCCATTAGGCACAGGGTCAGACTGATTTGCATAGGGCCATGTCTGAACTGGGGTGGCAGAGTGGGCTAAAGAACGGTGATGGATTAAACCCAGATCTCTTGACTGGGTGTGAGTGTTTGATTGGTTCAGATGCTCCGTCCATCACCACCCCCTTTTGTACCGGTGACTGAGAGAATCAGTTGGTGGATGGGATGAGCAGCAGGAAGGCTGCTCCTGGTGGCGCTCCCATCTTAACATCTATCTCAAAAAATCTATGTATAATCTAAATGGACCAGGCGTCATTTATTCAGAACAGCTCGCAAGGGTCAGGATTATCAAGGGATCAGGGAGACAGAAAACTGGATTGGAATAGAAAGAGACTGGACTTTCTTTGCACAAACTATAAACATGACTATAAAAAGTAAAACATTCAAAAAGGCATGGAGATGGTTGTACAGTCACTTTATAAAATGGGTCATTTTGGCTAGTGTTACTAACACAACAAACACCACACGGTATTCAGGAAGGTAATAGGTAGGGCCAGCCTCCTTTAGGATGGAGACAATGAATGTGTTGATCCCTTGGGTAGCAGCAAAAATTGGGGAACCCTGAACGTGGGTTGATGTACAGAAAAGAAAATCCTTTTTGCTTTAAAGAGGGGATGAGCCTCAGAGACTACTTGACACACACTAGACTAGACCATCACAAAGAAGACAAACTACTTGGGATCAGGAATTGTGGTGTGTCAATTCACGAGTATCGTGTTCGAGTGTGGCGGGGAGGCCCAAACATCCTGGGTTCCTGGGCAAATCACTTAATCTCCCCGTGCCTAAAAATGAATGTGTCCGTCTGCAATGCAACTGGTGCTCATGAAAAGCGCTTTGATACATTCTGGTCGAATTCGCACTATATAAAACTACAAAAAGTGCATTTATAACATCCAGAAAACCAAAACTTATTTTTTACCAGAGTCCACCCATTATAACAAATAGGGTATCTGAATTTAAGATTTTATTAGCGTCATAGGGCCACCTAGTGATATAACTTTGCTCTTGAGGATGGAAATACACGCGCAATTAATTCAATTAACAAACTCGGGGACGTTCATAACATGAATGAATAAAAGGCTGGGCAGTTAACTGCGGTTTCACAAATTGACTTCTACAATGACTCCTCTGAAGAACTGTGTAAACCTGGCGTAGCTTTTGATTATTGGAGCCTCAGCAAAAGAGGATCGATCTAGTATCCTTGACAATGTGAGCACGTGGGTGCTGCATGATACGTCATGTTCTCCGATGCTTCAGTCTCCATGGCAATTTGTGGCACCATAAAACAGCATCGCGGTCAAGTGCGCCATATTTGATATTGACGCGGACTGCCGCGCGCTTCCTGAAGGTGCGCCACTTCCACAGCAACAATGTGCGGTGCAGCAGCGAGTCGGCCTCAGGAGCGACCAGATGGCACGGCATGGGCGATACACCCACCAGATGGGGCTTAACCCTTTGTCGCCCTTCTAGAATACCATACCCTGTTCTATGTTTGCCTTCTTTTGCACTGCTTTGTACTTGTTGTGAAGCGCTCCGATACCTTCCGGTCAGGCCAGCGCTATACAAAACTTCCCATATAAAAAAAAAAAATAATAATAATAGGACAAATGGATGGCTGAAGGAAAAACGTGCAAAACAGGGGATGCATAAATATTTTCTTCTTCCCCAATTTAAACATCTGCCTATTTGTCAATTTTAACATGAACCTTACGGATCCAATTCTTTTTGCCAGGGGTAGGAGGGCACAGCATCCTGCTGGGTGCGCCCTTACTTTCAAAACGGGCCTCTACATTTTCCGTCCTCTTCATTTGAGGCAATTTATATTTTGAGACAGCGCTGGTTTATGAGGGTCATTGTGTCAATTGTGAGCTCATATTGCCATGTTTTGAGTTTGTACAATGTGTCTCTGACTCAGGCTGTCTGAAGTTATTGAAGGGCTGGGTGCAAAGCAATGCGGGACCCTCCGAATGCTCCATCCCTTTTTGGCAAGTGTTGCTAAGCATTAATAAGGAGAAAACATAGCATTTGGCACCATCTAGTGGTGTGGTGGCATAAGGTGCCTCATTAATAATAAAGACTGCAAGCTTGCTTACAATTAAAAATCTATACATACATTTTGCTGAAGGCCCAAGGGACCCTGGAAATGCCTCTTCACCGTCTTGTAAGGGCCCTGGCTACTGCACTTAGCATTTGAGTCTAAACCCTGTGCACGAGGAGGCAGCACAGAACATTGGACTGAACTGAAGCACTATCTCTGTGCAACAGGCTCCTACAGAGGTGTTTAATCATTCTGTGACATAAGAATGTGGGTTGCTTAAAATCTACTCAGACACACTGGTGCCACATTTCTCGTTTTCTGAGATGGTCAGTTGTTAAGAGATGGATTCAAAGCCATGGGAACAGAGGTAAGTGCACGTTTGGGGACAATAAGATGTCTGAGAATAATAGAAAAAAAGAGAGAATCCAAAGGAGAATGAGGAGAATTGTTAAATCCATTGCTGTTCATCCATCTAATGGAAATTGATAAAGAAATAGAGGGGCATATTTACAAGTCCATATAGCCACTGGAGCATCACGTTTTATGACACTCCAGTGGCATAGCACTATTTTTCATATTTACAAAGTGGTGCTAAGCCAATTAACGTGTCAACATTGCCTTGTAAATATGCCCCTTTCCTCCACAGTCCTCTGCGGCAAATGAGCATGCAGTGGGTGTTCCTGTGGACATTTCACAGCAACAACCATTGCTTTTTGATGGTGCCCCAGATTTACAAGCCTGAGGCAGCGCCAAAAACAGCACCATTCTAAACCATGGATTACCAGGCATTAGACTGGCAATAAGAGGAGTAACTATGAATTTCTCCTCATTTTTTGCTCACTCTGCCGCACAGGTAGAAAGAGAAAATAGCCATTATTGATTTATGTGCAGGAAGCTATCCCTTCCTGCACTTAAGCAATCGCCCCAACAGCGCAGACACCCTTGCAACATTGCAGCTGGGTGCCTGCGCTCGCTATAGGCAGCTTTTTTTGCACCAGCGCTAGGGGAAACACAGGGGTGCGCTGTATTCTTGTGAATACGGGGAATCCCTGTGTTTTAAAAATGTCAAAGCCCAGTACTGATGAATTTGGCACAGCTCCGTGCTCAGACATTCTTTTGTAAATATGCCCCAGAATGTTTGACATGAAAGGGTTGGGGAGTTTGTCCCATGAAGTACCTCTGGTAATTAATAGCACCTACAGTAGTATCAGAAGCAGTGTTACCACAGTACTTGTAATAACGCTGTGGGTAGAAACTCCTGCTTTTCAATAAAACATATTTGTTGTATCTCTTTACGTGGATGGACTGTGTGTCCTGGAATCAAACCCTGACGTATTTTATTTAAATATCCATTGACATCTTCCTACCACGTACCTCAGCAAGCTCCTTCTTCAGAATGACTTTTGGAAATTATTTGATTGAGTGCTTAGGCGAAAGACGCCTGGATACCAGAGTGCGCTGCCACTGGACCCTCTATTGCAATTAATGATGGCCAGGCTTAAAACGAATATTACACTTCTTATTCATCAACCCTTTTCATTCATAACTCTGTGGATGATAGTCATTGTGAAATATATACATACATACATATATACATACATAAATCAATTCAATTCAATCCAAAGACTTTATTTCAGTTCAGTTTTACACAAACCATAAAAGTACGTATACATTAAAAAACAATTAAAAACACATTCATTGTAAACACATATCAGATAAAGTGCCAAAGTGAAAAAGTGCAATATCATCTTTACAACGGGAAAAAAGTGATTAGTGCATTCATCTCAAAGAACCATTACATGTCCAAACAATTTCTTAGCCTAACAGTCAATTTTAAAAATTCAATAATATGGAGAATACTGTCATTATGCAAAAGTTGTAAGTACATTAACGCCGGTCTGATCTGAGTAAAATTAAGTTTTTTTAAAAGAGTGACCAGATAGCGCCTGCGTGGATATTCATAAAATCTACATAAAAATATAAAATGCAGCATGTTCTGTGGAGACTCTCCGTCGCAGCCACAGGGTGCTGCGAGTTTGTTAAAAACATCAGTTTTTGGTCTAATCAGCAGGTGATGAAAAAGATTTAACCTGAACCTTGTTAACAGGAACTTTTCATGAGAGGTCAATGAGCCCAACAGATACGGCTCTGCAGTATCACATGTTTTCAACATGACAAATTTTCTCACACTTTGTTTCTGGAGTTCAACTTCTTCCCTCTGGGTCTTCCTATCCAGAAGGAAGTCCCGTTTAATTACCTCCAGATCACCCTTTACAATCTTACTATGGTGTTCAAACAATTCCAAACGACCAAGCTTAGCAAAGCAAGATTTCACATATTTTATCCAAGGGGAACCCATTGCCTTGTCCTGGGTCATATAGTCGCTCACAATCAGATGTGTCAATGGTATATCCTGATTTAACCACAGTTTAAGCCAACAGGTTAATGGGCGTAAGGAAAAAATGTCACTTAAATATTGCGTCCCTAACTCTTCATGTACCGAGAGGTTAGGTGTGCCTGCAGGAACACACAAAATGCGATTCAGAAAAAAGTTTTCAGCAATCTGCAACTGCTCACCGTCAGTGTACCCCCAAATTTCACTGCCAGAAGTAGCAGTTGCTACTGATTTTGCATTATAAAGTTTCAGCATGGCACTAGTAGGTTTTTTACCCGATTTCGATGCGAAATTAAAGATGGAGGCATTAACCCTGACCAGTTCCCCTTTCTTTTTTGCAAGATGAGGACCCCAATTAAGCTTAGAGTCAAAAAGGACCCCAAGGTACCAAAATGTTTTTGTTATAGGAATCACTACATCATCAAGTTTAAATGAAAAGTTCCTTCTTGGTTGTTGGCCAACATGCATGACAAATGATTTTGAGTTGTTGACCATAAAGTCTCTATCCGTCATGAACAGTTTAAAGCGATTTTGGAAAAAGGGGGTGGTGATGGACAGAGTTTCTGAATGATGCAGAATACTCTTACCAAGTCAAGAGATCATGGTTTTAATCCATCACCGTTTTTTAGCTCAATGCACCATCCCAGCTCAGAACCTGGCTATATGCAAATTAGTCTGTTCCTGTCCCAGTGCATGATGGGAACAGGACAAACCAAACTACCAAGCCAATTCTTATACTGGGAAGGAAACAAGCTTCCGGGGACCGGTTTCTGGCATCACAGCCTTCGTCGGCCCGGCTTGCTTGAATCCTGATGGTGCAATGAGCAAGGGACTCACGTCTGAGCATACCCTCCCACACATAGTGTGGATAAAAGCGATTTTGGAAAAAGGGGGTGGTGATGGACAGAGTTTCTGAATGATGCAGAATACTCTTACCAAGTCAAGAGATCATGGTTTTAATCCATCACCGTTTTTTAGCTCAATGCACCATCCCAGCTCAGAACCTGGCTATATGCAAATTAGTCTGTTCCTGTCCCAGTGCATGATGGGAACAGGGCAAACCAAACTACCAAGCCAATTCTTATACTGGGAAGGAAACAAGCTTCCGGGGACCGGTTTCTGGCATCACAGCCTTCGTCGGCCCGGCTTGCTTGAATCCTGATGGTGCAATGAGCAAGGGACTCACGTCTGAGCATACCCTCCCACACATAGTGTTTAAAGCATTTAATAAAGCTTGAAGGCCCCTCTCAGTTCTGGAAATTAAAACCGCATCATCTACATATAAAAGTACAGGAATCCCCCGCCTGCCAACTCTAGGGCAGTCGGACTGTACATTTTGCAACACACTATCAAGGTCGATAATATAAAAATTAAAAAGGAAGGGGGCCAAGATACAACCTTGGCGAACACCCTTTCTGTTGTCAACATTTTTTGTTGTGCTCAGATCTTGGGAGTATCTCACATTTGCTCTAGTATTACTATGTAGGTCAGCCAGGAAATTGACAATTCCACTTTCTACACCCTTCACCCTCAAGGACTGCCAAAGCCTTCTCCTGTTTACACAATCGAAGGCTGAGGACAAGTCCATGAAGGCGAGGTGGATAGTGCCCCTATGAACCACAGTGTACTTGCTAAGTATTAAAAAAGGTTGAGACTCTGCGTCACTGTTGATCGGCCACTACAAAACCCATACTGCACGATGGACATGATATTATTTTCCAACGTCCAGTCAGAAAGTCTCTGCAGTAAGATTCTTCCTATGATTTTGACCATGGAGTCTATTAATGAAATAGGCCTATAACAATTTGGGCTGCTTTTGTCCCCTTTCTTAAAGACCGGGACAATCGTGGAGACCCCCCATGATTGTGGGCAACCATATTTTACTGCTGCATTAAAGACAGACTCTAAAATAGGTGCCCAAAAACTTGGCTCAGATTTAAATAGATCTGTAGGAATCCCATCGGGACCAGGAGCTTTCCCAGCTGTTAGACCCTCAATGCCCTCCATAACCTCCCCTCTAGAGAAACTAATCATCTGGCCATTGTCACACGGGGCGGGGATGGGCCTTTCATCCACCGGGCTACAGTACAATTGCTTGAAATGTAATTCCCACTCCTCCTTCGAAATATAGCATTCCAGGCCATCACCCGGTACCTGGACCAGGAAAGGTTTCTTCATTACCGCCTGAATCTAGAGCTACACCGCAAAGTAGAAGGGTCAAGAATCTCTCTCCATGCCTCCTCTCTAAGGAATTCCTTGTGTTTAGTAATGGTAGATTTATAATGTTTACGACACAATTGAACTGTCTCCTTTATTCTCGGTTTAGCTGCTAGTGCTAACCTTAAATTTCTGTCTGCTTTAGAACAATCTCGATTAAACCACTTAGGTCCCACAGATTCTAATTTCTTTGCTGGGACCGACAGTAGCTGTGTCACCTTAACCGACAAACTTTGGAAGGCTTCAAGAACCTTCCTCGGTTGTGGACCTTCTTGTGTGCAAACCAGAATTTCATCTGCACAAATGGTTTTAATATCTTTATACAACAAATCTGGGGTAATTTTAGACCATTTAAGACGACGTCTCCCGTCAGCTGTGCTTACCCTACCGGTAATAAGATTTGGGTCTGCGTTAGCTATCCAGGGACCCCTCAAGTGAACAGTGAGTGGGTTGTGATCACTGAATTCACTATGTTCAATAACAAAGGAATCCACAAAGGATTGCATTGGCGAAGTTGTTAATACATAATCAATCAAAGTTCCCCTGCCATGCCCCTTAAAGGATGGAATCTCAAAACACTTTGTAGGGTCCAACAGTCCCATGGTCAATGATAGATCTAAATCGTTAAGTAGATCATTAAAAAGTTCCCCCTCTGTCGTGTGTTCCAGATGCATACCCTCTGAACGCGGACAATGCAAATCCGAGATACTTTTCAGAAGAAGATCCCCACAAGGGTGAACATTAAAATCTCCCATTATCATAAGATTATGGATACAATCCCTCATTGAATTTCTAATAAAAACATTCAGTACTGATATCTGACTATTAACTGAGCATGGATTGACAGCATTATAATAATTGACCATACCAGACATACAGTTTTCTCCCATTAAAATTAGACCAATAATACCAGAATTGCTTGTTAAGGCTCTGCGAATTTTACACGATAACGCAACAGAGATGAATGTAACCATTCCCCCCTTTGGTCTTCCCCTACTTGTTGCTATTGCAGGAACATAAAATGCTTTGTAACCTTCCAGAAAGTGGTTACATTCGACTGACCAAGTCTCCTGCAAACAGATAACCTGAAACTGCTTAATGTACCTAATCCAGTTGCAGTCCTCCATTTTAGCACCCAATCCAGATATGTTCCAAGAAATTACATTGTTCCCATTCAATTTTGCCCGTGTGCTTTCCTCATGTCCCATTTCATTCAGAGTCTCTGTTACTTGTCCATCAGATTCCTCACGTCAATCGCACGCCTCCAGGCCTGAGAGTAAATCAGATCTATTCTGCGTTACAACATTTAACCCATTCATGCCAAGATTATCAACATTGTACTGATATGCAGCTTCAGGAACCGGAGGCTGAGTAGGGATAAATGGACCAGTTTTCCCACGATAAGGAGGGGTTTTAATTAGATGGGTATAAAAGTAACCAAGGGGACGTACACACACACTGTTCGCATTATGAACTAGAGAGGCTGCTCTTAATAAAACTGTAGCCACATGTTGGGGATGTTTAAAATTGACTACAATACAGTCCCCACTAGATGTTTGTAAGGACGGGCCAATCCAGTTCACCCTTCGAGTTGACAAAATTTGGTCAGCATATGCAATTGGGAAGCCACATTTGTTACTCAACCATGCTACCGTTTTATTTTTTAATGAATCATGGGATTCCTCATAGGGCTGAGTTGAGTGAAAATCAATGGGCGGAACATTTGTTAAAACAGCCACATAAGGTGCACAATCAGGAGGAAGATTGATGTAGCGACTTTTCTTTACTTGTCTGATATCCGGGTTACCCTCAGGAGCTAGTATAGCTAGTTTATTCTGACCGGTTGTGGATGTAGAACTAGGTGGTGCAGATTCAATTACAGCAATTTTCTGACTAATCTGCTGTGAAGGCGTTCTACCAGTACCCTGCCCATCTCTATTAGGACCCTTCTCCACATCCTTAGGTTTTACGGCTGGAGTAGAAGACAAATGTGTTGTTATCAATGCACCTAGTCTATTAACTTCTAAGGCCACACTATCCAATTTAGCTGTCAGGGGTTTCATTAACTCCACAAACTTTGCCTCTAATTTTTCTTCGAGGGTACTGATCAAAAAGACAAATTGCTCCAGATTAATATTTATGCCAGCTACATTGTTACCTGCATGTGAATCAGGTCCACTAGCATGGCTACTTGGCACCGGTTGCGCTGTTTCTACTCTTTTCTTTCCATGCTTCCCCCCGCGTTTGGTCAGTGGCTTTCTACACAATCTCACTGTTCTAGGGGAAGGGGGAGGCAAAGGCTGCTCTGATGCCTCAATAGATATGTTGGATACATTTTCCTGGAAGTCAGCATGAACCTGCGCTTCAACCGCTATAACAGACATATTGCTCACATCAGGTATATCAACTATGGCTGAGTCTACAGCTAATAACGGTATATCATCGTCTGGCACCCGATCACTTCCACGTCCTAATGAGGCCCTACGCTCGCTATTGATCTGAGTTACCTTTTTTACCAAATAGTTATCCATAGTACCTAGCCCAGATGTGGTCCTATCTTGTTTTGCTTTAGACATCGTCAATATAGAGAAAAAAAAACAACAAGCTTCAAAAGCACTTTACCCCTTAACCAATGAAATATGATAAAGGGCTCACTTGGCAGTGCAAGTCCTTACGTGGAGACTCAAAGTCCGTGGCCCTGCCCGGCCTCCTCTGGCCTCTGAGGGCCACAGAGGGCCCGCCCTTTGCCCGGGCTTAGCCCGGGCGCTCCCGAGCGCGACTCGCGAGGCGAGAGGTAATCCGGCTACTTGTAGCGCCTCCGGGCACGCTGCCGTCATCAGGAGTGCGCGTCACAGCCCCCAAGCCTGCCGGGAGTTGTAGTGTGGCGGCAGGCGAGTGGTAGGTCCAGCCGTTCCCCTCACGGCGTCCGGTGGCGTGTGCAGTGCCGTTTCCCTCACGGCTGGCACTAGTGAAGCACAAACTAAAGCAGACACTGCCACTTTTCTGATGTAATTATAAACTGCTGAGGATAGTTTTTTTTTTTAAAAAGCCTTTAATGAAATCAGCTACTGAATCATAACCTTGTCTCTTCAATCACTGCATTTTGGTAGCAAGTTCCCTGTACGAATCACCGTACAAGTCTGCAGTGCGCCTGATTTGAAGCACGCTTCAGTACCTCTGAGGTCTTAATAGAGAATTTAGGGCATGTGAGGAGTTGTGTCAGTAGAAGATGATTTATTTTAATCAAGATTTTTAAGATGGAAATAAGGTGTCTTCGCCATTTTGATAGGTGCATTGTAGGAGATCTTGAGTAGAACGCCTAAGAAAGAGCAGGATTAGATAGAACGCTTGTATTAGCTTTTGGTTTTACGGTTTAGATTATTAGTGCTCTGAAGATGCCTGCAGCTTCCTGATAAGGCTATTTTCCTCCTCTGGTAGTTATGTGTGTGCAGTAAGTGTTTTACAGATGGTGCATACTGATATGAGTGTACAGCATGGTTCTAGAGACTAGCACAGGGGTAATCTGACAAAATACTTTGATGTTTGTGGTTTCTTGTTGCATCTATGATGACTGTTTTCAGTGTGGCAGTTCATATAGCAATGAGGCCTGGAAGTATATATTGATTTTTATTGCAAAGTTCATTAAAATCATCACAATTAAAAAATCAAACAAAAAAAGAGATTTAGTGCTATCAAATAGTGAAAAAGGAAAACGAAATAAGTATCCATACAAAAGTCAACCCAAGAACTGCAAAGATAAAACAAAGCCATCAATTATTAAAAGTTTATTTTCTGTCTTTTTCTTTGAGCTTTTGTTCAGCGAATTTAATGAATTTTACAAATCTGGGGTCAGATGTACTAAGCTTTTTTCTGCTGGCAAACTGCCCGATTCACAGTATTGGCCCGTTTGCAACCAGAATGAAGCATGCTCTGATGTTTTACGACAAAAATGCGGTTGCAAAACACTTGCTATTACCACGAACTTCAAGTTTGTGGTAACCCTTCACAAATGGGAAGGGGTCTCGAGAGACCCCCTATCACTTTTTGAATGGTAGTACAATCATTTTTTCAGAGCAGGAAGCCTACTCTTATAAAAAAGAAATTTAAAAATCATTTTTATTTTTGTATTGTAGCCCGTTTTCTATTAACCTCTCCCAAGCTTGTGACGGAACCGTTCCGTCACAAGCCTCGGGTGGGCTGTGCTGGTGACGGAACGGTTCCGTCACTGCCCACTCGCCGTGCCTGCGCGGCGCGAATTCCGCACCTGCGCTGACGTTCTAAAGAGCGGGCGAGGCCGTGACGGAACCGTTCCGTCACAAGCACAGCTCACCCGCGGGCCGTGACGGAGCGGTTCCGTCAAGAGTACGGGAGCGCCGCTCGGTCCCGCCTCCCCCTTAGGGCTGCGGCGGAATAGCCGCCGCAGCGAAGGGGTTAAGGAAAACAGGCTGCATTACAAAAAATGTGTTAACAAAGAGGGAGGAACCCTACTTTTATGACAATAGGGACAGGGCAAGTCAAGTGGAAAAGTAAACAAGGTCCCTAATATCTAGTGTTTGCAATTTTTATAAGAAAAGGGCACACAGTTTAGGTTAACACATATATTCACCACACAATTTAGCAAAATATATTACAAATATCATGTATACAAACTATATTAATTAAAAAGGTCAAACCAACAACTGATCATAATAAAAGCAAATTACTAAAGGATAAAAATTGGGACACATTTTATTACATCATTTGATTATAAAAACAATACAAGATTTCAAAATTAAAATTAAATGTTTTTTTTTTAAAAACATGTACAAATAACACAATCACAGAGTGATATTGTTATAATTCCCAGTCTTTAGAAAACATTAGTCGATGCTGCGTTTCGGTGATTTGTCTACAATGTTCACCTTCTTCAGGACTGTTTTCTATCTTGGCTAAACGGCCAGATGTAGTATCGGCTTTCAATATCGGTATGTACTCAAAAAAGTTAAAATACCATTTCTTGTAATAAGATTGTTTTTATGGGTCCGAGGATAATACCCTGGTCATAACAGGATTTTGAATTTAAAAGACCATCTGTGGGTGCCACCGAAGTATGTTTAAGAGACACTGATAGTGGATTAAAAAAAGACTGTTAAATTGGTCTGTTGGCGCTTCGCTGGATAGTGGCGAGTAGGCCTTTCTCAACCGCAATAGGACTTTTCTTGACGTTCTGAACAATATAAAACGGCCTCCTTGCACCCACACAGCTTCTTTTCTGCAGCCGTGTGACGTTTGATGATCCAATATATAACATTTTTTGTGGATTTGGCTGCCACGGTCATCATCACTCTGGTGCAAGGGTGCCTGCGTTGGCGCTAAGTTGCTAAACTTAGCACCATCGCAGGGGGAAACGCAAGGCTGCACCATATTCTTGTAAATATGGTCCAGCCTTATGTTTCAGAAGTGGAGGAGAGAGGAGTTAAGCCAGGAAGGCTAACACTTCTCTCTGCCACTTCATTGTACATATCCCCTAAATCATTTTGATCAAGAAGCCCAAATAGAATAGAAACAGATGACAGCTGTCCATGCCATTTCTCGTTAAAAAGCTGTATTTGTTATTTTTTCTCTGCAGTTATTCTCCATTCGTAGATAGACGTTCGTACTAAAATAATTTAAAAACATTAAATTGTTCTGCTCAGTTCCCTAATTGTCCTGGAGCATGCACAAAATAAACATGCATTAATTTATTGCTATTATGATTATTTTCGTTTTTATACGGTTCAAAAAATATATATAAGTGCAGAGGGGGGAAAAAACTCGCACCGAAGAGACCTATAAAAGATTAAACAGAAATGTTGTTTTTCTAATGTTTAAAAAGTGCTTATGAGTGACTCCCGAGAGACCTATAATATGTGTGTTAAATCTTCAAGCCGCGGCTGTCACGCGCCTGGAGGGCCGGGGCGGGGGAGGGGAGCACAGCGATGGAAGAGGGAGCTGAGAGCACTGTGGCATCTCAGAGGAGCAACAAATACAAGCGTCTCGCGCATTTACAGTAAAACTCAGATTGAAGCTTCTATAGCACCCCGAAGGGCTCTTTGTGGAAGGAAAACGTGCGGGTTTTATAAATGGGGGCGAGGCAGAACTGCCAGGCTGTGTGTTAAAGAGGGCAGCCCAGCAAATTCATAGGGAGTGTCAGGGCCATCAATTTGGCATATTAATGATACAGCAAATTTCATGTAAAAATATGATTAAAAAACTCACATTAATGAATGTTATTTTTTTAACGTTTTTGATTCACTTCAGTACATTTGCTTGTATCACTCCACTAAATAGGCGTTTAAAGTAATTATTTTGAAACATGAAGTTTTCACATTCCCCAATGCCCTGATAAGGGACCCAAGGGATGCCAGTTTGCCATATGCACTGTGTATTTTTCATGGGTGGCTCCTCCATTTGAGGGAGGAGTTGTCCCACTTAAAAATCTCCCCAGAGATGAAAAATAAAATGGTAATTAATTTCCATTTCATTTTTCCTCCCCTGTCCCGAGCCGAGCGTCAGGACGGGGCAGGCCGCTGCTAAGTGACAGCAGTAGGGAGAACGGTGGGCTGGTATTGCACTGTTTATAGTGCACATGTCTTTTTGGCCAGCCGGCTTGATTCGGCCAGCCACACATGCGCGCTTTAAACATCTCTAACCCAGCTCTCTTAAGTGAAAGCCATAGCCTCCAGAGCGCTGTGGAGGGCTGAGTGAGACCGCTCCCACCAATTCTAACGCTGCTCAGATGCTGGTGAGAGCAACGCCAGGATTGGCCAAGGGAGTTCCAGAATCTGGTTCTGTATCGGCGAAAGAAGAGGTCCAGAGCGACAATGTTGGCGAGTTCAGTATGTTTTATTTAATTTTTTTATATTATTTTACACACGCCACCGCGCCCCCCCCCCATAGATGCCAGCTGCCACTGTATTTGATCAACAGTGCTATTAGTGTGGATCAAAACTATTTTCCAATGAACCATGTATGAAAGACATGGTTATTTAGCATGCATCCTGAACTGTATTTATCCAAGGTGATCTCAAATTTGACACTCGAGCAAAATGAGGCACAGTGAAGTATAGTGATTTGCGGAGGATCACACAATTTGGTCAAGTGGGTAAACTGGGATTTGGACCCAACTTTCATCATTACACATTGTGTAATTGAGCCATTGGGTGGGTGTCTCATTCTCTTCCTTTCATCACCCAAAGACAAGGATTTGGGCTCAATGATTTCAAGACCTAAATTAGTAGTCTTAGTTTGATTAATTCAATATCATGTTAATTCGATCTGACAATACAGGTACAAAACTCCTACCAAGTTAAGTGAAAAGAAAGGATGAAGATTATGTGACTAATACTGTCTTCCCCAAATTTGTACTTATCCCAAAGCTCCTCCTACTACTATGATGTCCCAATAAACACTTTCTAGTCTCTTCTCTCTTCTATCTTCCAATTATCATTTATTTTCAATCCAACTAACAGACTCACATGTCCACCACTCAAATGAATTCATATTTCCCTATACTAATTCACCACTAACCCTTTATGGGTTCCGGAGTAGCGTGCTACTCGCCGAAAAGCAATTCAGCGCCTTGTCTGGGGTAGAAACGCCTTGTCTGGGGTAGTAAGCGCGATATAAATACATTTTAAAGTACAATTTCAATTTAGCAAACAGTGAACAGGTAGAGGGTCAAAAGCACATCAATGAAGGTAAATACATCGGTATGGTACCAGCATATCATAGTCATATTATCGTCTGACATATTTATTGTGTCCCAAATATTATCTGCAAAAATATTGCCCCATTGGAGTTAATAATAGAAAATCTGTACCCAACAGGACTATATTTTGTAAGTTATATTTAAGAAATAATATTTATGTCAGACAATATTTCTACAGATGATATTCTGACATTTGACCACATCAATTAAAAAAACAGATAGGATTTTGACTTAGATACGAGGAACTAACGCACATCTCGGCCCAGACACACAGCAGAAAAGCACTGTTTTGGATTGTGTGCTCTCAGCTGTCCTATGTCTAGGGGGTTTGATCTTATTTGGGAGAGAAAAAGGCAGTGCATGAAATTCCAGGCTTGGCTCTATTTGGGCTTGCTAGTCCACATGAGACAAGCGCCGCACATAAGGCAGACACTCAGCCTGAGCCATGCTTAGCTTGCCCGCCTCTAAGAATGTTAGCAGCTAGTGCGAGAGATTCTCAGTGACAAGAATCAACCTGTTTGATGGCTCGGACTCAGTGCTTTATTTGCAAAAAAGATAAGTACAGTTTTACTTAGGATCCCACCGCTAACACTACCAATGCCAGGGGTGCGTAATACCAAGGATTCCTATTTTTAATTCTACTCCATACCTCTGTCTTCCACAATCCTCACTTTCTGTCTCCTTATGTCACTCTTGTATCTTCTTCATTATAATGTTTTCTCCCTTTGTCGCTGTTTTCTTATCTTTCTCTTCCTCCCTTTTCTCTTTTCTGACTTTCAGTCTCATAAGGATGCTCACGCGGTTCTCATATTATAAAAATATGTCACCTTATCACCGGCTGTACGTCATATGTAGCTAAACATTGCACCCGTGTTGGCGTATGCCAACATAGCAAACCTTACCTATATTCACATTCGTTATGAACAGAGTGAAGCGGGACACTGCCAGCAAGATAAAGATAAGCAACACCCAACCCGATCATCTATACCAGCCAAACTCTGGAAAATCCAGAAAATCTCTGTGCAGAACATAACGTTTATAAACTGGTGGACAGTGTTAATTTTAGCCTGTGGTTTCCGGTGTTTAGCACCGGCACTTAATTGTCAGCACTGAATGACAGTCCACCACATGGTGGCGCTGTCTATCAAATGTTGAGATAAGCACAATAGCAGTGTTTAATAAGTCAATATATATTAAAAATGAATAACATATGTCGCTTACACCATTATTATGTCTTTGGGCGGCTGGATAGTTTGAATTGTCTCACCTGTAGAACTCTGATGGTTAGTACTTGTGTTGGTTCTGTTATTGGCCGCGCTGGCATTGGCAACGAGTGGTGAAGGCTGCAGCGGCCTCCAGGGAAAGGCCCTGGCAGTTAGTTTTTTTTACAAATTAAGCAGTGCTGGTGTACAGATGAAGCTCAACTGCTTCTATGGAGTCAAATTCCTCTAGGGGTGGACATCTAGGGATGGACAACAATGTTTTTTGACCTATTTTGTTGCCCTATTGAAGGTAGCATGTAAGTCTAGCCAGAACATGCTTTGTTGAGCAATCTCTAGGCTGTAGGAATCTCAGACGTCAGCCCTAACAAGGTTCTGACTGCGTGTGTGAACATCAACCACCTGGATGATTTTGTTACCATCAATAAACGGAGAAGCCACCAGGACGGCTCAACTCACGTTTGTGGTTTCGGATACCGTGATGCTAGGCAAAGCATCATCCACCTGTAATCTGTGCTAATCCTGATATCAACTGTGTCCTCCCAGGATCGGACCACCAGTTTGTGCAGGGTGGGGTACTGTGAGGAGAGACTCAAAATAAACCATTTCAGAGATATACTCTGTTCCAAATGAAAAAGAACTGTGAAACAGAGAGAGGTTGACTTTTAAAAGATTGACGAAATCTACAGAAATACAAGAATAAAATGGCCTGAAGATGCACAATGGGTCATTGAAGAGATGGCATGTGTGACTGTTATATGTTTATTATTTTGATGTTCTTTTATATTCCTTCACTTGTAGTGCAATGACTTTCCTCTAGACCTGCTGCTCTTCTTTTCCTTGCAAATGCTGTCTATCTGTTGTCCAGGTAAGCTATTTATTTCCAGGGTTGTAGCTTACGTTTTGCTGCAGAAGAGAAAAATCAATGGCAAAAACTGTAAATGGTGTTCTTATTAAGCACTAAAAATCAATACTAGATAAATGTCATTAAGGACTTGTGGAGGAACGAGAACCATGTATGTTAGAGACTAAGGCAAACTGAAAATAATGTCAGACATCAAATTATGAGCTAGACGTATAAACACTCTGCAACTTGGAAATTAGTCGCAAACTGGTTTGCAACTGGGAAAATGTGTGTATGCAATGTACAAAAGGCCAGTAACGTAGTGTTCGCTGGAAACGCACGAGAACTAATTAGCAAATCAAGCTTCTAGTTCTACAGATATGAGATTACCAAAATGCGTTCTACAAATGCAATGCTCTGAAAATTCGCAAATTGCGAATAGTTGCAAAAAGTAGATTTGGCATTCGCAATTTATCATCATGTGGAAGAAGGTTCTAACCATGTGTAAACTATAATACAAAGGTCAGATTAACAGAATTGCTGCACTGTTTGCCATGGCAAGGAGGGTGAGGCGTCTGGCAGCACATCAGAGCAAAAGTAGGAGACGGGAGAATTTTCGGGGTCAGATTTGCATTTTTCAGACGAAGGAGGTGGAGTTTGGGAGGGACCAGTAGAAGGGTAGAGGTCACTGTATATAGGGCCATATGTATCAATATTGGAAATAGCGATTACCTAATTGTGATTTTCTGTGAATCGCAATTAGCTCATTGCTATGCCTAATGTATGAAACGCCATGAGTTTCATTTAGCGATTCGTAGTGGGTCACATATCGACCTACCTCATGAATAATAATGAGGTAGGTCACAAATTGCGATCCATTGGGAATCGCTAAAATCACAGGGATGGTAACCTGCTGATGTCAGCACACCACCAAGTCAGTGATTGCTTTTAAATAAAGCATTTTTTTTATGCAGCAAAGAAAAATGAAAAGTTTTCTTTTAATTTTTTAAGAGCAGGCAGTGGTCTGTGGGACCCCTGCCTGCTCTGAAGATATTTACTCACTACCTTTCCCAAACGGGAAGGAGTCCCTTGGGGACACATTCTCTTTTGCGAATGGGTTACCACCTACTTGAAGTAGATGGCAAAATGTGAATGCTTTGCAACCACATTTTGGACACAAAACAGGGCTGGACTGGCCTTAGTGGGCATCAAAGCGATACCATTTGTCACCCCGAGTGGGACGGGTATGCTCAGACGTGAGTCCCGTGCTCTCCATGCCACTGGAATCAAGCTATCCTGGCTGAAGAGGGCTGAAAGCCAGAAACCGGTCCTAGGATGCTTGTTTCCAGTCCAGGGAGGACCTGGCTTGGCAGTTCAAACTGGACTGTTCCCATGGGGCACAGGGTCAAGACTGATTTGCATATGGCTAGGTTTAAGCTGGAATGGCATGGTGAGCAAAAAAACTATGGATTTAGGGCCATATCTCTGTACTGGGGTGAATGTATGACATTGTTCTGCATTCTGTCCATCAACTGTTGTTTTTGTGTAGTGGGCGTCTGGCATTTCCCCTGTGGGCCTAAGGGGTGGGGGCCGCTTTTCTTACAGGGGGCAGTTTTGCAGCAGTGCTGCAATATCAGCCCCCTGTAAGAAAATCATGAGTGGTGCTTTGTTGCTACCTGCCCCCCTCCCATGGCCAGTTCAGTAGCAACCTGCCACTGCTGGTTGTTGTGCCCAGTCCGGCCCTGCCAACATACCTCTGCGATTCTGTATTAGGAAGGGACGCCATGAACACGCCCCTTCATAATACCGGATCAGTATGTATTCACAATTCCAAATTGCGTTTCAGTAACATGTTACAGAATCACAAATTGAAATTCATACATACCAAAATGCATTTTGCCTGTCGCAAATGGCCCAATTCTGCAAATCAGGCTGTTTACGACCGGTAAAATGCATGATACCTGTGGCCATAGTTAGGAGTAGAAAACATCAGAGACTTGTATCAGGGGAGCTCCTTCAAAGGCTTTGATGAATTAGGGAAGACTATAATATTCTAGGGGGCACTTTCTGTTTTTTGGTCCTAAACAAAGAGTGGTGCAGGCTATGTGGGGGAAGGGAGCGGATGAGCCACCTGTGCACAAGGGGCTTCAACTGATATGTACTACCAGTGGGAAACCCAAAGTGTTTACTTTCATGTATAGGACACTGCTTTCTCAGGCGCAATGTAAACTGGATGAGTTTAGATTAGCATGAGCAACTGACATCCACAGGGATATCACTGAGGAGGAATGGGGAGAATACTGCAAAATGCATCTAAAATCTCTAGGAATGCCAGATTCTGCTTGATTTGACAGTACCACGTACACAGGGCATACCTACCACCCAAGAGAATTAATAGAATATACCCAGGAACACAGCCTACATGGTCTAGATCAATGAACATCAAAGTACAGCCCAGGGCCGCTTGCAGCCCTCCTGGCATTTCACATGCGCCCCCCCCCTGCCAAATGACCGCTCTGGGTTGCATGTTTCTTGAGAGAGCACTAACATTCAGAAGTACGTTAAATAGACAGGCAAGCTTTTGTTTCCAAGCTAACTCAAGTAAAAGAAAAGAAGCAATTGGTCCCAGGTTGCAATAAACATGGCTTTTTCATCATAGTAGTGGCACATAACTGTAGAAACGCATTCATTGTCTTTGGACATCTTGCATCAAACGTTTAAAAATATGGCAAATTCTCTTCAAAACTGGAAAACAAATTGTCACTAAAATTCAGAGGTGTTTCACTTTAGTACATCAGATTATATGAGTCCTTTGAGAAGTATTTTTCAAAAGCTTTTAAAGATGAACGTAGAAACATTCATCCCTCCTCTCCCCCTCAACAACACTGCCAACAGTGATCAAAGAGGCAAGTCAGTTGTTACAACGAACCCTCTGGGTGGCCTAAGTTGTTTGCATACCTGGACATGCATGTTAACAGCCTTCCATGTTAGAACTCCAATGGGGGTGTTACCAGTTTGTCCATTGACTGCCTACGTCTCTGACTTCTAACCAGCATGAGTGAATTTTGTGTCATGCTTTCATTATGTAGCGCCCACAATGTAGCGACTACCTCTGTCAGGAAGTCCATAATGTGGGACATGGCTTTGAAGCTGTGGTGTTTAAACAACGCCAAACTAACAACATTTCTACCCAATGCCTACTTGGGTTGTAATTGTTGGCACTTTACACCCAACACAGACTCCTCCAGAACCATGAACTTCCTTGTTAAAGGGGTACCTTTCTCACCATCATGATGGCTAATTTTGTGGTGCCTTCTCAGCCTCTTGCCTTTACAGTGGGCTGAGCCTGAGGATGGGTAATTGATCTTCCAGGTACTGGAAGGGTACACATGGAGTAGATTGCTTTGCCACGTATTGCAGTTCAGGGGGACGTGCGGTTGATGGATGTGGCCTGCATTCAGGAGTTGCTGTGTCCTTTTCCTCCTCATCGCCTGCTTCTTCTGTCTGCATGGGCAAGCCATCTGTTGGAAAAGGGGATGTTTTATTATCAGATGCACGTGGTCATTTAGGCTGACTGAACATTGTATCATGGCTGTGCTACATAACATTCATATTACTGTTGTACAAAGCAATCTTTCGGTAGATGCCTGAATTTAGGACGTATTATACCTGCAGACCAGAGTGGTACACTGTGGAATATTATACAGTACTGCAAATGTATTTTGCTGGGCTATGGATGTGCTTCATACAAAGTCCCTGGCTACTGTGACATAAAACTATATACAGAACAATCAACTGAAGTGCATGCATCATGTTGTATATTGCTATTTTTATAATGTGATTTGGAATGCATGCACTAACCTGGTGGTGACTGTGTAATTGTCAGTTTGACTGAGTTCAGTGACGACCTCAGGCAGCAGCGGTGTCTCGATGGCCTTGTCCATGGTGGTGGGTGGTATATCGGTGGATGATTCCCTTCAATCCCAGCTGCTTACTTCCTGCTACTTGCCAGCTTCTCCTTAGTACTGGAGCATAGCCTATAACACCCCTTTTGAATCTCCTTAAGGCTCCTGGGGCTGTATTATGGCTAGGGCGCAATTTCCCTGTTAGCGCATAAAAACACAGGGCCGCAGGCAAGAACATAGGTTGTGGGGGCCATGGCCCCATAGTAATAACATAAATGAAAGGGATCATAGCCAACGTTGATCAGGGTCTTCTAGCTGCAGGAATGTTTTTGAAACATTCTTCTAAGCAGGGCTGTGTTCAAAGCACAAACATAGCATCAGCTATTGCATTTTTAATTCCTCCTGGTACTCTGCCCTAGTGAATTGCTAGAGAGTGTGCTACTTTCTAAGACACATTGGTCAGACATGAATGTAATGTAATATGAGGTAATTCCTGCCCCAGACAACTGCTGTGATGTGCAAGTCACAAGCTCAAATATCACGAAGGCCAACACATATCAATGCTTATTTTTCGCACCTACTGAAGTTCCCAAATTGAGTATTATTAATAAATTAGATAATAGTAATCATTTTTATTTTCAGGGGTTAGAATCGTCAGAAAATTAGTAAATAAATGATATAAGTTTAAGTACCAGCCACACATCAGAAGCCTGCGTAGTGTGCTTTTCTCAGAGGTTTCCGTACCATGAAAATAGTTGAAGCCTCCAACTTGTGCATATATCAGAAGCTGCAAAATGTGAATACATCAGAGGCTTCCATACTGTGATCCCGAGGCATATATTGGTGACATTGAAACTGCGTATATGATAGAGGCATGCAATTTTTATTTTGTACGTTCACTTTTTAAACTGCTTTCATTTGAACTGCAGAAAATTGACCCATTCTAATGTGGACATGAATATCAGACATCTTTCCAAACTACCTTAAGACGTCCTACATAAAGCCACACTTGAAGAAGCAAAACCCCAATTCAGCAGGACTGGTGTACTACCAACCAATTTCGTATGAACCAAATTATGTTCATCCAGATCTCGAACAAAGAAAATACCAGTGCATCGTCCCACTTTAGTACTGAGTCTAGAAGACCTGAGCACTCCAGGAACCATTCTAGAGTGGATCTTCAACAGATAAAGCATCATTGAGCTTGTACCATACTCTTCAATTCTGTTCAGTACTGACTCTGGAATGTTGCAAGATGACATCATCGCTCCGCTTCTCTTGAATCCGTATTTCTCAGCGTACTACCTGATCTCAAGTCCTTCAATGTAGCCTGAGAAAAATTACACCGATGACGCACAGATCAATCTCTAGGTCGAAAATCTAAAGGCAGAGATTGCTGTAGCCTGGATCAATTATTGAAAGCCAAAGACCAATGGATGCTGATTCAATGCATCAAACGCAACTCTTTTTGAAAATCATGATCCTCTTCAGTATCTGAGAGAATTACTTTCTGACAACCACCTGGCATCATTCTTATCCCTAGCACCGTAAATAAATCATGTAACCATAAGTGGTTTCTTCACTATACAATACTTGTACTGCATTTTCCCTCTTCCAGGTGTCACCCATTAAATTATAGCATTCATAAAGCAGCAGCCTAAAACTACAATGCCGACACAACCACACCGCTCTGTAGACATGCAAGTGCTCCCATGGGAAACACTGAAGAGTACCTTAAAGGCATTCTGCTTTGCCCATTGGGCCACTGATGGTATAGGGTCATCCTTCATCAAAATAAAACCCTTAGTCAAACATGAAAATTAGGAGCCTGCACACTAGATTGGAACCACCATACCATTCAACAACACATAAATTGATGGTACAACGTTGTTCATTCAGACAACTGGTTTTTAGAACTTCTTGATTGTAAAGATAAGAAACAACCCCAAACAGCAGGGATTCTGGAAGGCAGTAAAGACCTGGATGTTGTAAAACAAATTATCCCCTCACTGCAAATACCCCCAAATGAATGCCAGATAAGGGAAGAAGCAGTTACAGCCACACAAAGATGGTAAATGTCATGACATGCACCTTTCTCTCACCCGGAACGCTTCACTCCACAAGGATACACAGACACAGTTTTCCTATGATATGATAGCAGCACCACTATGGATTTTAGAAGAGACACCGAAAATCGTCCCACAAAAGACATACTATAAACCCACAAAGCCATGTCTTTCCCAGACCGGAATCAAGCATCCAAGGACCGGTTTCTGGCTATCAGCCTTCATCAGCCTGGATAGCATGACTCCAGTGGTGTGGAGAGCCTGGGACTCACGTCTGAGCATACCCAGCCCACTCGGGGTGAAAATTGCAAAAAACACAGTTGATGGACAGAATGTAGAACAATGTCATACATTCACCCCAGTACAAGGATCTGGGCCTAAATCCATCGTTTTTTTGCACTCCACACCACCCTGGGTTAGACACTGGCTATATGCAAATCAGCTCTGACCCTGTGCCTCATGGGAACAGTCCAGTCCGAACTACCAAGCCATGTCTTTCCCAGACTGGAATCAAGCATCCAAGGACCGGTTTCTGGCTATCAGCCTTCATCAGCCTGGATAGCATGACTCCAGTGGTGTGGAGAGCCTGGGACTCACGTCTGAGCATACCCAGCCCACTCGTGGTGAAAATTGCAAAAAACACAGTTGATGGACAGAATATAGAACAATGTCATACATTCACCCCAGTACAAGGATCTGGGCCTAAATCCATCGTTTTTTTGCACTCCACACCACCCTGGGTTAGACACTGGCTATATGCAAATCAGCTCTGACCTTGTGCCTCATGGGAACAGTCTAGTCCGAACTACCAAGCCATGTCTTTCCCAGACCGGAATCAAGCATCCAAGGACCGGTTTCTGGCTATCAGCCTTCATCAGCCTGGATAGCATGACTCCAGTGGTGTGGAGAGCCTGGGACTCACGTCTGAGCATACCCAGCCCACTCGGGGTGAAAATTGCAAAAAACACAGTTGATGGACAGAATGTAGGACAATGTCATACATTCACCCCAGTACAAGGATCTGGGCCTAAATCCATCGTTTTTTTGCACTCCACACCAGCCTGGGTTAGACACTGGCTATATGCAAATCAGCTCTGACCCAGTGCCTCATGGGAACAGTCCAGTCCGAACTACCAAGCCATGTCTTTCCCAGACCGGAATCAAGCATCCAAGGACCGGTTTCTGGCTATCAGCCTTCATCAGCCTGGATAGCATGACTCCAGTGGTGTGGAGAGCCTGGGACTCACTGTCATGCCTCAAGCCCCCTCCCCGGTGCGCTAGCCCTTTAATTCTGCGCTATATAGGTATTCGTGACCCAGGGAGCGACGCTTCACGTTCTAGCGTCTAGCTCCGTTGGGTTCGTTTCTGTGCCTGACTTCCTGTGCCTGACTTCCGGTTTCTTCTTCGTCCTGGCGTTCTCTCGCTGTGAGAGTGACCTCGGCTCTGTGGTTCGGTTTAAGAATCTTTGCGGGCCGTCTCTCTTGTGCACAAAGCGCCTCCCCACCGCGCTTGTGCAATTTGACACGTTCCGTGTCTTTTTCCTATTTTCTGCTGCTGTGCAGTGTTCTGGAGTCCCGCCCGGCGGCCGGGTTTGACTCCGCCATTCCGGCGGGATCTCCTCTCCCTACCTTGCTTCCTTGCTGCTCCGCTGGTCAGCCGGGTTTTGCTCCGCTGACGGGCCGGGCGTCCTCTCCTTGTCATTGGCCTCATTTCCCGCTCCGCTGGTCAGCCGGGTTTAGCTCCGCTGACGGGCCGGGCACTCCTTCACCTTTCCTCCTTCCTACCACACCAGATTTGCCCCGCTGCCAGCCGGGTTCTGCTCCGTTGGCAGCCGGGTTACTACAGGTGTGCTGCCCTTAGTTAGTTAGGGCTGTTCTTCATTCCCTTCCATCACATATTAATTTGTGGGTAATTCAGCTCTGGTGCTTTCTTCACCTTTTTTGGACTTGACATCTTGCGTGGACCAGAGAGGAATGGGCTACAGCTACATGTTCCAGAAACACGGTAACAGCGCATTCTTGCGCTGCCCTTTGTAATTGGTATTAGTACTACAGTATTGCAGTGTATGATTCCCTGTTTTGTTTGTTGTAGATGTTGTTTCCACTACCCAGGATATGACAACCGAATTCTTATGATTCAAGTAATCCTTTGGGGTGTGCTTTGTGGCAGTTTAGACTGAAGATAAGAGTGAGCAGTATATCTTGTTTTTCACGCCATATACGAGTATACTTGAGGTCCTTCAACTTATGAAGGTATTGTTTTCTTCACTGCAGCTCCAGTTGTATCCCTGTCCAGAGGTCCTCTCATATCCATTCAGGAACATTCACATACATGTAGCTAGGTATGAAAGGTTATGTTGTATAATTGGGAATGTGATTGTCCTCTGCAGATATAAGAATATAATCCTTTTCATTACAGTCTCTCTTGATTGCCAAGCCCACAAGAAGGTTGAGACGACCAGTCTGAAGATCCTCAACACCCACTTGTTACCCCCAACCTTTCCTTGTTTTCTCCCCCTGTTTTCCCCTGTTTTGGCCTCCTGTGCTCTAGTGCTTGATAGAGCCGGAAGGCTGCAGGGGAAGGCTGTGGATTATACTTCGGATTCCTGACGCTCCTGCAGAATCTTCGTGTATCCTTTACACTCACGTCTGAGCATACCCAGCCCACTCGGGGTGAAAATTGCAAAAAACACAGTTGATGGACAGAATGTAGAACAATGTCATACATTCACCCCAGTACAAGGATCTGGGCCTAAATCCATCGTTTTTTTGCACTCCACACCACCCTGGGTTAGACACTGGCTATATGCAAATCAGCTCTGACCCTGTACCTCATGGGAACAGTCCAGTTCGAACTACCAAGCCATGTCTTTCCCAGACCGGAATCAAGCATCCAAGGACCGGTTTCTGGCTATCAGCCTTCATCAGCCTGGATAGCATGACTCCAGTGGTCTGGAGAGCCTGGGACTCATGTCTGAGCATACCCAGCCGACTCGGGGTAAAAATTGCAAAAAACACAGTTGATGGACAGAATGTAGAACAATGTCATACATTCACCCCAGTACAAGGATCTGGGCCTAAATCCATTGTTTGTTTGCACTCCACACCACCCTGGGTTAGACACTGGCTATATGCAAATCAGCTCTGACCCAGTGCCTCATGGGAACAGTCCAGTCCGAACTACCAAGCCATGTCTTTCCCAGACCGGAATCAAGCATCCAAGGACCGGTTTCTGGCTATCAGCCTTCATCAGCCTAGATAGCATGACTCCAGTGGTGTGGAGAGCCTGGGACTCACGTCTGAGCATACCCAGCCCACTCGGGGTGAAAATTGCAAAAAACACAGTTGATGGACAGAATGTAGAACAATGTCATACATTCACCCCAGTACAAGGATCTGGGCCTAAATCCATCGTTTTTTTGTACTCCACACCACCCTGGGTTAGACAATGGCTATATGCAGATCAGCTCTGACCCTGTGCCTCATGGGAACAGTCCAGTCCGAACTACCAAGCCATGTCTTTCCCAGACCGGAATCAAGCATCCAAGGACCGGTTTCTGGCTATCAGCCTTCATCAACCTGGATAGCATGACTCCAGTGGTGTGGAGAGCCTGGGACTCAAGTCTGAGCATACCCAGCCCACTCTGGGTGAAAATTGCAAAAAACACAGTTGATGGACAGAATGTAGAACAATGTCATACATTCACCCCAGTACAAGGATCTGGGTCTAAATCCATCTTTTTTTGCACTCCACACCACCCTACGTCAGACAATGGCTATATGCAAATCAGCCTTGAACCTGTGCCTCATGGGAACAGTCCAGCCCGAACTACCAAGCCATGTCTTTCCTAGACCGGAATCAAGCATCCAAGGACCGGTTTCTGGCTATCAGCCTTCTTCAGCCTGGATAGCTTGACTCCAGTGATGTGGAGAGCCTGGGACTCACGTCTGAGCATACCCAGCCCACAGCCCATACCCCATGAGGCACAGGGTCAGAGCTGATTTGCATATAGCCCGTGTCTAACCCAGGGTGGTGTGGAGTGCAAAAAAACGATGGATTTAGGCCCAGATCCTTGTACTGGGGTGAATGTATGACATTGTTCTACATTCTGTCCATCAACTGTGTTTTTTGCAATTTTCACCCCGAGTGGGCTGGGTATGCTCAGACGTGAGTCCCAGGCTCTCCACACCACTGGAGTCAAGCTATCCAGGCTGATGAAGGCTGATAGCCAGAAACCGGTCCTTGGATGCTTGATTCCAGTCTGGGAAAGACATGGCTTGGTAGTTCGGACTGGACTGTTCCCATGAGGCACAGGGTCAGAGCTGATTTGCATATAGCCAGTGTCTAACCCAGGGTGGTGTGGAGTGCAAAAAACCGATGGATTTAGGCCCAGATCCTTGTACTGGGGTGAATGTATGACATTGTTCTACATTCTGTCCATCAACTGTGTTTTTTGCAATTTTCACCCCGAGTGGGCTGGATATGCTCAGACGTGAGTCCCAGGCTCTCCACACTACTGGAGTCAAGCTATCCAGGCTGATGAAGGCTGATAGCCAGAAACCGGTCCTTGGATGCTTGATTCCGGTCTGGGAAAGACATGGCTTGGTAGTTCGGACTGGACTGTTCCCATGAGGCACAGGGTCAGAGCTGATTTGCATATAGCCAGTTTCTAACCCAGGGTGGTGTGGAGTGCAAGAAAACGATGGATTTAGGCCCAGATCCTTGTACTGGGGTGAATGTATGACATTGTTCTACATTCTGTCCATCAACTGTGTTTTTTGCAATTTTCACCCCGAGTGGGCTGGGTATGCTTAGATGTGAGTCCCAGGCTCTCCACACCACTGGAGTCAAGCTATCCAGGCTGATGAAGGCTGATAGCCAGAAACCGGTCCTTGGATGCTTGATTCCGGTCTGGGAAAGACATGGCTTGGTAGTTCGGACTGGACTGTTCCCATGAGGCACAGGGTCAGAGCTGATTTGCATATAGCCGGTGTCTAACCCAGGGTGGTGTGGAGTGCAAAAAAGCGATGGATTTAGGCCCAGATCCTTGTACTGGGGTGAATGTATGACATTGTTCTACATTCTGTCCATCAACTGTGTTTTTTGCAATTTTCACCCCGAGTGGGCTGGGTATGCTCAGACGTGAGTCCCAGGCTCTCCACACTACTGGAGTCAAGCTATCCAGGCTGGTGAAGACTGACAGCCAGAAACCGGTCCTTGGATGCTTGATTCCGGTCTGGGAAAGACATGGCTTGGTAGTTCGGACTGGACTGTTCCCAAGAGGCACAGGGTCAGAGCTGATTTGCATATAGCCAGTGTCTAACCCAGGGTGGTGTGGAGTGCAATAAAACGATGGATTCAGGCCCAGATCCTTGTACTGGGGTGAATGTATGACATTGTTCTACATTCTGTCCATCAACTGTGTTTTTTGCAATTTTCACCCCGAGTGGGCTGGGTATGCTCAGACGTGAGTCCCAGGCTCTCCACACCACTGGAGTCAAGCTATCCAGGCTGATGAAGGCTGATAGCCAGAAACCGGTCCTTGGATGCTTGATTCCGGTCTGGGAAAGACATGGCCTGGTAGTTCGGACTGGACTGTTCCCATGAGGCACAGGGTCAGAGCTGATTTGCATATAGCCAGTGTCTAACCCAGAGTGGTGTGGAGTGCAAAAAAACGATGGATTTAGGCCCAGATCCTTGTACTGGGGTGAATGTATGACATTGTTCTACATTCTGTCCATCAACTGTGTTTTTTGCAACTGATGGTATAGGGTCATCCTTCATCAAAATAAAACCCTTAGTCAAACATGAAAATTAGGAGCCTGCACACTAGATTGGAACCACCATACCATTCAACAACACATAAATTGATGGTACAACGTTGTTCATTCAGACAACTGGTTTTTAGAACTTCTTGATTGTAAAGATAAGAAACAACCTCAAACAGCAGGGATTCTGGAAGGCAGTAAAGACCTGGATGGTGAAAACAAATTATCCCCTCGCTGCAAATACCCCCAAATGAATGCCAGATAAGGGAAGAAGCAGTTACAGCCACACAAAGATGGTAAATGTCATGACATGCACCTTTCTCTCACCCGGAACGCTTCACTCCACAAGGATACACAGACACAGTTTTCCTATGATATGATAACAGCACCACTATGGATTTTAGAAGAGACACCGAAAATCATCCCACAAAAGACATACTATAAACCCACAATCTGCCAACCAGAGATAACATTTGTTACTATCAGCTTGCATGACTATCTCTCACTGCTCTTTACTTCAGTCAATGTAACAAGTTTGCAATGATATGAAAATAACACGCCTCAGGAACTCCCGCCCAACACTACAACTCATGCCGTACAAGCTACACTATAACGCACCCTCTAACAACCAAGCTTAATGAACACAGTAGTAACTTCAACCAGTGAGAGAACCATCCTTCCACCCTTTCAACGTTAGTAAATTGAGTAACATTAAATTGAGTAACAATAATACCTGTTACTCATAGCAACAACAGAACTGCACAATGAAATGTATGAAGCAAGTTGTTATCAGAGACGCGCGAGCGCGCAACCAAGATGCCGCCTGAGGAGCTCTATCGCGTTTTGAGCCCGCTTTTAGTTTAAAAATGACGAAAATCTGTCAGTAGCTTGGATTTATGGAGGTCGCTGCATTTTATTAACCCTTACCTGTTTCTGGACGCAATTTCAGCTGCTTTACTGCACGGCAAGTGGGTTTTTCAGCCTCTTGGTTCTTTCTCCCTGTGTGCTTTCTCCTGCAGCCTGAAATCTCTGTCAGGGGGGCGGAGTGTTCTCTAGGAGAGGGCCTGGCTTAGGCCTAACCACACCCACGACCCAGTTTAGCTGCTGCACCAATACTTTGGAGCTATTTTGCTCTTTTTTTACATTATCTGGCTGATATTTTCCAGTTTTACGTAATTTTGGCTGCTATTCTGCTAAAATGGATACTAAACCTCTCAATAAAAGGAAACTACAAGTTTCACCACCTCCTTTAAAATCGAAATTGGTGGAGTCTTCAGAGCCCTCCTTATCTCTCATTTTAGAGGAAATTAAAGCACTCAAAGCGAATACTGACACTATTGCGACTGAAATTAAACATGTGCGTAAAGAAATGGCTTGTTTATCGATGAAAATTTCTGATAACTCAATCAAAATCCAAGATAATAAAACCAAAATAGATGCCTTTGCTCCACTTGTAGTGAAAATTTCTCCTCTGAGCTCGCACCTTCTGGATATGGAAAATAGAAATAGGCAATATAACCTGCGCATTTTTAATTTACCAGAAGAAGTTGAGGGAAATAATTGTCGATTGTATTTGGAGTCCTTACTTCCTGGCCTAATAAACCTCAAATTTCCTGAAAAATTTGAAATTGACAAGGCCCATCGAATTCCTTCGCATCGTAACCCACAACATACCAAACCTAGACAAATGATACTTAAGGTATTTCGTCATCATCATTTGGTTATGATTAGAAAGGCAGCGAGAGACATTCCTTCATTGATGGTTAATGGTCACAAAATCTTTATTCATCAAGATTTTGCAAAAGATACTGTTGCAATTAGTAAGGAATTCGCTTCTCTTCGCCCTCAACTAAGAAGTCTTAGTTATAAATATGGTCTTTTTGATCCTTCAACGATGCGCATTTGGAAGGACTCATTCTCCAAATCTTTTCACAGACCTGATGATCTTCGCCATTTTCTTGACCAACAACTTCATCGTCCAATGGATACTCATGATCCTCATCCTGATTCTTGAATGCTTGTTGTTCTCTGTCTACTGACAGGTTGCTGAATTCTTATTTTACCTTGGGGCTCCAACGGTTATGGTCATGGTTGTAGATCGTGTGTGCGTTTCACTGCTCTTATTTATGTGTATTGTTTTGTCTTTGTTTTTGTTTTTTTGTTTTATGTTTTCTCCTTTCCTTCACTTTTCATAATCCTTCGAGCTACTTATATTTTTCTATTTCTTCTTTTTTCTATCACCCTCTTCTTCTTTTTTTCTTTTCTTTAACTCTTCACTATGGCTAATGTTAAAGTAGTTTCATTAAATGTGAAAGGTTTGCGTCACCCAGTTAAACGTACTAAAATTTTAGATTATTTAGGTCGTTCCAAGGCTGATTTTTGTTTTCTTCAAGAGACTCATGTGGATGATAAAATACTGGATTATATGAAAAAGAAGTGGGTTGACTGTATAGTTTCATCTCCTGCTATTGGTAAAAAAAAATGGTGTAGCAATACTAATTGCAAAAAAGTGTCATTGCCAAATTTTGAGCAAAGTTGCTGATGCTGAAGGGAGGTACTTAATTGTTAAAGTTAAAGTTCATGACACCATTATCTTTTTGATAAATGTTTATGGTCCTACTACAGATGACCCTACGTTTTGGTCTTCTCTTACTACTGAGGTTATTAAAATTGGAAATGTTCCTTTGATTGTTGCAGGTGATTTTAATGTAGTAGCTGACCCTTTATTGGATAGATTGTCTCACACAAAATTTCACGCCTCTAAAGTTTATTTTGCTTTTAAACAATTTCTCCAACCCACAAATTTAGTTGATATTTGGCGCCTTCATTTCCCTACTGACAAAAATGTTACTTTCTTTTCTAATCCACACAATTCACATTCTAGAATTGATTATATTTTAGTTTCACGACCACTCATTGCATCCATCGCAAACCCTGTTATTGGAAATATTGATATCTCTGACCATGCCATGATTTCTTGTATTTTAAATCTACAGACAATGCTCCCTAAACAATCTAGATGGAGAATGAATTCTAGCATTGCTCTCAATGAACGGAATAGACCAAGACTTTTATCCGCTATATCAGATTACTTTCAGCTTAACCCTGAAGGCTCAACTTCTCTGATTACTCGATGGGATGCGTTTAAAGCTTATATTAGAGGGACTACGACATCGATTATAGCACATGAAAATAAAGCTTTTAATGCTAACATTGATCGGCTGCAGAAACAAATAGCGAAATATGAAAGACTTTTTATTACCTCCAATGATTTAAAATATAGAGATATATTGCAAAAACTACGTTATGAATTCAATACTATTCTTAGTAAAAGAGCTGGGGTCCAACTTTCCAGAGCCAAAGCTAAATTTAGCTTTAACGCAAATAAATCTGGTAGGCTCTTAGCTAATTATCTTCGTATTAAAAAAGACAAAACACAGATAACTTCCATTCGTAATCCTACTGGTAAAGTTGCGATCTCACACGTAGATATTGTTAATGAATTTCTAGACTTT
The DNA here is from genome assembly GCF_964261635.1 of Lissotriton helveticus. Taxonomy (NCBI): domain Eukaryota; kingdom Metazoa; phylum Chordata; class Amphibia; order Caudata; family Salamandridae; genus Lissotriton; species Lissotriton helveticus. Next base: position 830,596,521 of record NC_136067.1, read on the forward strand.
TACTCTACATTATATAATAAGCCTGATTTTAATGATGATTCTATAGTTGATTCTTTTCTTTCTTCCTGTAACTTACCCAAACTTTCTCAATCAGATAAACTTGGCCTAGATATACCCATTACATTGGATGAAATTTTATCTGCTCTAAAATCCCTCAAGCAAAATAAATCCCCAGGTCCTGATGGCTTACCAGCTGAATTTTATAAAGAATTTCACTCCCAGCTCTCGCCCTTTTTACTCCAACTATTTACTTTTTTTAGCTCTTCAGGTACTATGTCTGGGTTCTTTTCAGAAGCCTTAATTATTGTTCTTCCTAAACCAGATAAAGACCCCACCCTTGTTTCTAATTACCGCCCCATTTCTTTAATAAATCAAGATTGCAAATTATATGCAAAAATATTAGCGTCCCGTTTATCCCCAATATTGGATTCTATCATACATCCCGATCAATCAGGGTTTATGAAAAATAGGTATTCAGCTAATAACACAAGAACTTTATTACATATCATTGAACAAGCTCAATCATTACATACTCCATCCGGTGTTATGGCTTTAGATGCTGAAAAAGCCTTTGATAAGCTTCATTGGCATTTTTTATTTCGTACCTTGTATGCGTTTAATTTTTGTGCTAATTATATTCATATGGTTTCAGCCCTATATTCTGCCCCTACTGCTAGATTATTTATTAATGGCCAAGTCTCTACTCAATTTTCCCTTTACAGAGGTACTCGTCAGGGTTGTCCCCTTTCTCCTCTGTTATTTTTATTGGGTATTGGACCATTTCTTGCTGCTATTAGACAATGCGACTCTATTAAAGGTATTGCAGTTAAAGATATAATGGTTAAAACACTGGCATATGCAGATGATGTGCTTTTGTTTATCAGTGATCTCATGTCCTCGTTTCCTTCCTTATTAGAGTTCATCTCTAAATACTCTTTAGTTTCCGGATACCAATTAAATTCCAATAAAACTGTATTTTTTCCCTTAAATGTATATTGTACTCCTGATATGGTACCCATGCGTGATATTATTTGGCAGAAGAAAAAGTTGAAGTATTTGGGTACCTTCTTTTCTTCTTCTATTAAATCAACATTGACTTTAAATAGTGATTTTGTTTTAAATTATATTAAGGATAAATCTTCTAAATGGTCTTCATTGCATCTTTCATGGTGGGGACGAATAGAATGCATTAAAATGAATATTGCCCCTAAAATCTTTTACACATTATCTATGATCCCCATTCAATTCCCATTGAAATTTTATAAAGATATTGATAACCTTCTCTCCAACTTTCTTTGTAATAACAAAGCAAAACGCATTAAGTATAACAAATTGAAGATGTTAAAAAGTAATGCTGGTTTCAGCATTCCGGATTTTCTTCTTTACCATAAAGCTTTTATTCTGAAACAAAGTGCTATTTGGCTTAACCATTCCCCTACACATAACCCTCCCATTTGGTTCCTTATTGAAAAATCCATTGTTAGTCCCTTTCCACTTCCCACTTTAATGACCATGTCACTTAAATCTTCATATGTTCATAAATCTCATATCATTAAATCCGCTAAACTTGTTTTTAATGATCTTGATTCTATTTCTGACCACCCCATGTCTGTTACTAGTGATTTATCCTTATGGTATAGTTCTGTTATTAAATTGAATAGACATATTAGTTTTTGGTCTTCATGGATTAAAGCTGGAATTTTTTATCTTAAGGATATTTATAAGGCAAATACGTTCCTATCATTTCAAATGTTACAAGCTACATTCAAATTGGCAAATTCAGATTTTAGTAAATATGAATGTTTAATTAACTCTATATTGGACTCGTTTTCACAACCCATTCCTTCTGTTGTGCATGCTGATTTATTCACTTATATTCAAGCCGTATCATCAAATCCTCATTGTGTTTCTATTCTATATAAAAAATTAGCTAATAATTTAGGTTCGAATATCAATGTGATTGCACAATTCTGGAACATTGAACTATCTCTCTCTCTATCCATTAATTCCTGGGAATCTATTTGGCTTAACAATATATCTGGTTGGTTACCTGTTTCTTTATTTCAAACTAATTCATATATTTTATTTAATTGCTTGTGGACACCTTTGCGATTATTCAAAGCTAAATTACTTAAATCTGATACATGTTGGCATTGTAATTCTCATTCTGGTTCACTACAACATATGCTTTTTACTTGTCCTTTACTTTCTAAATTCTGGTCAGATGTTTGGGACATTATTAAGAAGATTCTTCATATTCAAGAGGATTTAACATACAATTTGTTGATTTGCAAATCCATACTCCTGTCTCATGATTTAAATACACTTGAATGTAAGCTGTTTAATTTTCTACTTTCAGCTGCGTTAAAATCCATTACTTTTTGTTGGAAAGATGTTTCGAAGTTATCGGTTCATGCATTGTGGTCTTGGGTTATTTTTGTGACAAGAGGAGCACAATTATCTTTATCCGGGGTTTGTCAAAACTCATCTTCTTATCATTTATTTTGGGTTCCTATTGATATTTATTTATTGAATTAATTTCAGTTATCACATGTTATAAATTCAGTTTATAATTGGTTATTGTATATAGTAGCTCAATGTATTGCCTATTATTTATCTGCTATTATATGTTTCCTTCCCATTCCCTCCCCTCCCTCCCTTTTCTTTTCGTTGTTTCATTGCATTACTTGTACTTCATTTGGCACCATGAATTTATCATAGTTTTCTGTATGTCTTGTTTATTGTTACTTATGCTAAAAACCTCAATAAAATATTTTGAACACAAAAAGCAAGTTGTTATTAATAGTTTTGAGAGATAGTGTGTGTTTTCAGAAAGGTTGAAAAGTAAAGATACAAATTACTCCTTCTTTCATAAGATCAAAATACTTCAGTGCTATGAAACAATCCATGGAACCAAACAATATCAATGTCCGAAATGTTACCTATCAGCATTCACAATTATTGGGCTGGTCTGCTGCTGCTGCTCCCACCAGGATAGTCATCTGTCATCTCATGGTGAGGCTCTCTGAAATGTAGTATACTTATCATGACATACTTATCATGACATGAAAAGGTATTTCTTTTTGCAAAACCTGGCCACTGAGGAAGTTCTAGTGTGGAGAAAGCCAAACAATACTGCTGTGGAATGCACCATAGTCACCTCTGAAATGGTGATCTGTCTAAAAGATATGCATGACACATAAGCAGCTCCATACCATTCCCAATCAACCCAATTATGTTAGGTTAAAACTGGTGACGTGAAACTTATGAAACTTATTTTATATAGTGCAGTCTCCCATAACTTCATGATTCTAGTAGTTTACTGAGCTGTGATATTGCACCAATATGTAGGTCTGCTTTGACCTCTGACAAACAGTGAGGTCTATAATGATCAGGTGTAGGTAATAAACCAGCTAGGGTGGTAACCTATCACCCGTAAGTCTCCCAATTGGGGCACCTATGCTGGGATACCACTCACAGAAAAGTTGAAGATAAGTCTACAGTTTCCTGACATGTTTTATGGAGAAAGGTTACGTAGAGATGAAATTCATCTTATCAGGTGTATCCCACCAGAAACTTGGCCATGGCAGTGATAATGGTTGGCAACTAATTGGTAATATGGTTTTACCATCTCATCAGCTAATACAGTCAGCTTATTATCAGAATACTTGAACTCTCTTGGTCTTCATTGTGCGTTGGTAGCCACGTCTATTTCACTTTACTGTGAATGGGTGCGGAGGATGTCAATCGATTATGGATGTTTTCACTACTCCTAAATAGTGGCACTAAACTAGCATCTTTGTAAAAAAAAAATATATATTGTGCTGTTCTATATTGTCAATAAAATAGATTTGACAGATAAAAAGAATAATTGCCTTTGGAAATACAGCAAACAAAGACTGTGTGGACACATAGGATATCTCTCATTGTTCTCATGCTTAATTTCCTAATAACATATATATGTATAATTTCTGAGCATGCATGCAAACAGCAAATGCAGTTAAAAAAGTACATGGTTGTTGCACAATGGATTTGCCACCTGTGCTTGATGGCAGTGTAAATCCCTAAATAAGACCCTGTCAGTTGGTGGACATTTGCACTAGCACAAAAAAATTGGTCCATTTAGTGTATATATATAGGCTAATTTCATGTTATTCTCAATGAAGCCCAAATGTGTAGATAACGTTTTCAGCTGATCCAACATCTGTGTCAATGGCTATCAAATCAAGTCTCTCCGAGCACTCTAAATTATATCAGTTCAAGTCCTGACACCATCCAGTCAAATGGAAATGTCACTATTCAAGTTCGTAGCAAATAACTCCAAGTCTTCAGATTCAAAATTCATCTGTCTTTATTTTCATTTTCTTCATACGTCATGGGTTCTCTGTACATCAGCCAACACGTGTTTCGTCGTGCAGCTAACACTTTGACTTCCTCAGGGCTGCAAGTAAAACAGTTCCCATGAGTCAATATGCTCACCATATATCTCTATACCATGAGTGTAGAATGAGTGTAGAATAATATAGATACACCATAGTAAAAGTTTGCATAGTCATGTAGATGTTGGACTATGTAGAGAATAGTCTAAAGGATAGTAAGCCACATCCCATTCACATCACACCTCTCATGCGTGATAGCTTGGTGCCAGATAGTGGAAATTATGACAAAGCAACATGCCATATTCATGCAAAACTAAAATAATCAAATTCACCTCTAAATATTAAATCCGGCTCCCATATGTTCTCATCCTATAGTCGATCCCTTTTATTTAAATTCTAAAACGATAATCACTAAATTAATTATATACTTATCTCAGTACATTCATCAATAAGTCACACCTATGTTCGCAAACATAGCTTATCAGAATGGTGCTATAAGTCAGTAGACACAGCCACCATGCAGTAACCCTCGGTCGAATTGAATAAACCGATTATTGTTAAAATTATTTTATATGTCATTATGGGTTCTCAACCTCCATTCCATTTTCAATCCATTTCCTAGACTATTACAGTTACTATACTACTCTCCCTAATTTCTCTACTATTGAACATACGGATATTCTCTTTATGTACGCTTCCTCCAGTTCGTACTTTCTGAAAGATTATAAGAGACAAACATATATTCTCCCATTACTCTCTAATTAATCCATAATCACAATTATCAGTTCATATCCAAACATCAAAATCAACTCACCCTATCAATATATACTTTTAGATCCAAAAGATTGTATCTTCAACAGTTCCTTCTACTGTTTATATTCTAGAAATTATAAAAATAAACATATATATATTTTCTCTTCATATCCCTCTCTTTTAATTCCAAATTCTACCTGCCATATTAACAGGAGTCACGAACTCACCCTATTGTAACGTAATCCCGGGTACTGGATTTCCGTTTCTTCTACCGCATAGCCAATGCACTAAAACGGGCATACTTAGAAGACTGAATTATATTTATTAGACGTATATATGTATCAGGCATGGCTATAGTGCGTGCGTATCCTTACCTCTTATCCTATCTAGCAGCCTCCGCTTATCCGCTGGCGTTCTGCACGGGCGCCATCTTTCAAAGTCTATTTATTCTCTTTGCGCGTCGGCGCCATCTTGTAGTGGAGTCACACACCGACTTGAACATCTAATGTTTACTAGTTCCAAAATATCGTTGTCATATTATCCAACAACAAATATAGCCCAAACAAATCAAATCAAAAGTCTTTATTTCGATTTTTTTCAATCATAAAAGACAATACCTTAAACATTTTCAAAAATTTAACAATTTAAGAGAAGAAGCAAAAAATTTTTAAATTACCATTCATTAACAGCTAGTAGAATCCACAATTCGTCACTTCGTCTCTCAATTAACAATTATTATTGGCCAGCTACCAAGCATAAAATCCATAGATTACAATCATTGAATAAATTATGTTAAAAAGAAGACATCAATATTTTAAAAAATTTCAAAATTCATCACCAGGAACATTACTCACTAGATACATTTTACAGTTTCAAGTATCGTTAGGCCAAAATTACTGTAGGCTCATTTTACGTGCCCGAATTATCCACATCCAGTGAAGAAATTTAGCTATGGCTATAACTACGGCTTGGGATTTGTCAGTACGTAGGATCCTGACTGCCTCACAACCCGTTTTGAGACCTAACTGGACACAAATAGGTTTTAGCCCAATCATATATCAATACCTCTCCACTGATTACGGCTAGAGTATATCTACGCATAAAACTTAACTATCTAGCACATCTCCAACAGACTGCCCTGTAATACTACATCATAATCCACGCCATTACGGAGTGTATCATATCTCATTCCTTGTAGGATTTTATTCTTGTTTAGCATATGAACTACTTCTTCTGTACCATTTATTGTCCTTATTCCCAGTCATACTTATTGTCTTTGGGATATAGTTATCTAATATTTACTTTACTTCTCATTTGATTAATATAGTGTTACAGTAGTTAGAAGGTTAGGGTAGATTAGATTTAGAGTTTACCCAAATCCGAGAAATTTTAGTATAAGAGAGATGAAAATTAAAGTTAGAAATTATTTGAATCATAAACACGAGTACGTGAAAAGCGGTGATTCTAAGGAGAATCAGATCGCATATAGGCTATAGAAGTCCATCACCCATCTTTAACCAAGAGGTTTCATCGTATCCCTATACATTCACGCATCCTAGGTTACTGTATCACATTAATAGCCAATCTTTTAACAAGAGGCTCATTTTCATATTCATATTCTTATAAACATTTCAATCCCAGTGTACGGAAGTTAGCATATCACCTATATAGCATATAACAAATTTCATTAACATTATCACAATCCTATTATATATTTCATAGTTAAATCCCTGTAGTCCTATTATACTGATAATAATAGTATCATCGACTCTTCCTCCCATTTATCTTCATATCTACGTACATCACAAGAATTATGGTCTAGTATGCACAATTAGTCGTCAGTCACTCCTCAATATTTCAATATTACAAAGGATCTCTAAATTTGTGGATAATCTTCATGATTGTCAACATATATCACTTCTTATTGATAAATATAAAGTAGTTACATTTGACAGAATAATCTCTATTATCATAATATTATCCTTTTACACTACATCATCTAATCTTGACCCAGAAAGAATTGATACTCATTATCAATGTTTAAACCCTTCTCCACTGCCCACATTTTCATGATCCAGATCACCTCTCTGCGTCTTAGTTTCAATAACCTATTTCCACCCCGTACATCTTGGGTTACGTGATCTATTCCAAAGAAACTAAATTGGTGATCCTCTTTATTCTCTGAGTTCTGAATCGCATGTGCAGCAATTGGATACCTAGTATCTCCATTCTTCCAGGCCCTAAAATGTTCGATCATCCTATCCCGAAGTCTCCTAATTGTACTGCCCACATATATTAGCCCACATGCCAATGGCTAGCTGCTGTTTAGTTGATGGAAAAGAACCCCCAAAGTACTTTGTATGATGATTGAAGAAAAAAATAGGATAGATCTCTGATGTATTCGGTATGGTGGGAATATAGGGTTGTTGTATATCTACATAAATAGGCATTTCCCTTTGGGGTACTCTGAATTGCGATAGGATAGAGCTTGGGGAACTCTGTATGGTGATGGAATAGTGATAGACTAGAAACTTGGGGTACTCTGAGTGCTGATGAAATGCAGCAGCTGTTGGGTACTCCGTATAATACACACAAAAATATTTGAGTAGGGTCAGAGGCCAAAATTTAAAGACTAACTGGAATATGCAGCCCCAAAATAACATGAAAACACAAAATATAAACCAGAGTCTAGAGATAAGAGAAAGATTAATGTTATACAACAAGATTCAACAAATATTAGAATATGTATAAATTCCCATCATTCACCAAGCCTGGTGATAAGCTTCATCATTTGGGTATCCTTTTGTAAGGAATGGCATCTATGCTCTATGAGTATCAGAGCTCTCTGATGTCAAAAGGTATACTTGCCAAGATGAGCAGAATAGAGTATATGGGAACAAATATATAAGTGCAGTGCAAAAGTGAAGTGAAAATATAAAATTGATGCGTGATCAGACTATGAATTTTATTAGTGTCTGACACGATCAAAGATTAAAAACAGACCTTTAGGACCAGTTTTAACAAATAGCTGTCCTAAACAGAAGTGGTCAACATGTTTCAGCACTTAACGGAAATAGTTAGACCATGTGCTTTCATCAGGACCTCTAAAAATAACAAAGCTACTGCTATTACGATTAATCCAACATTTCAAAATACAAAAAAAGGATATGGTGTGAGTATAGCATCCCACAATTCAGAATTCCTTGCAGACTCAACAAAGATCTTATTAGTGTGGAGGACAAAACCTCACCCCACCTGGCAATGGCTCAGGGTAAAGGAGACACCGCTCTGTCCGTCGGTACCTCTGACGATCTTCAGAGCCGTCGGGGAGGTCTGATCACGCATCAATTTTATATTTTCACTTCACTTTTGCACTGCACTTATATATTTGTTCCCATATACTCTATTCTGCTCATCTTGGCAAGTATACCTTTTGACATCAGTGAGCTCTGATACTCATAGGGTGCTCTGTACAATAGAACCAGTTACGTTACATGAGAGAAATGGTACAAAATAGAATGTCACAAAAATCAACAGGAGAGGTAGAGTAAAACCATATAGGCAATTACAAAATATCAGACACAGCAATCAAGGGTGGGGAATAAATAAGAAGATGTTACAAATTTACAGTGGTGAACTAACTTCCTGGAGGGGTCTGAGAATGATGGTATTAGTTCTGAAAGTGTCTTTGAAAGAGAAGAGATTTTTTTAAAAGGTTTTATTGAAAGAAAAACACACACAAATTAACAAAATTCACAAGGCAATAAAGTCATGAGACCTGGTTATGAGTCTTCTAGGCGGAGCTCCAACTGTACAGCATATATATTGCATTGCTTTTCATAAGGGGGGGAGGGAGGCGGCGAGGAAACAATCAATAGTACAATGACTGATAAAGATCGGAATGACAATTAGGGGGACAAGGAGACATCTGGAGATGAATCGTGTGGGGGAGTGCACACATTACCACGATATGCGTTCCATTGTGACCAGATCCTGCCCCATTTCTTGGGTCTTCCCCGTGACAAATACACAGTTTTCTCTCGGAACATGCACCAATCCATGTTTTCTTTCCATTGCAATACAGTAGGCGACCTGTAAGAGCCCCAGAGCTGTGCAATATCCCTCTTCGCAACCATATTACCAAGGGTCGCCCAAGCAATCTGTGCTGTGTTGTAATCGTTGGGCTCCCAGACATTCAATAGACAACGCCTGGCTTCAGGCAGCAACGACACACCAGTGACCCTTTCCATCACTACATGCACTCGGGACCAAAACTCGACCACCTGCGGACATTCCCATAAAATGTGGAGGAAGGTACCAACCATACCGCAACCACGTTTACACAATCCATCCAAAGAATAACCCATACGAACCAGACTCGAACCAGTAACATACACGCGATGGAGGATCTTAAGTTGGACAAATCTAAGGCGAGCAGGTATGGCAACCTCTTTGGGCGAGGACAGAGCAGACTGCCAGTCCTCATCGTCTAGTTCAATCCGTCAGCAGTCCACGAAACCCTGAGGCGCACAAGCAGATCAGCCCTATTATTGATCAGCTTCTTGTAGATCAATGAAATTGTGCTGTCAGGCACATGGCCATCTAGGATACGGTCCTCAAGAAGGGAGGACTCAGGAATATCGGTACCAACAGTGAAAGCGGACAACAGGGCATGACGGATCTGGGAATATCTAAAGAATTCTGTGTCACCGAGCTCGTATTCCATTTTCAGCTCCTCAAAGGACTTGACGTTACCTTTAGACCAGAGGTCACCCACCTTGCTAATACCAATCATATCCCATTTATCAAAGCCTTTCGTACTCCACAGATGACCCAAACCTTCAGAATCATACAAAGGGTTTGCGCGGGTAAGTCTATCGCACCACCCCAATGCCGCATTTGCGTCTTGCCACACTCGTACAGCAATTTTAGTAGGTCCGGTCAGTGTTCTATAGAGCCCCTTGGTGTACAGCGCCCTGTTGAAATTACCTCCTGGCAAAAGATATTTATCCATAGCGAAAGCCGGGGCAGGATAAGGAGCGTAAGTCGCGTGGTTGACCGCACTCAACTGGGAAGCCCAATAGTAGCGCCTGATATCTGGGAGGGCAATGCCCCCATCATACCACGGGAGCGTGAGTTTGGAAAAAGCAATGCGAGCTCGCCCATCCCAGACCAGTCGCCTCTGTAGGCTCTCCACTTCACGAAAATAACTAGAAGGAACTGGGTCAAATGAGTTCTGAAGTGCGTATAAAAATCTGGGCAACGACATCATCTTGAAAAGAGCCGCATGACCGAGCGGTGACAATGGCAACCTACGCCAGCGCGTAACATCAAGCCTCAGCCGTTGGAGAGGGGGCAACAAATTAAGTTCATAACGCACACGGGGGTCCAAGGAGACATAAATTCCTAAATACTTGAAGCCAGTCTCCGATACTTGGATTGGAAATCTACGAGGCAATGGAGGGAGATCTCCTGCCAAAACGTAGACGCAGGACTTAGTCCAATTAATGACGAGACCCGAGTTCTTTCCGAAGGAGGTCAAAACATCAAAAAGAACATTCAGGGATTTCCGAGGGGAGGTAAGATAGAGAAGGATATCGTCTGCGTATAGCGAGACGCGATCCTCAAAATCAGGGGTCCACCGAATGCCCCTCATTGAAGGCTCCCAGCGGAGCCATTCCGCCAATGGTTCTAGAGCAAGGGCAAAGAGCAATGGAGAAAGCGGGCAGCCCTGCCGGGTGCCACGTCCAAGTGTGAAGACACCGGACACCTTTCCGTTAACCACCACCTGAGCCAAGGGTCTCTCGTATAGAAGTTTCACCCAAGCAATGAACACCGGGCCAAATCCAAACTTCGATAGGGCAGCCCAAAGATAAGGCCACTCAATGGTATCAAAAGCCATAGTAGCGTCAAGGGAAGCCAAAATGGCAGATTCAGTGAGCGTCCCAGCCCTCGCGAGAACTCCATGAAGTCTCCGAAGATTAATAATAATAATAATAATAAAACCATTTTTAAAGCGCCTGGCTGCACAGAAAACAGTGTGTCCCCGCGCTAAATACTGCTAAATCGCCAGAGGCAGAAGCAAGAGTGAGCCATGAAAGGTGCAAAGGAAAGAAGGGGGGTTACGCAAGGGGGAACAGAAACGTTTTAAGTTTTCCCCGGAACCTAGTTTCAGAGGGTTCCATTCGGAGATCGCGCGGGAGTTCGTTCCAGCATTTGGAAGCCAGGTGCCTAAACGAACAACCACCCACAGCATCGTACTGGACGATCTCAAGTTCCTGATGGGGCGATGCATAGTGAAAAGATTTTTCAAATAGTCTGGACCTTTGCCATGGGCGATTCGATGCACGAAACAAAGGGACTTGAATTTGATTCGCTCCTTAATAGGGAGCCAATGGAGTTTAGCGAGAGCGGATTTCCCAGATGCTCTGCGAGGGAGTTTGAGCAAAAGGCGAGCGGCGGCGTTCTGAGCGCACTGGAGTTGGTGTAGGCCTTTTTTGCTCAAACCTAGGAGCAGAGCATTCCCATAATCAAGATGGGGGGTCACCAAGGCATGGACGATGGTCTTTCTGGCTTCGATGGGAAGGAGGTCTAAAACCTTACGGAGGACCTTCAGTATGCTGAAGCACCTGGCTGTCACTTTACTGACATGAGATTTATAAGAAAGATCTGAGTCAAGTATTATGCCCAGGTTGCGCACCGCATCCGCAGGACAGGGTGGGTTACCTAGTTCCGTAGGCCACCACATGTGTGACCATGCTGAAACTGATTTCCCTACCACCAGCAGTTCTGTTTTATCGCCATTAAGGCGCAGGCAATTGCTGTTCATCCATGATGCCACTGATGACAAACACTTAGAGAAATTAGTGGCATCGTCTCTGTGGTCGGGCGTGAGCTTGAACATCAGTTGGGTGTCATCAGCATATCTGACAATGCCCACCCCAAATGCTTCTACTATGCGAGCCAGGGGTTCCATGTAGATGTTAAACAAAGTAGGGCTCAGACTCGAGCCCTGGGGAACCCCATGGCTTGCCTTCCTGAGAGAAGATTTGAAAGGGGGACAGTGTATCTGAAAGCTCCTGTTGGCCAAGAAAGATTTTATCCAAGCCAAGGCCTGTCCCTCCACTCCCATGTCAGACAGCCGAGACAGCAGCGTTGTGTGCAGCACGGTGTCAAAAGCTGCACTAAGATCTAATAGGACCAACGCTGCTGTCTCTCCTTCATCCACTATTTGTCTAAGGCACTCAGTAGAGAAGAGTAAGGCTGACTCCGTAGAGTAGCCGGCTCTAAATCCCGATTGAGTGGGGTGCAGGAGGGATTGTTCCTCCAAATATCTCATGAGCTGCCTATTTACCACCTTTTCCACAATCTTCGCACAAAAGGGGAGAAGGGAAATAGGGCGGAGATTCTGGAATTGGGAAATGTGGATGTTCGATTTCTTTTTAAGAGGGATGACCTGGGCTGTTTTCCACACGTCCAGTACCCGGCATTCTTGGAAGGAAAGCGACACAATGTGACTAATCTGATCGATGATCGTATTCTCCATGACTCCTTTACAGCGAGCCGGCGGACAAAAGTCACAAGGCGAGCCAGATTGTATGCTGTTGACGATGCTTAATAATTCCTGTCTCTCAGGTGTTATGAAACATGTGAGACGAGAATTCCAGGTATAGGTGTCTTTAACTTCCGTATGTTTGCTCAAGAGGTCCTCGTCCTCTATGAAGGTAGCATGGATTTTGTCGATCTTGCCTACAAAGAAATCAGCGATAGAGTCACACAACTCCCTAGAGTAGGTGTCTTGGGCTTCAAGTCTGGACGGGACCGTAAGCTCTCTATAGATAATGAAGAGTTCTCTAGTGGGATTATCTGCTAGATCGATTCTGCTCTTGAGATGGCAACTTTTTTCTGATCTCACTAATTTCTCGTATTTTTTTAGTTCCATTCTGTAATGTAGTTTATACTCAGAATTATAGTTTTTCCTCCAGCTACGTTCTAAGTTTTTGCATCTGGCTTTGGCAAATTTACATTTTTCCGAGAACCAGGGGGCAGTTTTAGATTGCCTAGCAGGGGGCTTAGATGTCCAGGGAGCTATTACGTCCAACGCATTCGACACCCATTTTTCATAACTGTTCCACGCCTCCTGAAGAGAATTGCTTGGGGGGGGGGGATTTTCTAATAGGGCACATTTAAATGCCTCTTGATTAAAGTTTTTCCATTTTCTCCGCTCCAAGTGGGGGGTTTTGGTGAGTGTATTTTCTGAAGGCATATTTTCTAGAGAGAATGGAATGATATAATGATCTGACCAGATTACTCTGACTGGAGAGGAGACTTTAATGCCCTCCCAGTTAGCAAAGATGGGATCCAGGAGATGGCCTAATTGGTGTGAAGGAGCAGTGGATTGCAAATTGAGCCCCAGAGATGTCAATGCTGCAGCCACATCCTGTGCCTCCCTGCACTCGCTATCATCCAAATGGAGATTTAAATCGCCCAAAATGATGAATTTTTTGAATCGGAGTGCCGGTTGAGTAACAAAATCTAGAAGCTGGTTACCAAACTGTCCCGCACCTCCAGGAGGGCGGCACATCAGCAGACCATTGATAACGTTTCTAGGTCCCAGTTTGATAGTGAAGAGGCCACTTTCGCTGTTAGGTAACATGGCTTTCACTAAGGTGCATTCTAGCCCAGCCTTATGAATGAGGGCAAGCCCCCCCCTCTTTGTTTATATCTGTCTAATCGAAGTAGACAATAGCCTGGAGGAGTGGCCTCGAGGGCTTCAGGAGACGAATCTTCGTCCATCCACGTCTCGGTAAGAAAAAGCACATCAGGGCTACTCGTTGTAAATAGATCATATATTTCTAGTTTATGTTTTTTCATAGATCTGCAATTCAATAGTAACATGTTAGATTTGGGTATTTCATGCTTATCCTTCATAGAAAATTGAAAGGTCTGATCACAAATATCACATGACGGAGGTAATGAGTCAGCTTTAAAAGAGTGGTAACAGCTTTTTACCGCACTTGGGCGTGAAGACAATAACTCCTGTTTAGTGTATTGTGAACAGTACCTGTATGATCCTATCGAGCCAGATGGCGCAGAAGGACCAGAGGGTCCCGCCCCGCGCCCCGGTCTGTCGCGGACGGGCGCAGACGGGCTGGACTCTGGCTTGACTCCGGCGCGAATGCGGGGCGTCCGCTGCGCGGAGCCATAGCCGTTTGTTTTTATAGTGGCGACTCTCACCCCAAGGGAGGATATCCCTACCCAAAATGGCCGCCGCTGTAACTCAGCCCGGGCCCCAGGGAACACGGCCCTGAAATCGGCCGGTCGCTCTGGGGGAAAGCAGAGGAGCTGCCAACACAGAGCAAAATACAGTAAGTTATATATTTTTTTTTTTAAATGGGAATGAATGCCTTTACCCTCAGATCGATGAAAAGATAGCAAGCACCGCGATAAATCCGCGCGCTGGTGCAGGGGGGAGAGGACACAAAGGAGAGTGCTCACGATAAATTTTAAGACCAAATAAAAAGAGTGACCGCTCTGCTCAAGCCTCAGGCGTCAGTAGCAGTATTCTCGCTAGTGTAGTGTCTCTACTGTTTTTTTAGTGGAGACTCTCGCCCCAAGGGAGGATATCCCTACCCAAAATGGCCGCCGCTGTAACTCAGCCCGGGCCCCAGGGAACACGGCCCTGAAATCGGCCGGTCGCTCTGGGGGAAAGCAGAGGAACTGCCAACACAGAGCAAAATACAATAAGTTATATATATTTTTTTTTAAATGGGAATTAATGCCTTTACCCTCAGATCGATGAAAAGATAGCAAGCGCCGCGATAAATCCGCACGCTGGTGCAGGGGGGGAGAGGACACAAAGGAGAGTGCTCACGATAAATTTTAAGACCAAATCAAAAGAGTGACCGCCCGGCTCAAGCCTCAGGCGTCAGTAGCAGTATTCTCGCTAGTGTAGTGTCTCTACTGTTTTTATAGTGGCGACTCTTGCCCCAAGGGAGGATATCCCTACCCAAAACGGCCGCCGCTGTAACTCAGCCCGGGCCCCAGGGAACATGGCCCTGAAATCGGCCGGTCGCTCTGGGGGAAAGCAGAGGAGCTGCCAACACAGAGCAAAATACAGTGAGTTATATTTTATTTTTTTTAAATGGGAATGAATGCCTTTACCCTCAGATCGATGAAAAGATAGCAAGCGCCGTGTTTCGGTGGCGTGGCGGTGTTTCGGTGCGGGATGAAACCGGACTGATCCGGATGAATCAAGTCCCCGATCACCATGATTAACAGATTAGCCAACAGCTTAGCCAGAATTTTAGGCTCAGCATTAAGTAGAGAAATGGGCCTATACGACGCACAACGATCACGCGGCTTACCCTCTTTATGGATAACTACGATGGTAGCAAGTCGCTGATCGGCAGGGAGGGAACCCGAGTCCAAAGCCTCAAGGAACATCTCTCTTAAGTAGGGTGCCATTTTGTCGGGTCGCAGTTTGTACAGTTCAATGGGCAAACCATTGGGGCCCATTGCCTTGCCAGAGCGAAGGGAACGTATGGCGACAGCGACTTCATCCACAGTAAGAGGGGACTCCATGAGATCTCTATCAGCGTCGGAAAGGCAGGGCAGTGCAATGTCTCGTAACAACAATTGGGAGTCCTCCTCATCTCTATCACAGACCGAGGCATAAATTGCTTTAGAGTGGCCTACAAAACACTGAACGATCCCGACAGGGTCAGTAACACACTCACCGTCATGCCTCTCAATCACCGGAACGACACGGTTCACTCTCTCTTTCTTGTCCAACCACGCAAGCAATCTACCAGCCTTATCCCCCACATCATACAACCTGCCCTGTTGCTCTCTATTCATCACTTTCGCTGCATCAGTAACGTGAGCTCTGTAATCAGCTTGCTTCAGACTGAGGGAATGCAACTTTGCGAGAGTTACTCCTGATTCAAGGTCATTCTCTAGTGTAGTTATTTCGGTTTCCAAACGTACAAGTTCCACATTGTTAGCCTTCTTAGCGGCAGCAATTAACGACAGGGAGTGTCCACGAATAACAGTCTTAAAGGCTTCCCACAATGAAACAGAAGAGGAAACAGACCCCACATTTTCAACAAAATAACGATCAATAGCTTTCACAAGTTCAGAGCGGGTTTTGGGATTTCGGAAATACCAGGGATTAATAGGGGTAACTCTACCCTCACTGCCCATCCCGACCCCAAGACAAAGCCACAACGGGGAATGATCAGAAATACCCCTGGGGAGATGGCGAATTTCTCTGATGGAGGAGGATTGGGCCGACGGCATCAAAAAATAATCTAGCCTGGAGAGACTGCCATGTGCACCGGAGGGAAAGGTGTATTGTAACTGCGTAGGATGCATCAACCTCCAACTATCTATCAACTCAAAAGTTTCAAGTAAGTCACTCAGCCACATTCGGGACCTAGCCAAGTCCCTAGGGGGGGCAACAATCAGAAGTACCAGAAACAACAGAATTAAAATCCCCACCGAGGAGCAGGAGGCCCTCAGGAAGCCCTAAAATAACCCTGCCAAGATCAGCATATGTTGAGGCCTGTAGGCCCGGAGGGATATATACCGAGAGAATGGACAATGTCTTCCCCTCCCACCTACCAGTGAGCGCCGCATAGCGCCCCCTGTCATCAAGAGTCACTTCATCGATTTCAAAAGGGAGAGAAGACCTGATGAGAATGCCCACCCCCCTGGAGCCAGATGTAAACCCAGAGTGAGCCACCAGCCGGTATCCACGTCTATTCATGGCCTGACATGCATTACCTATTAGATGCGTTTCCTGCAAAAGGACAATGTCGGGGGAATGGCGTCTAAGGAACTGTAAAACAATCCCTCGCTTTATCCTGTCTCCCAACCCATTGACATTCCAGGACAGTAGTCTCAACTCGCCACCCCCCATCCCCGAGAAGAAGGCGGAGCACCCTCCACCCAAGACCCAACGACCAGAGCAAATGAAGAAAACAATGCGATGCCTCATGAAAAGAAAAAATCACACACACACCCCCCCACCACCCCCCAACTTGACCCCGTTACAACACCCCCCACCCTGCACCCCTGCGTACGACTCATAAGCCACCCCAACTTGCAGTGTGCCTGTCGCCCCGTCATAAAACTAGTCTACACAAAGAACCCAGGAGGAGGAAGAGTCCCCATTCACCCCCCACCACCCCGGGCCGAACTTCAATACGAACAAGAGAACCAATGTCCAAACTCAGCTGAAATAGATGGAAAAGTTCAGACGCCAGGATCCACAATGTCACTCTCACTCCGACACGCCACCCTCCGCACCACCGAGGTGACCGGATTGATCATCTCTCTTGGGCAATGAATAGAGCCAGTCACTAACATTGTCCGGGCGATCAAAGAAAAACGTCCGTTCCTCATACTCGATCCGAAGTCTGGTCGGAAGCAACATAGCATATTTAAGGCCCAAGGCCCGAAGCCGTCTCTTTACTCCCTGAAACCCCATCCTCTGCCGCTGAACAAGCGGTGTAAAGTCCGGATAAAAGGTCACGGTGGAGTTTTCGAACTTCACAGGGCCCTTGTCCCGAGAGGCTTGAAGGATAGCATTTCTATCCCGAAAGTGGAATAGTCTTGCGACAATGGGTCTCGGAGGGGCACCCGGCTTCGCCTGTCCACCTGGGACTCGATGTGCCCGCTCAACAGCAAAGAATCTGCTAAGTCCGGCGGGAGCAAGATAGTTCGTGACCAGGTCTTCCACGAGAAGGTCGGTAGCAGGGGCCTCGGCACTTAGAGGGACACCGATAAGGCGCACGTTATTACGGCGGGCCCTATTTTCATAATCCTAGAGGCGACCGGCCATCATATTGTGAGAAGAACGCAAGTTACCGATCTCGGTCTGTGCATCTGTGACATCCGTAATCAAACTGGAAGTCTTCAAATCCAGTGCCTTGACCCTCTCGTTAGTCTTCGCCAAGTCAGCTCTAATCAGAGTGACATCAACTGCTACCGTGTCGATCTTAGAAGCAAGAGCCTCATACTGCTGTCCCATGGAGGCCCTCATACTGGAGATGGCACTCATGACGTCTTGCAGCGATACCTCTGAGGTCGCTGCAGAATCTGCAATAGGATCGTCAGGAGTGCGGCCAGCACCACTGGGGGACCCCTTAAGATGGGAGTAATGGTCCATAATGTTCGTCTGGGTCTGTCCCCCACGGAGAGGTGTCTTGGTCTTGCGATTCTCAACATCGGGTCTGGCGGTCATATTAGAAAAGGGACCCCGAAGGGGCCCGCGCGACCTGGTAAAAATGGCCGGGTGTAGAAAGGCCGAAAAGATAGCAAAACCGGACCAAAGTAGCGTAGGTGTCAATAAAGCTGAAGAGAAAGCACTCAACAGCGACAGCACATAACGGCGTAGGGACACCAGACTGGCAAGAGAAAACGATCCGGACGGCGTTGCAATAAATCTGAGCCGGGAGTAGAAAACGAAACCGAAAGTTAAGCTGCGGCCGATTGGGGAGGAACCACCTCGGCCGTTGTTGTTGAACTACTCCTCGGCCTGCCAAGTAACAGAGACCCCGGTTCGGCTCAGGGCGGGCCGCAAAAGTTCCAGGCGGTGTAGAAGTGGACCCCAACGTCCGACTTCAATTCTGCAAAGAATCTTGAAATCAGCGAGAATTTGTCAACAAAAGACCATCTTCAAAATCAGGATGTAGTCAGGATATTTGCGAAGGGCGGCGCGGGTCCGGGGAGCTCTGTGCTCACGCGACCATCTTGGATGCCCGCGAAGCTCCTCGCCCAAAAGAAAGAGAAGAGATTTGAGATCAGCTTTGAAAATCTGGATGGAGGTGGTGGCACGGAGCAATGGCGGAAGCGAGTTCCAGAGTCTCACCGCATTACCTGAGAAAGTTTGAGCCATTGATCTTTCCTTTTTGAAGGAGGGGGGCTCAAGCAGATACTTTTTCGCATTCTGAGAGGGTCTCGAACCTCCTGACATTTTCAGTTTATTCGCCAGGTAACGAGGGGAGGAAGTGTGCAAGGCTTTATGGGTGATGCAGGCAGTTTTATAAATGGATCTTGCCTCGATGGGAAGCCAATCCTCAATCGCATACCATCCTCAACCTGCACAAATTATTGACGAACCTCATTCCCTGATGTCTCCGGGCAATGTCCGCTCTATATAAAATCACAAAAATAAATAAATATGGTCCATTGTCGTCCTATCTTTACTCTCTAAAAGGTATGAACTATTATGGAAGATGAAGCCTTGGAGTACTGTGTACTGAGGTAAGACAGAGGCTTGGCATACTCAGTTTTGAGACAAGAAAGCACTTTTGTGCACTCTTAAATAACATTGGTCAGAGTCTTTGAATACTATGGGGCCCATTAGGAAGGCGGGCGGACTTTGTCCGCCCGCCATCCTGATGTAAAATGGGACCGCCTGCCCTAAGGGCGGCAGTCCCATGGGGGCCATTAGGATGCGCCTGCCACACTGGTGGGCGCATCCCGCATTTTTAACATTTCAGCACCGCCCGCCCGCGATGCTAAAAATGCACATTGTGCGCTTCAATGCACAATGTGACAGGCACCGTGCGTTGCCTGTCACGTTGTACAGTGAAGTGCAGGGGGGTACCATAGGTACCCCCCATGTGCACCCCCCACTCCCCCGGAGGGCCTGGGGGCTCGCAACGGGCCCCGACAAGACATTCCTGCATGCCTTTCCTTGGCGGCGTTGCAATGTTAAAAATGCACATTGTGCACTTCAATGCACAATGTGTCAGCCACGGAAAAGCATGTCCCTGCCTTCACCCTAATATGGATGGCGGTGTCTAACAGACACCGCCACCATATGAAACCCGCTGCTTTTTCTCCCGGTCAAGGAGTTGACTGAGCGGAAAAGCGGCGGACGGTCTTTCCGTCCGCCGCGGTACTATGGCGGGGAAATGGGTGGCGGGTGGAAATGGGTGGCGGGGGGAAATGGGTGGCCGGCGGGGAAGGATGTCGGGCGGATCGCCCGACATCCTATGGGGCGCTATGTATTGACATAAGAAAGAGACATTGTGATATAGCCTTTGGGTATATTGTTTCATAATAAATCGGTCCTTGGGGTTCCTTAAGATATAACAGAGCCTCGTTGTATTCATGCTTTGGGTTTTCATTATATCACCCTGTTCTCCTGGTTACTTTATTGATAATACTTAGAAACAAGTGAATCTGCATGTAAAGCAATAATTAGATATTGTCTTCAAAAGTTGAACTCCAAATACCAGAAAGCAAGTGGCTGTTGGCAAAAAGCTTGAATTGGCGGATGTATGCATGGCATAACTTGGGCCCTGAGTTCCAACCCGAAACAGATTTATTAAGACGTAAAGTAAACGTTACTTCCTTGTAACAGCCAACCAAAAAAAACAAAGGACACTCTGGCCAAAAACCAACAACCAATCATCAATGTGGGGTATGGAGTATGTCTGCACCAGCCCGGGGCTTTACTAGTCTGTTTTTTCATTGTTGCGTGGACGCTGTTCTGTATATTTCTTTGTGTTTATTTAAAATCAGATTTGAACATAACGCACGTTAGTTTAGTGAATCAATTCAGTTTTTTGCTGGAAAAGCTGTATATCTCTATTCCTCTCTGTGACCAGTGGCGCAACAACATTTTAGCCCCCCCCCCCCTGCAAGAAACCTTGAAGGGGCCCCCATTGTACCCATGCCACATGCCCCTCAAGTGTACTACACCTTGGGTACTCGGGGAGCGCAGGTACAGTACATTTGCAGTGATTTCAGTAGTAAGTGCTAACGTCAGATGAAATAAGGAGTCGATGAATGAGTAGTCAAATGGCTGGATGGAGGATGGGTGGTCGGATGTGATAGACAGTAGGATGCAGTGAACAAGTTTAAAAGAAGAATTAAAGAGGAAAGAATACAAAGAGAAAAAAGAGTGTAAGTATTGCTAAGGAGGGAGAAATACTTAGAGAGAAGTGTCAGAGAAAAAGAGAGATGGAAGGCAAACAGAAAAAAACCGAAGGGTAGTGAGATAAACATTTAGAGGGAAATGGATATAGAGAGGAGGGGATGAAATGAGAGAGGGAAAGATGGTGAAAATGAAAGCTGCAAAATGTTTGTTTCGTTATATGTGAGTCAAATGCAGAACTGCAAAGAAGTTTATTTTCTGCAGCTACTGTTAATTGCATTTTTGCATAGTAATCTGATCTTAAAAGAACAGATTAGAATGAGGGCCTCCCTATGAGTTAGGGACACCTCGGGTCCCTGGTACCCACGCACGCCCGTCTGTGACTGCAAACCTTTCATTTTCTCTCAAGACCTCTTAATTTGTCTGCAACATTTCACGCGTGTCTAGAGGTTATCAATTTTTATGGATTTCAGCCTCATTTTTTCTGCTGAACACATCAAACACTATGAAGTGTTAGATAGTGTGAGATTTGTTTTACCTACAGGCTTTCACCTGAATCAATTTTTATATCACTCGATCATACCAAACTGTATTACTTCCTCCTATGTTCTGCTCATGCTGGTCGATTCCATCCCATTTCCAGCCTAAATTCAGACTGCTGTCCCAAGTCAGTGATGGTGTGTTCTGGGCAGAGGTGCATCTAGAGCCACATCTCGCGGAGGGGGGGAGGGGTGGCTACTAAAAATTTCGGGGGGGAGGGGGGCTAATTCTTCCAGTGATAGAGTGGAGATGCAGGGGCTCTAAGAAGAGGTGAAAAAACAACAAAGCCCAGTTTATTTATTTATTTATTTGTGAGTTTATATAGCGCTTGAATCACTCCGCCAGGAGTATCTCTGCGCTTTATGACCAGTAAAATAGCAGATATACAATTGAATGGCATTTAAATTTCGTTTTTGAACAAGATAGTTTTTAGCTGTTTACGGAAAATAAGGTGCTCTTTGCATAACCTTAAAGCCAAAGGTAACTTATTCCACATCTTAGGACCCATGGTGGATAGGGCTCTACCTCCATGTCTAGCTTTTTTAAACTGGGGGACCACAAGGAGGAAATTGCTGCTTGATCTGAGAGACCGTGCTGGAACATATGGGTTAAATCTCCTTTCAAGATAAACGGGTCCTTGTCCATTCAAGCACTTGTGAATTAGGCAGCATATTTTAAATTTCGCCCTTTGTCTGACTGAGAGCCAGTGCAGTTAGCAAGCAAATGGTCTTTTAAAGACCTGTGAAGTACTCTGTGTTGCTGTGTGTGTGCCAGGGAAACTAAGTCGGGCTGCCACACTCGACGGTGGGAGGGTGGGGGCTGAAGCCCTCCCAATGGGCGTTGCGTGCCTGGTTCTGGGACATACAAGTCTTTCCAGTAGTTCACTGTGCGTTTGTCTCTTACGGTGCAATGTTCAGGCAGGCAGTTGTGCGCCGCGTAAGGTAGCTGAACAAAACCAATTTTAAGCCCAGCCTGAACGTCAGGCGTGATGACGCTCCAACCGTCTACCAGAACACTCTCAATAAACTATGTGAGAGGCGTGCTGCAGAGTGCCAGAGGTACAGCAGCAGACGATTTTATTTGTAATGTCACAGCTGCAATATAGCTGCACAGAATAAGTGTAAATCTCAGATCGGACCTGTATATAGCTTGCATGAACGATGGCTGACACAAAGAAAATTAAATATGTAACCTTTGGACAGCTCAACTGTGCATCAGATTTAGGTGGGGCCAAGCCGGCAAATGGGCTGGCCTGACCCCGCTGCCCCTCACCGTGGCTACGACCCTGTTAAAACAGGTGCACCATGCGCAAACAGTGAAAGTGTGCCCTATTACATTAAATACTATGTCGCCAGGGCAGCAGAGAAGTTGCGTTGCCCTGAGAGCGCGCATTCAAGTGAAATTTGGAGCGGCTTTGAAGCAGCCGCTCCGTGTTTCACTGTGCAGGCAGTAACCTGCTTGCACTTTTAAGAGGGGAGAGACATCCCCTTGCAGGTGGATGCAGTGAACTGCTGCACCTACCTGCAAGGGGATGTCTGACAGGTCAATTAGGACACCTCCTGATCCTCCAGACGGCTGCTATCAGGGGGTACACTGGTACTGCGTCACCTTTTAGGTGGTGCACTGTTAATGCGCCGCCTAACAGCTTCTTTGTCTCTGCGTCCGCGTCTATAATACGGCACGGCCACAGAGGCAAAGGGAATCCATTATTTGCATGGGGGCCATACCCCCATGCAAATGAGGGAACACCCTTTGGGGATCGCGTTTGCACTATATGTGTGCCACAGTATCTTATTACAGAAAGGGCAGCACAAGCATCTACGCTGGTAGTGCCCCCGGGGCACCTCCGCAATAAGGCCCCGTTGGTAACTCTGATAGCATTAATCCCATTCTCTTGTCTCTGCTATCTTGTCTTTTTCACGGCTTCAGGCACAATCAGTGCCCCTTGTCCAAACAACTAGTCATGGTTTGCCAAACAATCCTCCAACTATATTGCTAATTCCTGATCTCTAAACTTGTGTTTTCTTTTCTTTTTCTTCCTCTTCTCATTCTGCCTCCTGGCCTACCATTTCAGATTCTCATGGAGAAGTGTGGCTCACCGGTTAGAGGAGGCAGACCCTGAAGCAGAGGTCAGACCTGGGACCAGGGTTCAATTCCCCACGCGGCAGGGTCTTGAGCCCAAATGTCCACGGACTCGATAATTCTCGCTTCGGTGCCTACTGGAATCACGGGTTCACACTCTGCAACTCTGGGCAATAGCTTGCTTAATCTCCACTACGGCCCCCCCGCGGCGGGATGCCTGGCTTTCACCTTGGGGATGCCCAGTAGGGGATATCTCACAGGGAAAAGCCAGGACGGGTTCCCAAAGCAAGCGCCTTGAGACCTTGCGGTGATAAGGCGCTATATAAGAACCTTTGACATGACATGAGTTGTATGAGGCCGAGCTCCTCTCCTGCGATCACCTCTGCCCTGCATTGTGGAAGGGTTGGCCTATTTCTTGCTTGTGATGTCTTCAGTTTCTACCAGTGTAATGTTCGCATTTTGCAATTGAAACTGAATTGCGAATTGGGAAGCCGCACATTGAGAATGTGAATCTTAACAAATGGCTACTGAGAGTGATAGGGCTTTGAACATCTAAAATTGTGATCCAGTAATTGCCATCTGGTAATTTTTACGATTTCCTAATTGCAATTTTAAATCTTAGTACATTTGGCCTACAGAGTGCTGCAAAATCTAAAAGGAAATTGATGTTTGAACAGAAGAAAATAATGAAGACAAGAAAGGAATTTCATACCTATGCACATTGAGGTATGAATAAGATAGCTCAGCCAGTCACAGCCACCCTGGTGTACTACTAGAAATGCCATGTGGCAGTTTTGGGTGTTGCAATCTCCACATTACAGAAGTGTTCAAGTTACAATTCGGCATAGCAGAAAGCAGTTCTGATGTACATTTGCACATTTTGTTTTTTTTCTCTGTGGAGAAACCCCGTCCCTTACAACCCCACCAAGTTTGGGGTGGGGGTGTGGTTCCATTCTCCTTCCCCCCCTGCAAGGCAAAGGTATTTACTCTAATTCTTTGCAAGATCAAATCTCTAACCATTTCCATGTTAGGAAAGTGTCACAGATGAGTTTCAGAATCCTCAAAAGCGTAACACGTTTTTGCGTCTTTACAAACTCACAAGGTAGATTACATCTTCACTCACCTTGTGTGGGACTTACTCCTTTGTAATGCTACACAACTGTGGCATACAGTTACACTGGAATAAACGGATTTACAGCTACTAGGTCTAGTAGCTGCATAGCCTGGCACTCAAGCGTGTAAGCGCTAATTTACTACAGCTAATTGGTTTGTGACTCAATTCTATGGTATTTACAATAACATTGGCTCATGTTCCTTAAGGATGTCAACTACAGAACTTGGTATTAACACTTGTGCTAGACAAAGAGAAGAAACCCCTTAAAAAACTGGAGAGCAGCAGCTGACCTGAGTGGTGGACATGTTAGTCCTATAAAAACCATTAATTATTAGTACTAGGGATTGATAGCATTACTTTCTGTAGCTAACTGAGAAACTTTAGCAATTGGAGGACAAAGCCAGTCTGCTGCATTGATATTGTTGCATCTGTTGCCAGCTTTTGAGACAATTGATCATGATATCCTTTGTCCCCGGATCAGCTCTTGGGTATTAAGGGTCTGCCATTAAATTGGATCTGCTCTTTTCTGCACTGTCAGAAACTTGCTGGAGAATCTGAGGGTCTGCGTAAAGTGCCTAGATGCCTGTCTGTCAGCTCAGAGAAGGAGCAAGCCTGACCCTGCAGAAGGAGGAGAAACTCAGCACATTCGAAGTGTGCAGAATCCCAGAGGTAGCTGACTGCTGACAGGGAGTAAAGCCGGTCTTATCCCCCCAGTAAGAGGGTTTCCTAGGTCTCCTGGTGCAGTTCCTTCTATGACCTGTGTAAGAAATGATGCACCAACTCAACATCATGCTAATGGCATCTCTACTGCCCACCCCAGTAACCTGGTGCTGTTGCTGCCCTTAAAGACATTGTTGTACTAGCTTTAGGAAAGCAACTGCCAGAGAGGAGCGCCCGCCTACATGAGCCTGGGAGACCACAGCTGCTGAACAGGAGTGCCCTCAGAAGCTGCATCTGTAAGGAACAATGGCTACCCGCATGGGCCCAAAGGCTGCAACTGTCATTAAGCTAGCTGAGCACGTTGTTCAATCCTTGAAGCCCACGGATAGAAAGCCGCTGACTGCATTGACTTGTGCCATTAAGTCACCACGACGCTTGAGCAGGTAACACGGTGCTGTGACAGTACAAACTGACCGGCTGGGCCTAACATGGAAAAAGAAAGTTTGCTGCTAAAGTACTGTTTTTTTTCTCCAATATGAACTTGTTGGATCTGAAAGACTACTGAACTGACGAATGAGCTACAATTGTTGGGGTAATAATAGTGACATTGTACCTGTGGCTAGTATATGCCATCCCGTACCTTTGCTTGTGGTTATCCTGAATTTTGATATCTTGCCTCACATACTACCTCCCTGAGAAGCTCACCCTTAGTACCCTGAAAGCTGTGGCAGCTGGCACAGAACAGGGTTGAAGGGTGAGAGGGGGTAGTAAAAAAAAAAGAAACGTACCTCCTTTGCCCCGTACCTCTTCAGGTCATCCCTCCTCGCCTTCGCTCTGCTCCGGCCTGAAGCAGGAAGCACCCGGGCTTCCCTGAACCAATCAAAACTCTTCAGTGCAGCATTGTGATTGGTCTGAGCACCGTGATTTGGCACTCAACCAGGGACTGGGAGCCTGGGCATGCTCTCCACCAAGGCTGCATTGAAGCCTGGGTGGAGAACATGCAAATTGTGCATGATGGTTTAGCCGGCATAAGACGGCCAGTCAAACTGTCATGCACACTGATACCAGTGCATACCTCTCCCTGTGGCTGCCTGTTATCCCCCTGGCCCCACCCACAAGACTTTGGGGCACAAAATAAAATGATAATAAACATGGTGCATTATCGTTTTATTTAAATTATATTCACCGCTGGAAGGGAGGGGGCACCGCTGCCTAAGAGTCAGGTACAGAAAGGGTATACTTGGCCCAGTTTACAGAGCGATAGTAGGATGCCCAGTACTCCAGGGTAAAACACCCTCAATCATCACAGTTGGGGCCCAGTAGCCCATGTGTGCCCTGTCCTGCCCCCTCCCCGATAAAGGTCTCACCACAAATAAACGAATAAATGAGGAGTCAGAACTAATACTATGTGTCCTATAAGAAACGAGCATTTGCCGTAACATCCTGAAAAAACATCTAACACCAAACAGAGGCAGAAAAATGTTGATGGCTAATGATACAGACTTCTTCAATAAATACTACACATAATTACTCCCAATTAAATAGTATTACATGTATCTACAGCATGGGAGAGGCAATACAGGGCAGGAGAGGAGCACAAAAAATGCTTGAACATGAAACATCTGCTCAAAGCCAAACAGTAATGTTGAAATTTTAAAAAAGCGCACCAAAATTAAAATGTCAATGGTACAGTATCCAAATGCTGCTTACAAGTTACATGAGCACAAATGATAGCATTTTAGTTACTGGTAAAAACAAAAAAATGAGACAGTTGGAGTTATAGAGTCAATATACCTTCAAGTGCCACATACATTCATGTTTTTAAAGCAAAAAGAAAGCTAACTGGTCCAGAAAGTAACAAAAATAAAAATGTAGATCACACATGAAATGCAAGGAGCTGAACATCACATGGTCTGGAATGGTGTATTGGTACTTTGAGAAAAAGAAAATAAAGAAAAACCAGCAAAACTAATAAACAAACCACTGATCCAAATTACTTTGTCAGGGCTCAGTTGTTAGAAATCAGTATAACCTCTAGCTAATGAAATCTAATAAACTAGTCAATATGGTAAACAAAAATAAGTTCCTGCTTTTGTGCAACTTCAACTGCAGTAACTGCTTCTGAGCACACCAGTGGTAACAACAGCTAAAAGTCGAGCCAATTGGAATCGAGATTGACAGCTAGTAACAGAGCCCACCTACAGCTGGGCGGCATTAGGTCTTATCCTTTGAAACAGATACAGCTTAGGGATGTGGAATATAGAGAAGGATGGTTTTGATTATAAAGAATACATCAAAGTGGCTCTAGTTAGGTGAGGCATCCATACTAGCAGGACAATGTTGTGAAAGAGAAACTTTGCCAAGATTACTGCATCATAACTTTATAGTAAGCAAATAAAAGTAAATACGAGAATCACATACTATAGTACTTAGGTGGACCGTTGGTACAACAGAATAAATATTGCTTCTACTGTTTTTTTAATGGACAAATTGAAGGTGGGGAACATGTAATTTTTTTTCTCATGTGTGGTTAGATGAAAGGCAAGGCTGCAGAGAAATCTGATAAACACACTATTATAAAGGTATTGCAGCAGGAAGAGGAAAGTGTATTTCCAAATGAAGGGAAAGCAGTAAAGGCAGCCAGAAGACTGAACACATTCATCATGAAGTTAACAATTCTAGATACATAACAGTACAAGGGTGAAACTGTAAGATATGGGCAAAAAGAATGTCTTTATAAAGAAAGACTGAGAAAAAAAACAATTAGCAAGCAACACATTCTGCGAAGTGTTTACAGAGAAAGGTATTGATACATAAGCCCCAAAGTCATGAGAATAATTGATAACACGTGCGCACTGCCCTACATTCCTCCAGGCCTGCCCCTACCAGAGCTAATCTTCTCTCACTGATCGTTTGCTGTGTGTGAGATTCACATCACAGTGTAGTTGAGGTATTGTTTAACAAAAAAGGAAGCAAATCATAGGCAATGAAAATGGGGGGGGGATAAGAAACACTAAATTGGAACAAAGCTAGACAAGAGGGACAAAAAAAGGAAAAGAATGAGGAATGGCTTTGGAAAAGCTAGGAACATAGGAGCAAATTATAGAGAGAAATATCAAAATAGTAGGAAGTGCAAGTAAAGAAGAACAGAAAAAAGTGAAAGACTAAGGAAAAAGAAAACTGCAGAAATAAAGAAAAGTAAAGAAGCAAGGAAACATATCAAATACAAGAAAACATGAAAAATAGAAAACGAGAGACAGAAAGTAAGCGAGTGGAAGGAGAAACAAAACTGCAAAAAGGGTGAAAAGAAAAAGGAAGACCGTTGTGGTTAACTGTATCTCCAAAAATCAACTGGGGAGAATGGATCACTTGAAACTACGTAGCCAGGGTTTTTTATGGTGCTGGATGACCCTCATAAAAAACCATCATACACGCACATAGATGGTAGGGCAGTATATCTTGGTTCTCCGCCGGTTTACGTTGCGTTAGTGCAACATCATAGGGTGTTTTTTGTTGTATGCTAACCTCCACCCGGAGGTAACCACTGGATGCGTAGCAGTGTCCAGAAAAATTAAGTGCTCGAAAAATAGTGAGTTAAAATTCTTTGAATCATCACAAAAAAATATATATTAGAAGAAAGTGATTCAAGAACTATAAAAACTTGCTGTGTAGGTATGGATCTAGTTACTGGATCCTCTATACAATAAACAAATTAGGCCGACATGTTTCAACCCCACTGTGCCCAGCCGGGTCTATGGGACTTTCTTCAGGACCAATATAAAAGATATTGTACTCACACAACTTGTGTAGCACCTAGAGGTGGTTCTGTACTCCACGCTCACTAAGATGAGGCCAATAGTACGTGTAGTTGAAGAAAAATGAAAAACAACAAATAGATATCTACTTATCTATTAACCCTTTGTTAAGCTGTAGCATAATTTATGTTTTGCTTATGTTCAGAATTTGCTTTTAGCGCTCTTATTTCTAGGCACTCTGGGATGGCTGGAGACTAATCTACGATGATTCTACTGTAGACTATAAATTCTGGTCATGTCGATGTTTTATGTGGTAGGGACGTGTCTATGTCTTTCAAACACGAGACGTTGGGTTCTTTTAAAATTTTGTTGAATACTCATTTTTATTCTGCACATAAATATGCCATGTCACTGTTTAACAATCGATATGGTTAAACGTCGATTGTGGTTCAATAAGAGCCCCGGTATTGTGTTTTGCATGAGGAAGTCAATCTTAATAATGTACTCATTACTCGTTCTTCTTTAGCTCCAGTAGGTCAAAGATTCTGCGTGACTCATGTGATAAACTAAAGCGTGGCATTGCGGTATTGCTCATAACATCGGTTCTGAAAATAGGCGTGACTCAAATGTTTTACTAAATAACAGTATCGCGGTGTTACTTATAAGGTGCCCGAATGTTCATTGGTTAGTAATGGTACACGTATTCACTTGTTAAGCGTTATTCCCAAAACACAACATATAATTAAATTTGAAAAAGGGCGCGTTTGAAATCTCATTGCTCTCGCGCTCTATTTGTGATTTTGCTGACTGGTCACCAATTCATTTATACATACAGCGCAGCATGCGTTTATATTACCTCAGAGTCTGGGGTTTCTTTACTTCTTCGGGGAACCAGAGAAAGTTTCTCAGTCTTCTATAGTAAATAAAACACTATCAGTCACTAATCTTACTTGTAATGGCGTTCGTGGTTTTCCCGCCTTTCTTTCCTTAACATCAAATGCAGATTTTCCACAGTTTTAATGTAAAGAAAATCATGATTTTATTAAAAAAGGCACGGAGGCTAATATGTATGCTGTGTTTGGGCAGTAATAAAAGTGATATATGCATAATGTTGGCCTCCAGGCCTTTGACATAAAATCGGAAGTTCCTTGCTTGTGCTTGCTCTGTCCCCGGAAGTCAGGGGAGAGTCTGCACATGTCCCTTTTCTATCGTTAGTATCATGGATACTGATGAAAGACTACACAATTCCTTCTTTATTTGGTGCACCTTAGTTGATCAAAATCGTGGAGTAGTGATACTATAAATATAGTGTTTGTGGACTAGCGTGAAGCGTGTATTTTGATATCATTGCCAAATTCTTCAAAAACAATCGCTGTTGTTTGTGGCATATACTAGTGGCAAATACAAAATATACAGGGTGTTATATTTCCGGATAGACAATTTATTTTCCGCAATTGTGATATCAACGTGTCGTGACCTTTATAAAAAGTGGATATTAATAATTCATTTCTTTATGGTAATTCTTTCAAAGTGAGTGGATTAAACTGGTCCATGGGTGTAATTTTTTGCGATTCTTGAAATTAAATAATTATTGTTCTGGACTAGATTGTTGAGTAGTGGTTCAAAAGAGTAGGTGCCAAGGTACATCATCATTGGTGTTTTTTAGGTCTCGTGACCTTAAATGCGCGCAAGCGCATTGAGGAACGAGAATTCAAGTGCTCAAAATGCTCATGAAACCACCAGCTTTTTGCTGGGGTTTTCATGCAGTTCATGTGAACCACGTGTTCAAACATGAACGCGCATCAGCCTCCCTCCATTTGCCGTACAGCACATCAAAGGGCTTCGCCCAGCGTGCGCTCTGCGGCTTCTCGGCTTCTCCTCCCCTAACTTCCTTGCATTTCTCCTCCCCCTCCCCAGCCAGCTTCCCCCAGGCCGTGTTCCCTCATCCCTCGCACCCCC
The DNA here is from genome assembly GCF_964261635.1 of Lissotriton helveticus. NCBI lineage: Eukaryota > Metazoa > Chordata > Amphibia > Caudata > Salamandridae > Lissotriton > Lissotriton helveticus. Next base: position 830,627,658 of record NC_136067.1, read on the forward strand.
TCCTCCTTCAGCTTATCACATTCTTCAAACTAAAAATGCGTCCCCGCTTGTAGCATGCAACGGCCTAAAGTGATTGCATTAACCAAACTAGTTTTCCTATCCAATTTTTTTTCCCGACAGATAAAGGTAAGTTGCATTTATATTTTCCATTTAAGGTATGTGCGTTGTATTGTGTATGTCTGTACGTAAACATCTACCAAAATCCCCCAGGATCAGAGTTCACTTACTTTTATTTATGCACTTTGACTGCTGCCCAGATCAGTGATGAGTGCTTGGCAAAGAATAAATAGTAATAATAAAATACATTTTCATGCAGATTTTAATAATGCTAATCAGTAAGTGGCCACATCAAAGGCTCTGTGCCACTTTCACCCACACAGCAACACTTACAGACACGCAACGCCACTCACACCCACGCAAGCCCGCAATCATCCACGCAACACCACACTCACCCACGCAATGCCACTCACCCAAACAACACCACTCACACACGCAACGCAACTCATCCACGCAACCCCACTCATCCACGCAACCCCACTCATCGACGCAACCCCACTCATCGATGCAACGCCACTCACACACGCAACGCCACTCACACACGCAACTCACACACGCAACGCCACTCACACACGCAACGCCACTCACACACGCAACGCCACTCACACACGCAACGCCACTCACACACGCAACGCCACTCAACGCCACTCACGCAACGTCACTCAACGCCACTCACTCACGCAACACCACTCACTCATGCAACGCCACTCACACACGCAACGCCACTCACACACGCAACGCCACTCACACACGCAACGCCACTCACACACGCAATGCCACTCACACACGCAAGGCCACTCACACACGCAACGCCACTCACACACGCAACGCCACTCACACACGCAACGCCACTCAACGCCACTCATGCAACGCCACTCAACGCCACTCACTCACGCAACGCCACTCACACACGCAACGCCACTCACACACGCAACGCCACTCACACACGCAACGCAACTCACACACGCAACGCCACTCACACATGCAACGCCACTCACACACGCAACGCCACTCACACACGCAACGCCACTCACACGCAACGCCACTCACACACGCAACGCCACTCACACACGTAACGCCACTCACACACGCAACGTCACTCACACGCAACGCCACTCACACACGCAATGCCACTCACACACGCAACGCCACTCACACACGCAACGCCACTCACACACGCAACGCCACTCACACACGCAACGCCACTCACTCAAAGCCACTCACACACACGCAGTGCCACTTTCACCCACACTGTGCAGTGCACAATAGGTCTCGCAGTAGGAAAGTTGGAGCTATTGGTTTTGTAAATGACAAAGCCCTTTATGTTTTTAAAATGAAAACAAAAATAAAAGGCATTGTTATTTGCAATTGTAATAGCTCCAACTTTCCTACTGCGAGACCTATTGGCAACGCCAGTGCTTGATAGATGAGCGTCAGCTTTTTTCTTAGTCTTCAATAAATTCGAAATAAATCAACGTGTGAAATACACTCAGGTTATTTACACTTTGTGTGCGAGCTAGTCATACGCACCAGCTTTAGCTTTACAATAAATTGTGCAAACAAATTCAGTGTCCATATAAAAGCCAAGAGGAACAAGCATTGGCATGGCCAATAGGTCTCGCATTTGGGACCTTATAAGTATTTAGTTATGCAGCACAATATCCCTGGTGCAACAACATCAACTGTTGCGTTGCTAAACACTTATAAGGTCCCAGACACGAGACCTATTGGCTATGCTAATGCTTGTTTTAAATTACTGTAGACAGTAGTTCTTGGTTCAAAAGAGTAGGTGCCAAGGTACATCATCATTCAGTCCTTCGCTGTTGGTTTTCAAGCGGTCTACCCATCTCTGTTCTTTCTCAAACAAAATCCGCTCTGCATTGTTGTTTTTTATGTATAACATTTCTATGATAGTCCATTTGATTTCTTCCGTTGTATGGTTAGAATCCAGAAAATGTGTGCTCATTTTTGTGGTCACTTTTTTGGTCTTGATGTTACTCTTATGTTCGCCATGGTCCACCGTGGTCCGTATCTTGGACCCCTCCGATCCGCTTTTAATCCTTACTACCATTATTCAGCCGGGATGGAAGTACAACCGGCAGAGAGATTCGGATCTACTTCCCTTTGCCAAAAAGCCCTGAAGAAGTCTAGGGGTACTTCCCCAGATGACACGTGTCGGGTGGGCAATCGTTCGATATTAAAGAAGAACACACTATTAATCCTGATGGTTCATTGTGATTTCTAATACATGTTTGCACAGTGAATGTTCTTTTGTGTTATGTATTGACATAGAGTAAATACTCAGCAGTTATATGTAGACGTGTGCACAGGCCTGTAGCATTTGTATGTAAAGGGACAGGTTTTAGGCCTCAGGGCAGGGGGAGGGGAAACGGTAGTCAGGGTAATTTTTAGGTCTGGGGGGTCGAGGTAGGTCTCAGGGCAATGGAAGTGGTTGGGTTAGTTTTAGGGACAGAACGGGGGTGGGAGGTGGGGTAGTATGTTAAGGGGCAGGGTTTTAGGTCTCAGTGGGATGGAAATGGGGGTTAGGGTAGTTTTTAGGGCTGGGGGTTGGGGTAGGCCTCAGGGTAGTGGGAGGGGTTGGGGTAATTTTAGGGACAGCGCGGGAGGCGGGGTAGTGGCAACCGTAGCCATGCATTCCCCCTTACCATTAATGCCTTTACCATTAAATTGTGTGGTAAAGGAATGTGTAGTTAAGACGCATTTGTGGTTCCAGCTGCATGGTAGAGACACGTGTGGTTTAGCCATGCATGCCTCTATCGTACAACTGGCATAGGAAAATATGGCTACAAATGGCAAGACGTTCAACAAGGGCGGCAGGGAAGAAGAAACAATAAGAGTAGTGCCTCAGTCAGCGGAATTACAGCAATCAAGCTGAAGCACTAAGTACTTGGTCCATGCTCCAGTGAAATGAAAGAAATTGAAGCCAGCATGCGCTGGCAAATTAGAAGGCACCAAAAAGAGTGACACATAGTCAACGAATGTTAAGCAAAGGGCGGACTGCAAATAGCCCCTTGTTGTATACAATACCTCTTGCATGTGAGAACGCAGGCAGCGAATGCATTGTCACAGAGACATTCTGCCAAAGACAATTATTATTCGTTTGAGACACCGGAAAGGTGCAGCTGAACATTATATGTCAGTCTGCGTTTCACCGATACCTGCCTTTGACCGCTGCCAGCTCGAGCTCTGTGGTCATTCGACTAATGCAAAATGCTATATTGCTCCGAGCAGCAACCAAGGGAGCGGCAAACATCGCTGTTGGTTGCAGTTTGGGATATTTATAATACCTGCGTCTAGTCGGCAAAAGCATCCACTGTTTCACTTTTGAAAAAATGTTTAAACAATGAAGACACTCAATAATGACCGTGTGTATTAATAGACACGTTTGACATACTGCTGTTTGACTGTTTAATTTAAACTCCTTTATGGAAGAGTGGTGCCCTCTGGTGGCCATTGGAGATAACCATTGCGAGTATCCTCGAAAAAGCCAGGATTTTAAGTACTGAATTATCTGTGTTCGAGAGGACAGTTCTTGGATCTGGCTGGGTATTGTAGATGAGGTTGTAGGAAGAACAGTGCCATTTTAAAGAATCATTTGGAATGCTAGTACTGTACCGGGGGTACAGATGCACGATAGAGTAAGGACGAGGTACTCAGCAAACCTTGTAATTAGAGTGCACGTAGCACACAGATTTTACTTAGATCACACAAAACGTACACCGTACATGGCACTTGGCAGTTACAGTGCAGGACACAGATCATAAGCAAAGAAGTATCGTTTCGAAGATACATTTTTTACCAGAACGTCTGGAAAAAGGTTAGCTATTGTTATTTGGTTCGCGTATATAAGTGCTATTGTTGTTTCTCCGTGCACTGCTGAATGTGTTAATCACTTCTTAATGCCCTGTGCTGTGCAATAGGCGTATAACGTTGCTAATTGCGCCGATTCCCGCACGGAGACGGGGTAGCGAGGATTCACTAGTGAAGATGAATATTTTGAGTTTCTTGGAGTGTGCTCGATCTGGGCTAGACTCTGAGGGAGTAGGAGTAAATTCCCATTTTTACACTTCATGAGAAGGATTTTTTCAGAGGTCTTGGTATCCGTAAATATGTTTTTGGACATATTTTCAACAGTTAGGGCCAGTAACACCAGAAATGGCCTTAAATACTAAATAGTCTTCAATATAGAGCTTTAAATACTAAATAGTCTTCAATATAGAGCTTTAAATACTAAATAGTCTTCAATATAGAGCTTTAAATACTAAATAGTCTTCAATATAGAGCGGGTCCTAATATGGAGCTACACGACGAAACAAAAGGTAAAAAAAGAACTCTACACATGCTGGTTATATAACTATTGAAAAGATGAAAAGTCGAAGATAAAGGCAATTAAGTATATTTATCGGGTTTATACAGACTTCAGCTCGCCACAATGACGCTCCTGGTACAACCCCAACTCCCCTGACGCCAACGTTCTAACTTGAGCTTCACCCCGACATTCTAACGGGAGAATCCAAAGGGAGAGGGAGGGAAGGGGGAGTGAAAGACAAGGAACATAGGCAAGAGCAATTTGTAATGGAAAGAGGCGGAAGGTATATATACATGGCAGCAATTGCAACAATAACATAATATAGAGTAGCACAGCAAAGCATATCCCTTAAGGGAGAGGATGTGGCATAACGACCAGAGCTGGCGACTTTAGAACTGGGAACAAGGTCGGCACCGGCTCAGCATCCTGTGATTCTGGGCAAATCACTTAATCTTCCCTTGCCTACCTAAAATGAATGTGTCCTTGTGTAACGTAACAGGTGCTCATGTAAAGTGCTTCAATACCTTTGGGTCGAGTTCGCGCTATATAAATCTGCAAAGAAAAAGAAAGAAAAGTACAAGAGCAGAGAAAAACTCTAAACCCCAGCATGTATTCCAGGTCAAGTAACGTCAATTCAAGGAATTTATAGGGCAAGATAAGAACTAGGATAGCCAGGTGCTGGCATGATTACTCAAGAGTCCCACCCCACTAGCCAAGATCCTAGAAGACCAAGGAGTTCAAGCAGGGGTGGTCTGAAAAACCAATAGCAGCTCTGGCAAAAATGTTGAAAGCAGTTCTGCTTCCTATGTCTTCTTGTTTTAGCTTTCTCTTCGAATCCACCAGTTCACTCTTTCCTTCTTTCCTCTGATCACTTTCCCTCTCCCTTCCTTACCCTCCCTCTCTCTCTCTCTTTAAGCTCTCCTGCCTGCTGCAGTTAACCCATGGGTGCGGGATAAAGTGACAGCTGCATAAGGTGCAGCCCTGAGCTTTCAAAACCAGCCTCCAATGGCCCCAGGGGAAATCTCGGTGGAATAAATTGCCTTCTTTTCAAGGCCCTTATAAACCTATGCAAACAATTGACGCTACACAACTCAAGAGGGAGAGGGTCTCTCGTAGGGTGACCACATACCCGAGGCATTATGGACATTGTATCCAGGCCTGGACTTTTTTTGTGATAGCTCAATGCATTCTGGATGATGTAGTGTTTGTTTCCTATATTAAGCAAATCAGATTAACACATTTGTAGGTGATAACATCAGGACTGGAGACAGTGCTCTTAAGGACCTGAAGTCATTTGGTGACCCCAGATCTACCACTTCTTTCATATTGCCTGAACCATTTCCCTCTCAATGCTTTGAACCTGTAGAAGACTGGACCCTATATTGTGATGTCAAAGAGCACCCAAGTACAATCTCGAGCTTCACTGGTACTGGCTTTTGTAAGTAGATTTATAGATCATTGTGACTGTACAGCATTTCATTGTTGCTCGCAACAGTAAGCCAAGATAACATGCATGGGGCAACTTTAAAAAAACTACTACCCAAGCAGCTGAATTCTGTGGGGCAGATTTACAAGCCCCTTGTGCCACTTTTGCGTCACTTTTCCCATGTTAAAAGTAACGCAAAATTGGCGCAAGGGGCTTGTAAATCTGCCCCTGTATTTTTTAATCGCACCATTACCTTTTGTCAGGCTTCCACAAAGGTTGAAAGACACTAATCAAACACAGAGTTGGTGAATGCTTCTACTACAGAGCCTCTGTTATTTTCGGACAGAAAATGTTTAAGCTTGATCAGTGGAGGGATTTAGCAGCCGTGGGTGGTGTGTCTTACTTAAGGCCGAGGGTGTGCGGGATTTGGTACTGTACGTGGAAGGTTTATCTGTGTGAGGGGAGGGTAAGTGACAAAGTGGGTAGGGATCCTCTTTTCTACAGTTTCGCTAAAAAAGTGGGATATTTCACCAAAATATTATCTTGCCAGCCCTATTGTTGAGGCGTTGGCAACAGCTTTAAAGGTTTTATCCACAACATAGGAACAAAAAACAGTTCTCTTTGCCCAACTTGTAATCTGTAACAATCAACAACAATACGTATTCCAGACTGTTCCTTTGTTTGATGGTGTCTGCTCGAATTTTGAGACTTACTGTGAATTCATTCTCCAAATAGCCCCTTTAATGTGATGCGTAAATGTTATAACATGACATTCACATGGTCTGCAGCACACCTCATTAGCTCCAGAAAGTGCGGGTGTTCTTCGATAAACAAGCGATTAATGTGCAAGCAGATTTATCAGACGTTTTTGCAAGGAAACTAAAGGGGCATATTACCAAGCAATAGCGATAATTATCGCTATTGCTTGGTTAGAGACCAAATTTTATCGCTGTGCTGCGGCGATTTTTATCGCAGATAAACCTTGGTATTACCAAGGTTTATCGCAAATGCGATAAAAAACGGCCGCAATGCATGAATATCGCTGAAAAGTCCGCAATATTCATGCATTACAGAGCTAATGCTCTTAGCCATGTTATCCACCTCCCATTGGATAACATGGCTAAGAACTGCTCAGGGCAGGTGTTAGCTTTTGGAGATATTCGCGCTTAGCGCGAATATCTCCAAAAGTTGGTAATAGGAGATAGCGATGTTAGCGACTGTTTCCAGTCGCTAACATCTTGGCACGCCCACTTTGCATGTCATTAGTGATAAATATCACTGACATTCAAAGTGGGGCCCAAGATGGTCGCTATCTCCTACTATCTGTCGCTAACTGGTGTTAGCGACAGCTAGGTAATAGGGAGATAATTTTATCTCCACTTTCTTGGCTTTTAAAGCCAAAATAGCGGAGATAAACCCCCTTGATAATATGCCGCTAAATGTTGGGCCTGTGGAGGCCCTCCTCACGCTTATTTGTATTTTGCCGGTTCAATAGCCACCTCTTTGAAAGTGTTACAATAAACGTAGTCCAGGAAACAAGAATACATGGCAGCTGGCGCCCTCTAGTGGTATAGTCAAGTAAACAGCCTCTTTATTGAGGAGGTACCTTTCCTTTAACCCCTTCCACACTCATGACGAGCTGGGCTCGTCATGCAGTAGCCTCCCAGCACGCTCATGACGAGCCCAGCTCGTCATGAATAATGGGTTTTTGCATATTCCAGCACAGGGCTGGAACTCATCGAGCATCGATGTGGTTAACTAAAGGAAAGTTGGGCCCTGGAAAGCAACGGATCTGGGACCTCAGTCCTGCGTCTTCCCCCATGTGATGGCCCAGCATACAAGAGAGCCATATGTTGCAGCTAGGTCATGATGCCTTTGCTGAAATGTGGGGCTGCCACAGGTACATTTACCCGCACACTAGACACTACGGAAGGGTGCAGATGCTGATCAGACGGCTTTGTGGTAAGCAAAGGGGTTTACTTGTAGTGCTGAGAGATACATTACCACCTAAACTGAGACCTACCCAGAGTTCTCTCCTTCTTTTTTGCGCATATATATATATATATATATATATATATATATATATATATATATATATACATGCACACACACACACACACACACACACACACACACACACATACACATGCAAACATACATCACTCACTTCGGCTGCTGTTGGGAAAGTTTTGGGGTGATTTGTAAGACAGGGGCCAAGAAAAATGGGGTGGGGGGGGCCCAGAACGTATTTTCCCATGCAATTTCCCATAGGGATTTTGAAATTGATTACAGCCTGAACAGCTGAACGAAATTACACCACATTACATTTGGCAGAAAGCTAGCTCTTGGTCCAGAAAGAGACATTTTTGTAAATTGTTGTAAATCCATTCAGTAGGTTTGGAGTTATTAAAGAAAACATATTTATATATGTATATATCTAGGGATGTGAATCCTCCACGGATCCGACAGATCTCATGGTGAGATCTGATTGGCTGGCAACACTTTAACCAGGTAGTATTAGCAGCCATATTGTGACTCGTACTGAGCCCAAGTCCCCCCATAAAATGCATAGAACAGCAAAAGGGGGCAAGGTAGCAATACCCTGACCCCCTAGGCCTGGTGGTGGGGTCCCACAGGAACCCAGCAGGGTTGCCAAAAACGTTTTAAAAAAAAGAATTGCATAGAAATGGCAGCAGATCTATGCATCTACATCAAAATAAAATTAATCTACAGGTGAGTCATGTCCCGGGGGAATATACAATAAGTAATAAAGGAGAGGGGAGCACATGTGACCCCCCTCCCAAAGGCCGAACCTCGGACCCAGGCCGAAAATAAAAACGGGTTGGGTGGGCCATGCGGCCCACTTCCCAGGCTGATTTCGGCTCTTTAACCCCCACCCAAATCTGAGAACGGGGAGGGGGGCTGCGCGGCCCGCATCCAGGGTCGAGTTTGACCCTGGAGACCCTATCTCCTGTGGCCTGGCCAAATAGAATACTGGGAGGGGTACAGCTCCGCCCTCCCGTTGCGTACCTTATGCACTTTTGGCTTGGAATCCTGTTTGACAATTATTTGATGTTCAAAACCCTTCAAACACCCTAATTCTTCCTTGAACAAATTGGGGAAATCCTTCACCCACTTATTATCCTCATTGTCATCCGTCAATAACACTTGTAAGGGATGATTTGGATTTAAAATAATGCCTAAACCTTTTTGTTCCTTCCATCCTAACAAATTCCTACCAGTTTCTACCACATACATTTTGGCCACAATAGAACGCTCTTTGAATTGTATATTACCATTAATCACATTTGGTGATGCAGCGCGCGCAACAAAATTCGTTTTATTTATTTAAATGTTTACTTACCTGTAAAACTCCGTAATCCATACATTACTACCCACCACCCTGCCCCTCCCCCTGCCCACGTCACCGCCTGCAGTAACTCCTACTGCCGACCGCTACTGGAGGGGGCAATGCTGCCCCCCTCCTGGAGCCATTGATGGCCCTGGGGACCTCATCCTTAAATGCGCCGGCGATGCCTAGACATGGGTCCTGGGTTCTCTGCGCGACTAGAACCAAGCTATACCTGGCCGAAGAGCCCTAACTAAGGCGAAACCTGTCTTAGGTTGCGTGTGTTGTGGTTCAGGAAGGACCTGGCCTGGCAGTTCTGGCTGGACTTTTCCCATGAGGAGCAGGGTCAAGTGTGATTCGTGTGTGTCTGGGTCCAAATTACAGTGTCATGGTGGGCAAAAAACAATGGATTGGGATGCTGTTCCACGCGATTGTCAGTGATCCAGTGCTCTGGGCCAACCCTCTTAACATTTGTTATCTGATTAATCTTTTCTTTGCCGCTTGTGAGGTGAAGGGAGTTAGTATTACATTAATCATTTTCTATCGACAACAGTGTGCTACACACACTGTTGTTAACTGGATGCCAGCCCCGGAGGGATACCCCCCCATTGCTGGCCACGGCGCTTAAATGTTGGAAGGCCGCACTGAACTATATGCAGGCTCCCCAGGCGTATGCAGGTAATGTCCTATTGCTGGGGGTTCCACTAGCGGGAGGAAGACTCACGAAGAGCAAATTGTTACCGTGGACAGAGGCAGGGGGATTTATTTGGGGACGGGTTGCTACTCAATCATGACACCTTTGTAAACGAAACTGGGGTCCCGGTACAATTATATCTAACACACACTGCACTGGTACAATACATAAAGAAACACTGGGCTCCGCACAGACAGGAACCCACCACTAACGACCTGGTAAAAATGGTACATTACATTGGAAGAGGCAGACATCTTATTAAATGGCTTTATACGGGACTTAGATCGCATACCTCAGCCACCCTAGACACACTGAGAATTGCATGGGCGGGCGACATAGATAGGGACCTCAGCGATAAGGAATGGTTAAAAGTACTGGAGCACCCAAGGAAGACAACGAGAAACGCGAAATTCAAGTTTATACAGACTATGGTCTTACACAGGGCTTACCTTACTCCGCACACGCTGGATAGAATGTTCCCACAAATACAGCACTATTGTCCGAGATGTTCGTTAGAAAGTGCAGACCTGCTCCATATGTTGTGGACCTGTCCGAAACTGAGGGGGTACTGGGACACTATCAGACACAAAATAGGAGGAGCGGCAAACCGTGAGATACAAAACACGGTGGAGGAGTGCATTCTGGGGTTACACAAGCAAATGTCCAAGTATAAAGTGCGATACCGTTTTGTGGATCTAGCACTAATATTAGCTATACGGACCATCACGATGAGATGGATGTCACGGAAACCCCTGGATGTATTGAATTGGCACACTGAGTTGCTGCATTGGGGCATGGCAGAAAGTACCGAGTTACGTAGGGAGGAACTTAGGGGCTTACAAAAAGTACCAATAGCACTGGAGTGGGACACATGCTAGAAGCTGTAAAGGTAGTGGAGGATGTGTAAGACCTGACTCGTGCTGAATGCCCATATGGCCAGAGGAACATCTGTACCTATGCCCGGGGCACATACAAGATGAACATGGATAGGTATAAGAGTTTGAATTTCAGGCCTAGACCGCTCACTATGTATGCATAAGTCAGAGGGTGTACGAGAGAGACCGGGGTGGGAAAGGGTTGGGGGGATAGGGACGGTTAGAAGAGTTAATAAGTTGGGGGATAACCACCAGACATGTGCATGGATTTGCTGTTAAATAGTATTGTCCATTTGATGTATGAATATGTTATGTGCATTCACGCTGCGGTGGTTATCTATTATTGGAATATATCTGACATGAAAAGTTTGCGCTGATATATGATATGCACCATGTTTCTGTAATGTATAAAACTGAAAATTCAATAAAATATGTTAAAAAAAAACAAAAAAAACATTAATCATTTTCAATTAACAGTGTAAGCCATTTGGCTGCACAATAAGGACCAGAAATCAGTGACTATAGTTAAGAAGGTTTATTACAAGATAGCAGTTAAGTTAAGGTACACAAATCTTAGCACCATGCTATAAAGATACAGAATAACAACTGGGAAACCCAAACTCCTAAAGAAGTTTAGGCATACCAGTATGAGGCAAACAATAAGTTCAGTCACAGCAATACAAAAGATTCATAATAAAATCTAGTGCTAGCGAAAAGTTTCCAGTTTTCTCTTCGATACACAAATAAGACATAAATTCATCGAGGTTGAAGTCTAGACTAAGAGGATGGTTCAATAATCTAAATAGATTTCAAAATTCAGGGAAATGCATAGGAAAATACAAGAACGTTTGGGAAGTAAGGGAAGGTGTCAGTATCTCAGAAGCTCGGTCAAGAGTCTTCTTGGGTCAGGGGAATTTGAGTGTGTTCCTAAGCCACACTCAGCAAGAGTCAAAAGCATATAACCATAGAGGTCTAAACCTCTAAAAGTCCAAGGAAAGGTGGCGGCAATCTCAGATAGAGTAGACTCCAGTTATTTGCACCAAAATCCCTCAGATACTACCCGTCTGTTCACATCATCAGGGGTTCCATTGTCCTTTTCCATTCTCACTTTGTAAGCTGCAACATTTACAAAATGTCCCACACTGAACACGAGAACGACATTGTCCTTGTTCAACCAAGCCATGTTACAAAAATGCTGAATAGGATTCTTCAGTTAACACTAGGCCACTCCATGTTCCTTTGTCAAGGTCTTCTTCTAAGGCTCTTTCTCTATCGCTAGTACAGTGTTGTATCTATTCTCAAACTAACAATCTATGTGAACGCACCGGCAAGGAAGAAGTCATACAAGCAGAAATGGAAAACAGTATTGTATGCAGAATGAAAAACAGGCCTAGTTAGGACAACTTTAGGGCCTTAAATCAATGGTGCATCTTTAATATGCATGTTCACTTTCAAACACAAGTGAATATAAAGCTGTCAGTACATTAGATTCCTATTACATGTGGCATACAGTAAAATCTTGAATATGCATGTGTAAGTATGGCTAAGTACTACAATTTAAATGAAACATACAAAACATTAGTGAACAAATTACTTAAATTCATTATTGTTTCCAAAGTAAACACATTTTAAATAGGTGAGGACGGTTTATTCTTCAAAGTCTCCAAAGGATATCTCATTTAATATGGTTAAGGGACACAGCATATGTTTGTTTCTAATTCTACAGAGAATGCGCTTCTATAACGACAAACACACGCCGCCCAAACCTGCACCACACCCTCAACGAAGGAACTGGAGCAAAGTCACGGAGGAGCAGCTCAACTCCACCCTCAACGGCGATGCCCCCACCACCTCGACCGATGCCAACCTCGCAGCTAAAGAACTCCACAGATAGATCTCCAACTGTGCAGACAAGCTTGTACCCTTAGGCAACCACGACAGACAGTGCCCCAGGAAGGCCACCTGGTTCACCGCTGACCTCCAAGAGTCCATGCAAACCTGCAGTCGCCTCAAGAAGAACTGGAGAAACAGCAAAACGTTAGAAGATCACACCACTGTCAAGAATGCTATGACGGAATACCACCAACATATCAGATCCACCAAAAAGGACCTTCATCCAAAACAAGATCCTCGCCAACTCCAGCAACTCCAAGGAATTCTCTTCAGCGTTATCCAGAAATTCTCCAAGTCCCCCAGCGAAACTATGGACATCATCCCCTCCCAGGACCTCTGAAACAAGCTTGGATCCTACTTCCATCTTAAAATCAACGGCCTCTATGACAACAACAACGACCAGACACCTGACTCCGAAACCTCCTTCCTTCTCCAGCGACGCAAGCCAGCCCACCATCTCCTCATGGACCCCAGTCACCACCGAACATACCCCTCAACCATGAAAGGCATCCACTCAGGAGCCCCAATGGACCCCTGCCCGCTGCACATTTTTCCACAGAGCCGCCATCGCTCCAGAACTATGACTCACCATCATCGCCAACTTCTAGACCGGCATCTTTCCCGATGACTGGAAACACGCTGAAGTGAGACCACTGCTCAAAAAGCCCTCAGCAGATCCCACGGACCGCAAGAACTACCGACCCATCTCCCTCCTCCTCTTTGTGGCCAAAGTCACAGAGAAGACCGTAAATGCCCAACTAACAAAATTAATCGAAGAAAACCCCATCCTCAACGTCTCCCAATCCGGATTCCGCAGAAACCACAGCATCGAGACCGATCTACTCGCTGCCACAGACAAAATCCGCACCCTCCTCGACCAAGGACACACCGCGGCCCTGATCCTACTCGACCTCTCCGCAGCGTTCGACACCGTCTCCCACCGCACACTCACCGCCAGACTCCACAATGCTGGCATACAAGGAACCGCCATCGACTGGATCCGCTCCTTCCTCACTGGCAGAACCCAAAGAATCAGATTGCCACCCTTCCTCTTCGAACCCACGGAAATCAACTGCGGAGTACCCAAAGGATCATCATTCAGCCCCACGTTCTTCAAAATCTACATGGTCTCATTAGCCGCCATCGTCAGACAGCACGGACTCAGCATAGTTTCCTATGCCGACGACACCCAGCTCATCCTCCCCCTCACCAAGGATCCCATCACCACCGGACTCTACTTCCAGGAAGGAATAAAGGACGTTGCATCCTGGATGAGCAGCAGCTGCCTCAAGCTCAACTCGGAGAAGATAGAGGTCCTCATCCTTGACCCTCCCCCTCTGAATGGGATAGCACCTGCTGGTCCACTGGCCTCAGCAGCCCTCCCACCCCCAAGGACCACGCCCGAAACCTCGGCATCGTACTCGACTCCTCCCTCTCCATGACCTGACACATCAACGCCGTCAACTCCAGTTGCTTCATCACTCTCCACATCCTCTAAAAGACCTTCAAATAGATCCCCCCAGAATCAAGAAAGACCGTCACCCACGCACTCATAACCAGCAGACTGGAGTACAGAAACACCCTCTATATGGGATCAACAAATCTCTGCTCCGCAAACTCCAGACCATACAGAACACCGCAGCCAGACTCGTCCTCTGCATCCCTCGACATGAACACATCACCCAACACCTGCGAAACCTCCACTGGCTCCCCGTTGAGAAGAGAGTTACTTTCAAGATACTCACCAACGCCTACAAATGCCTCCACAATACCGGACCCCATTACCTCAACCAGAGAATCGCCTTCCACATACCCAAGAGAAACCTATGATCCGCCAACCTCATCCTCGTCGAAACCCCGCACATCTGGAGAGCCAGAACAGGTGGAAGAGCCTTCTCTTACATCGCGGCCAAACCCTGGAACTAGCTCCCAATCGGCATCAAGAGCCCCCTCCCTGAATATCTTTAGGAAGACACTCAAGACCTGGCTCTTTGACTGAACGTAGCTGCTTACCTCCCTCCTCAATGCCTTGAGACCCTCACAGGTGAGTAGCACGCTTACAATTCCCTTGATGATTGATTGATAACAATGCCAAGTGCAACACTTTAACATATTGTCATCAGGCCACACAGGAAACATGTGCTAAGTGCACATTTATGTTAAGTATTTGTGACGTGTAAAGGTAGAGCCACAATTATGCTGCTCCACCAGTGGCTGAGACTAATTCAAGCATTCCATCCATCATCTTGTTATTTTTGCTTTTGCTGCCCTAAGTGCACCAGGTATGCCGAGATGTGAGTCCTGGGCTCCCTGTGCCACTGGAACCAAGCTATACCTGGCTAAAGAGCCCTATGTAGGGCAACATAGGTCCTAGGTTGTGTGTGTACTTGTTCATGGAGGACCTAACCTGACAGTTCAGGCTGGATTGTTCCCATGAGGAGCAGGATCAAGGCTGATATGCATATGACTGGGTCCAACCTGAGGTGGCATGGTGGGCAAAACATTATGGATTGGGATGTGGCCAGAGTGACTGCTAGTGGCTGAGATTAATTCAAGCATTCCATCTATCACCTTATTGTTTTTGCTTCTGCTGCCCTAAGTGCGCTACGAATGCTTCGAAGTGGGTCCTGAGCTCACTGTACTACTGAAACCAAGCTATACCTGTCTGAAGAGCCCTAACTAGACCGAAACCAGTCCTAATTTGCTTGTGATCTTGTTCATGGAGGACCTGGCCAGGCAGTTCGTGCTGGCCTGCTCCCATGAGGAGCAGGGTCAAGGCTGATTTACCTTTGGTTGGATCCAAACTAAAGGTGGCATTGAGGGCAATAAATGATGGATTGGGTTGCAGCCTGAGCAATTGCCAGTGGCCGAGATTATTGCAAGCATTCCAACCATCACCTTGTTGTTTTTGCTTTTGTCACCCCCAGGACATAGCGGTTTCTCTGCCCACACTACTGTTGGCAGGAAAACCCATGTTTACTCTCACTTGGCGGGAGCAACTTAAAGCTTCTGCCAAGAGAGAGCAAACAGTAAGGGACAGATTTTCAAGCTCCCTGCGCCACTTTTGCGTCATTTTTAACATGGGAAAAATGACGCAAAAGTGGCGCAAGGGGCTTGTAAATCTGCCCCTAAGTCCGTTCCCAGCAGGCAGATGGAGGAAAAATGCTCCTGCCCACTGGGAGCAGATTTTTCATGTGTTTCCCTGCTCACTGTCAAATGGGCAGGGAAACTGAATTGTTCCTGTAGGCAGGGAGCAGCATTAGTTTCTGCTCCCTGCATGCAGGATCAATACCAGCTTCTGCTGGAGGCAGGGAGCCAGATGCGACCGCAGGGACATTGGGGCTCCCCCGTGGCCCCCAACAAGAAGACACTGGGTGCCCTGGGTGGGGCCAGGGGACCCACCACTAACTGTCCGGGCCCCGGGGGAAGGGGCCCCTGTGGACAAAATTGGCCCGGGAAGGGGGCCGTGCGGCCTCCCTCCCCTTTCAGTAATTAGTCGGGCCCTGGGGCTGAATTCGGCCCTGTGAGGTGGGCTGAGTGGCCCCTCCTCCCCCTGTTCTTCATTTGCTAGGCCCCAGGGCATGGCATCCCCACAATAGGTCCGAGGAGGGGAACTGCATGTCCCTGCTTTCAAAGAGGTAGTGGGTACCCTGGGTTGGCTCCAGGGCACCCACCATATACTGGAGAGGCCCTGGGGTATGGGGCCCCGGGGTCTTTACTGTCCAGGGGACGAGTGCTGCGTGCCCCCTTCATAATCTGGCCGATTCTCAGGAAATGGGGTCCCCAGTGCCAAAAGTGCCCCCTCCCCATTCTTAATAATTGCCAGGCCCTGGGAGATCGAATCCCCAGGGCCAGAAATCAGCAGGAATTGTGGGCAGCCCTGTTGGGTGCCCCTACCCAGTTCAAATTCTTCAGACAGTATTCTGTTAACACTGACCCATGCTGTGGGTCAATTATAGCAATCTCACCCAGGCCTGAAATGAGAGACCAAAATCCATCCTCCAGCAAGGCCATCAGGTAGGACCACTCTAGTGAATCAAACACTTTTTCAGCATCTAGCACCAGCCCCTTCTCCCGTACCAAATAGTCTCTGGAGGTTGTGCCTGTTTGATCTGTTTGGCATAAAGCCTGATTAGTCGGTGGCTATAATGGTGTGGATGACTTGCCTTAGGCAATTGTCTAGTACCTTTTGTCTTGATATTTAGAAGGGAGATCAGCCTGTACGAAAAGCTTTGTTTGGATGGTTACACTGGTTTATGGATAAGAATTATGGTCATCTCTCAAAGGTCCCTATGTAGCTTGACCATTCTTTGGATTCATGCAGCATGGCACGGATGGGGTGTACCACCCCGCTCCTAAAGCATCTGGAAAATTACAGAGGGAGGCCATTCGGGCCAGGTTCCTTCTTACTTTTGGTACGTAATAGGTCTTCCATTTTCTACCCCTCCTATATGACTTCATCTAAAGTTTCCTCACCACTGTCACTATTGTGGGTACATGGGGTCCCTAATGAAGGAATCCAAATCTCTTCCGTTAGACATGTCAGTGTGTGGTGTGTGTATAGGCCTTACAGAAAACCAACAGCTTGTATGATTTCACTGTCAGATTCCACCATGGTGCCCCCCTCTGTACTTACCTGCTGCACTCTTCTCTTGCTCTCTTCTCCTCTCACCTCACGAGCCAAGCCAGAGGTTTCCTGGCCTTATATCCAACCTCCTATATCTAGTGCTGTTTGGCTCCATACATTGCTCCTGCCTCCTGCTGCACTAGGCTCCCATATTCCTCCCTGGTTCGTCCTATCTGTGTGGCCAGGTCCATGTCTAGGGAGTCCACAAATTGTGCTTCCCATACTAGAAGCCTCTCTTCGAATTCTCTGCATTCCCTTTCATGTTGGTTCTGTTTCCCTGAAGTGTGTGATATTATTTGACTTCTCACTACTATCTTATATGCTTTCCACTGTGTCAACTCAGAAGAAACTGCTCCCATATGTCGCTTTCTGGATGGATCATCTCATCTACCAGTCAGTCAGTTTCCAGAGGTCTAATTTCAATCTTATCCCAGTCTTAGGCTTATGTTGTCTCAGGGTTGTGACCACGGGTGAATGGTCTGAGATGCCACTCGGAAGGTAACTTGTGTCTCGGTAGTGCCCTATGTGGCTCATCAGCACTAAGACATAGTCTTGGTGGGGGCATGGATAAGGTTAGAAGGGCAGGTGTATTGACTAGTCTCTAGATGTGAGAGCATCCAGGGTATAGCAGACTGTTGGACTTGGCCCTTTTTGCAGGATCATCACTGAACTTTTTGCCTTCCTTCTGTATTTTGTCTGACCTGTTGTTGGCTGTTTTATGACTCTGGGCACTTTACCACTGCTGATGAGTGCTAAAGTGCATATGCTCTCTATGTTAAATTGATGTATGGATTAGTGACTCCATGATTGGCTTGTTTTGTTTACTTGTCAGACCCTAGTACAGTGCACTGTGTGTGCCCAGGGCTTGTAAATCAAATGCTGCTGGTGGGCTTGCATCACTGGTTGTGCCACCTACAAAAGCAGCCTGTAAAAGTGTGTCTCAGGTCTGCCATTGCAGAGCCTGTGTGCAGTCTGGTACTGCCATGCTGACTGGGCAAGTGCACCCACTTGCCAGTCCCTAACCCTTCTTTTTTCTGCATATTTGTCACCCCTATGGTAGGCCCAAGGACAGGGTGCATTGTAGGTAAAAGGTAGGGCATGCCCTGATGTGTGTTGCATGTCCTGATAGTGAATTACAGCCATTTTCATTTTTCACTATTGCAAGGCTACCTGTTCGCCATAGACCAGAATGGGCAGTTTGATTATAACACCTTATAATCCTAACTGACGGGGGGTGTGGCTAGCAGGCCATGATGGCAGACGGAGTCTGCTAGAGCTCCGGTGCCGCCGGGAGGCTACGATCCTGAAAGAGGCCTCTGAGGAGCCAGGAGACGCTTCAGAGGAGCGGCCCTGGCTGTGGTGAGCTCCCCGACGGTCCAGGGGGAATTTTAAAGAGCCTGCCGGTCGGGGCTGACGGGCGGCAGAGCCTGGGGAAGTTGCGGCCCTGTCCCTGGTGCGCAGCCGGGACCTAAATTTTGAGACGCCCCCGACAGCGCGGTGGGCCTGCCGCTGGAGGCGCCGGGGCTGCTCTCGATTGGCGCGCTCCTGGCCCTGATTCTCCTGCCAAGAAGGGCGACGACGTTGGTGGCACTCTGGACGGCGGACTGCACCGGGCTGAAAGTGAACTCACACGCGAGGCGGTGAATCACGACGGGCCCCGGCTGGAAAGCCCTGCATAGCGCGACGCCTGCGGATCCAACCAGATGAGAACTGGCAGGTAGGGGGGTGAGGCGGATGACTCCTGGGAGGTAATAGCTGTTGCCGTGCCCTGTCCCCCCCTCCTTTCTTTCTCCTTCCCCCCCCTGAAGACGAACGCGGTCCAGGTACTGGGTTACCGCTGGCTATTACGCCCGCAGATAGGAGACCACGTGGCCAGGCACTGGGAAGCTGAACAACCGCCGGGGTTATCTGGGACCGAGTCGCAGCGGCCTGGGCCCCCGCTGTGCTCCTGCGAGAGGGAGAGTGAGCAGACGCTAGAGTGCTTGGCCCCTGCATGTGACCCATCCCTGGTCCCCCGGGCTGGGGCCCGAGAGCGACAGAGAGTGCCAGACGGGAGGAGGCCCGAGTGAACCAGTGCGCCTCTTAGTGGGCCCCAGTGACGGTGGTCACTGTCGTGGCGAGGGGGCTGTGACTGGCGTGAGACCATGGTGTCACCGGGATACGCCCTGCAGAGTACCCTGGTCCCGGACATAGCGTACAACCAGCTGAAATAGCCATGGTCCGGAAAGGGACTAAGATGTTGGATGGCAAAGATGGCCCGATGGCAACGGGACCTGCCCCGGAGGCTGTGGCAGAGGGGTCCACGTTATGACCAACTGATCAGACTCCGAGTGGGGAACACCACGCTGACAAGTTAGATCTGATCCTACAGGAGTTTAGAGACTCCAGGCTCTCTATGTAAACACAAATGGGAGCTCTCACCACTAATCTCTCTTCATAAAAGGCCGACCATGGTAAACTAGCTGACAAGGTCAAAGACCAGGGCGTGCTGCTGGCAGACCTGGCCCCGACGGTGACTGACCACACCATCTCCATCCAGCAACTACAACAACAGGTGGCGTCCCTAATGGAGCGTGTGGGGGACGCGGAAGGCCGCAACCGACGCAATAACATCCGCGTTATTGGGCTTCGCGAACGGAGGGAGGGGACCCATGCAACGGAGTTCATGGAACAGTGGTTCCGGGATCATGTGACCGCAGAGGGCCTGTCACCGCTCATCTGTGTGGAAAGGGCACACCAGATTCCTACTGGACGGCCTAGACCGGGACAACCGCCACGCCCATTGATTGCCCGGATCCTTAATTATCGGGATAGAGACACACTACTCCAAAAGGCCCGGGAGAAATCTCTCATAGAATATGAAAACCAACGCATCTCGCTCTACCCGGACTACACTAACTTGGTGCAAAAACAGCGGTCCTCTTACTTTGAGGTTAAGAAGAGACTCCAGAAAGCCAACCTCCGGTATGCCTTACTGTTCCCGGCTCGTCTCATAATACATGACAATAAGACTCATTTCTTTGAAAGCCCTACCGACATGGAGGAATGGCTGGAGGTGATGGACATTGAGAGGAGTCAGGAGGCGACCCAGGGAGCGTCGTCCGGCGGCTCCACGAGGGACCCGGAACGCACAGGCAGAGCTTCCCCCACGCAGTCGGCACGAACGAGACGGCGTACACCCTCCAAAAACCAACAGAAAGTAGACCAGATGGAGGCCATTGCCATGGTGGGCACCTTTAGAGACGAACAAGGAACAATTAACACGGACACGGATGAAAGTACACTGCACTCGGACTCGGAACACAGCATGGTTCTGTTCACGACTGTGATGCCGAGAGCGGCAGATGAACTATTAGACAACGGACAGGAGTAACTGTACATCAAGATGTGTCCTGGAGGCCTCCGGCCTACTGATATCCTTTATCTGTAACTTGAATGTTGGTATGATGTGCGGGATGGGGGGGGCGGGACCTCAGGGCGGCGATTCTACTGTGACACGAGACGGTTGAGTTGCAGCTTACATATTGTGTAACTCTCATAGGACAGGTGTAGCCTGTGGATCTACCAAACTATAGACTCGCAAAGGGTGTTATGATGATGCTGTCCTAATAGCTCGCACAGGATAGGCCTTCAGCGTTTGCTTGATTCTTTTGGTACCTTTATTGACCAGCTGGACCTGAAGATCAATGCAAATAAGTCTCACACTATGGTGGTGGGTCTACACAGAAAAAAGAGGAAAACCATGTCCTTTTTCTGTAAGGGAGAAGCTGTGTCAAGGGTGGATGTTTTCCCATACCTAGGAGTTATGTTTGATGAGGCGGGCACATGGGGCCCACAAATAAAGGTCAAAAGCCTAGCTTTGGTGAGAGCTACCTCGGCCTTGCTGAGTTTCTCAAAAAGGTTAGGTGCTAGACCCATGGATGCCCTTTTAAAAATGTATGATTCCAAATGTATCTCCATAGTTATGTAGGGTTCCCCGCTCTGGGGTTATGTATCACAAGACCTGATACAGAAAGCAGAAAATAAATTCTTGAGACGCTTGCAATCCACCCCTCAGTCCACCCCAACATTTTCAATCCATGGGGAGGTGGGACTTGATTATGTTACTGATAGAATTAAAATGGCCCCCCTTCTATTCTGGTTAAAGACATGGCTAAATGACGAGCTAACACTTAACCATTCCATCTTGACTGATGTTATGTCATTAGACCATGCCACGAAAATTCCCTGGCTAGAATATATAAGACACACCTTTGCACGGCTAGGGTGCCCGGACTTATTCAATGCCCCTTCCAGCATTAGGCGGGAGGATGTGACCTGGACTAAAAATAACTTTTTGGCCATAGCAAGAGCAACCCGGGAAGAGCAGGAACTGGAGAAGCCATTGGTCAGACAACATTATCTGTTATTAAGTTTGCCTTCCCTTGAGCCCTACCTAAGAATTGTGACCAAGCCTTTTCATAGGCTTTTATTAATTAAATTTAGATTTAATTTGATACATCACACCTTAGGTACTTATCACTCATGGTGTAAACCGGAAAATGGTCCCCCATGTGGTTGTGATGATTTCTCCCCACAGGACCCTATGCATTTTATTATGTTTTGTAGTTTGTACATGGTACCCAGGAAGAAGTATTTAGCACCTTTACTAAGAGAGGCGGGTTTTATTCAGGTTAGGCCTGCCTTTGTTTATTTACAGTCTTTATGTAGCATTCGTGTCATCTTTTGTGTAGCCATTTTTTTAGTTGTGGCTCATAGAATTAAAACAAAAAATGCTCACTAAAGTATCCTGTATAGTAAAGCTCGTACCTATATGTATTATCTATAAGATGCTTAGATTCGTACTTGTTTTTTAATATGATGTATATTGATTTCCGACAATTGCATATCTGTATCAAATAAGTGCTGTTTTAATTGTATTGTATATACATGGTATTTATGCTTTTATGATTTTAACGAATCGAATAAAGTGTATCTTGACTGACTGGGGTGTTATAGCCTGCTGAGGAGGGGAGGCCCCCCTGGAGGCCACATGGTACTTATGCTTAGATAAAGGCTTCCCTGGCGGCCCCGTTGAGCCGGCAGCACAAAGGAGCATGGCAACGTGGACTTGGTATATGCTCAGCCAACCCCCCAATGGCATATGCACTAATGATTGGTTCGTTATGTTTTTATGTTTTCTTGTTCGGCACAGCAATGTTCCAAAGCTGCGCCTAAGAGTTCAAGTTCAGGGTGGGAAGAAGTACGTCTCCTGGCTAATGTTGATGATACCTGCACTGCAGGGCAGGGTACTGAGTATCATGTCGCTTACATCAGAGTATGGCTGACACTATAGGGAAGTACAGACTGGCAACCTGGAACGTGCGAGGGCTAGGAGCTATTCAGAAGAGGCATAGAATACACACATTTTTACTCCGTCACCACGCCCAAATTGCATTCCTGCAAGAATCCCACCTAACAATGTCCGAGGCACATTCACTATGGAAGAGATGGAGGGGAACAGTATTTTCTACATCATACTCTGCTTTTTCCAGAGGGGCTACCATATGGGTGCGACATGGTACTCCCTTTGTGGAACTGGAGAGGAAAGTTGACGATCAAGGGAGGTATATACTGGTGAAGGGTACACTGGATGGAACACTGTTGGTTCTGGGCAGCGTCTATGCCCCGAATTTCGAACAGGACACATTCCTTGCAAAAGTGGGCCGAGCGTTGGCTGACTGGGTGGACATTCCCTGGATCCTGGGTGGGGACTGGACTGGAACATGGTCCTAGATGTGGATCTGGATAGGTCACATCCTCCCCTCCAAATGGCTGGCATACACAGACTGACTGATTCCTTCAAGGCGTGGCTCCAGGGGTGGGGACTGACAGACACGTGGCGAGTCCTACATACGACATATAAGGAATACTCTTTTTACTCCCCGGTACATGCCCTACATACTCGATTAGACAGGTTCCTATGTACCAGCTCTCTACTGACCAAATGTGCGTCCTCGGAGTATCTAGCTAAAACCTTTTCTGATCATAGACCACTGATACTTGATCTGCAGTGGCGGAGGGTACTGTCCCCGGTGCCCACCTGGAGGCTTAACCCACTACTGCTGGAAGACGGCCCCTTCCGCGCGTCTCTGTCGGATACCTTAAACAATTACTTTCGGGAGAACTGGGACTCTGCGACTTCTAACTTAATAGTATGGGATGCCATGAAGGCGGTGCTACGAGGACCTGCCATAGGACAGCTGGTGGGCGCTAGACAGGAAATTCACAGGAAGCTTTGCGAGATTGAGGACCGCTTGAAGACCTTAGAGGTGGCGGTGGGCGTAGACCCTGAGCGATGAGAGGAATTGCAATCCAGCAATATAGACCACGCAGAGTTGCTGGAAACGCTGCGAGTTATCGATCATAAGGACTACTTACGACGGCAGCAGGCTGAATCAGACAGGTCGGGAGCTCTCTTGGCTCGCTTGGTACGGGACAGTCCCGAAGCTCCGGTGATTACACAGATTAGGAATGGGGCCGGGAGGGTGGTTTGTACACAGTCGGCCGTCAATGATGCCTTTCGGGACCATCTGAAGATGTTATATGCCCCCCCCCCTGGAGGACGTGGATGGGGTGTTGGGACCTCCCTTTCCCAGTCTTGACCAGGGATGAGCAGGCGGGGATGGATGGACCCATCACACAGCAGGAGATCCGGATAGCCATCCGAGCCTTGGACCGGGGTAAGACCCCCGGCATGGACGGATTGCCCGTAGGGTTTTACCAGGCCTACTCTTCGACTCTGGTACCTATGGAGACTGTCTATAGGACGTCCTACGAGTCTGTGCAACTGCCTGTTTCAACAATGCAGGCCTCAGTCATATCCATACCAAAACCTGGGAGGGACAACCTCGACCTGGCTAATTATAGGCCCCTCTCAATGCTCGCCACCGAGTACAAAATACTCAGTAAAGCCATAGCCTTACGGATGCAGGCCCGCCTCCCTGCCCTAATTCATCCAGATCAATGCGGCTTCCTCCCGGGGAGAAGTACTTCTCAAAACACAAGGAGGCTTCATGCCCTCATGTCTGCCACGTCACAGGACCTTCTTCAGGCAGGATGTGTTGTGTTGGACCTTCGACCTGGTCATTTATGTTTGAGGTCCTTCGGCGTTTTGGCTTCCCTGATTCCCTAATAAAATGGATTTGATTACTGTATATGAATCCAACGGCCAGAGCGCGCACGGGCAGGCACGTCTCCGATAGTTACGACATTCACAGGGGCACTCGGCAAGGCTGCCCACTGTCGCCCCTGCTGTTTGTCCTGACACTTGAATCTCTAGCGATAGCCCTCCGGGCCCGGTTGGGAAAGGTAGGTATTTCCATCGGGGGGATGCATAACCTGTTATCGATATACGCCGATGACATTTTACTGTATTTCCAAGACCTGGGGGGAGACCATTCGACCGTAGCGAACATCTTTGACTGTTTTGAGGCCGTGTCAGGCCTGGCTGTCAACCCGGCGAAATCGGTGGGCTTTTACTTCCGAGACGGCCAGCAACCCTCCCATATCCAATTCGGCAGATATCAGATTCCTATAGCCCAGACCACATTCAAGTATTTGGGCATTAACGTTTATAGACGGCCGGAAGACCAGATTGAAGGTAATGTCCAGAGAGCCATCAACAGCCTCCGTAGTAGTGTGAACTTTTGGACGTCCCTGCCACTATCTGTTATGGGTAGGATAGCAGTCTCAAAAATGGTCATGCTCCCCCGTATGCTGTATTATTTTGTAAACCTACCGGTTCTCCTCCCACAGCATATATTCACCACACTGAATACGATTCTGATTACCCTCATCTGGGGCTCTGGGCGATGGAGGATAAGAATCAGGAAGCTACAAGTGAGTACCAGACAAGGGGGCCTCGGAGTACCGGATCTGCGTAGTTTCTATTACGCAAGTCAACTACAATGGCTATCACGCTGGTTGGCGGGTAGGGACCTACATGAAATCGACATCACACGGGACCGGTTAGCGTGCGGAGAGCTGCACTCCCTCCTACTGCCTAGGGCCCGGATCCCTAGGGACTGCCATCCCCTTTTGTGCACTGCCCTGATGTGCTGGCGTAAGGCGCTGGCATACACATCGAGGATCAAACCCTATGCGGACAATATCTCTCTGTTGGGGCTCCCGACACCACAAGGACGCCTTACGCAACGCAGGTTGCAAGCTTGGACGGAGGCGGGGGTTACTAGAGTGGGCGACCTGTTTGGAGATGATAGACTGCTAGACCATGCTTCCTTTACACAATACACTGGAGCTCCCCCACGATTATACCTCTTACACGCCGCAGTGGCGCACTATGTACGACATACATGGGCCCCACAGCGCAACAAACCTACACAACATGAACTGGTACATCTCCTCCACTACATGGGGACTGGGGGACACTTGGTGCGGTGGCTATACACTGGGATTAGGGAACACGCCGCTATGCCCCTTAACACTCTCAGAGACGTCTGGACCCAGCACACGGGAGAGGTTATGACGGACGGGGCCTGGAATATTGTCCTTGACCATCCCAGGAGGGTGTCCAGGAATGTCAAGTTCAAATTTATACAGACTATGGTGAAACATAGATCATATCTTACCCCCCAAAGGTTACATAGAATATTCCCCGCTTCTTCCCACTGCTGTCCCCGATGTCAGGCAGACGAGGCTGGCCTTCTCCACATGATGTGGTCATGCCCACGCTTACGCAGCTATTGGGAGATGGTCTGCCATGTACTTCAAACTGTCACAGCCATGCAGATATCTAGGGAGGCGCTGCCTTGCCTGATAGGACACAGGAAACGTCCCAAACAACATAAGGCCCAATTGAAGTTCTTGGACTTGGCACTGTTGCTGGCTGTCAGAGTCTTAACTATGAGGTGGAAGTCAGCCAGACCCCCAGCTGTGGAGACGTGGTGCTCTGATTTGCTAAAGTAGGGCAGAGCGGAGGGTATGGTTCTGTGAAAAGAGGAGGAGAAAGGGTTACGAAAATATCCAATTGCACAGGAATGGGAGCGAATGTTGTTGGAGATAGAGGAATTGGACCTGGAGACCTCACAGGAGGATGCCTCATAACTGTGACTGCTAGGCGGGAGGTGTGAATGGGGTGAATGGTGGAGGGGGAATAGTCCAAGGCGCGCATCGGTTAGCCAGAAGACTGCAAGTACACTGCTCTGGATCTGATAGATTCCCGGACTGTCATACCGATGGTTCTGGTGTCAGTTAGACGGAGAAGCCAGGAGACGTACGGGGGGGGGATTTGAGCGGGATAGAGACTGGTTAAGACACACTTATATAGAATTACTATCGGGGACACGCTGCAATAACAAGTGGTAATGCATAGGAGAATTGTACTAGGTTTGAATTTGATAGATATGTTGACTTGACTGCGGAATCTCTGACAACATACATGAGTAATAATAAGAATAAGGAGAAGTCGATTGGAATACAAAGGGAGAAAACAGGAAAAGACTGGGGGGAAATAATAATAATGCATATCTGTACAATGTGATATCTGCTGCAGTCATGAATAAAGAGTTAAAAAAAAAATAATCCTAACTGACTCAGGGAACTAGGTAGAAATTCGAGTTTAGTATGCCTGAACTCAGAATGATAAAATACATCTTTTAGTGAAGTTGGTTTTTGACATTCTGTGTTTGAAAATACCACTTTTAGAAAGTGGATATTTTCTTGCCTAACTATCCAAGCCTGCCTCTGCTAGGTTGTGTATTCCTTGTCTGGAGTTTAAGTGACAGGGACTGGGGGATTCCAGGAGACAGGGTGAGTCAGCACAGGGCTTAATAGACCCATCTGCATGTAGATGGGTGGGAGAAGTTGCACCTGGGACCTGAATAGGGCTGGGCCTGCCTTCCACAATGCTGGCTCCACCTCCTGTGGTGCGTCTGATGTCCCTGGCCCACACTATCACAGGAAAGAAGGAGTCTTGTCAACAAAGTGCTCCAGGACTGCACAGAACTGGTTTGGACTGGGTACAGGACCCTCTGCCTTCAGAGGACAAAGGATTTGCTAGTATAAATATGGAGACCCAGACCCCAGAAATTTATATCACTTTTGGGAAACAAGAAGAACCTTTGCTGAGGAGAGGAATCATAGAAACTGAGGAGGAGACTATCCCTAAGCTGAGTGCTGTTTGGGGGATTGGCCTGCAGTGGTTGCTTGATTGCCAAAGAAAGGAGAAAGGACGTTGTGCTACTTTAAAATCAAAGTGTAAAGAATCTCCAAGGGCTTGAGATAGAGTTTGCCTCCTATAACGAGAGAAATGACCCGCACCAAGGTGTATCCACAAGTACTGTGTTATCACAATTCTATAGTTAACATAAGTGATTGGTGTTCATAAAAAACTTCCCACAATTAAGAATATCACAAAAGAGCTTGATTGAAGATTTTCAGATTTTTTCTTTATTCAGTGCTTCAAATTGTTAAAATTACAGAATTGCTTGTCACCAACGCGTTTCATCACATCCGTGACTTCTTCAGGGCTCAAATGGCGTTTAGCAGAACAGACAAGCGACAGCCACCTTATAATCTCTATGTTATTACACTCTGGTATTTTTAAAATGATATATTCGGTATGTATGTACCCATCTATCCACAAAGTACAGCGCAGGGAAAGTGCCTCCTGTTTAGTCGTAGAGTCTTAATCAGTCATTTGCCAGTGGCCAGTGCTATTCTGCGTGGCAAAGTATACCAAAGCGTCCCGGTCTGTGGACTTATCGACTCAACCAACCAGCTCCCCTGCCTTCCCTTGCTGGGAATTGAAGTGCCTACTGTTGAGCTTGGCCTTCTGAGAGACTGCGTGTCACTAGGAGCTGGAAGCGCGACTCAAGACGAAGAAGCGTGTCGCCGCCGCAGCCGCTGTCGTCGCATCACCGTAGAAGAGTGTCGCCTTCGCAGCCGACGCTGTCACATCACCGGAGAAGCATGCCGCCGCTGTCGCCATTGCATCACCCAAAGCGCCACGCATCACCGGAGAAGAGTGTCGCCGCCGCAGCAGACACCGTCACATCACCGGAGAAGCGTGTCACAGGGCCTGTCGCGGCTCAGAAGAATCGTTGAGTCACCCCAAGGCCGTCGGGGGTGCACGCATCGTTGTTACTTCAAGAAGAAGACTCCAGTTTGTTTCATTGCACCGGATCTTCATCGCATCACGGCGCTGCTGGTCGCTTTGCCGCGGAAGTGCAGTAAGAAACCGATACATCACCTCCCCACTCGGAGAAGAACTGACGCATCCCCTACGCAGCAGTAGGGACCTGACGCATCACCATTCTTACCTGTAAGGAACCGACGCATCACCTTCCCAGCAACACTTTTGTTGTATAACGTTACGCATCCAGAGGTACATTGAACTTAAAGTGTCACGTTTTACATCTAAAGAGAACTAAGCTATTTCTACCATTTTTAAGGAACAGTATTGTGGATTTTTGTCGTTTGTTAAGTCTATATAAAAATATTTATTTTTATACTACAACTTGTGTGGTGTCCATCTGTAGTGTTGTCACTGGGTTACTGTATGTGTTCACAAATGCTTTACACACTGCCTCTGAGATAAGCCTGCCTGCTCGTGCCAAGCTACCAAGGGCGTGAGCAGGAGTTATTTTAGGAGTGTACCCCCTTACCCTGACTAGACACAAGGGTCCCTATTTGGTCAAAGGTACCTACCTCTGCCAACTAGAGACCCCCAAATCTAACACAGACCCAAAGCTTGCAAGATGGTTTGTAACCGGGTGTCTTACCTTGGGTGTCTTCCCTAGTTCTCACCACTCTGTCCAGGTCCCCCTGGAGGACTAGATTAAAATCTCCTCCCAGCAGCCCTGGAGATCTGACCACGTTCTATACACCTGGAATGGCAGGGATCTATGAACTAGCAACATTGACTGCCCTAGAACCTGTCTAGAAGCCCGCAGGTACTGGTGCCCCTGCCCAGAAAGTTACAGTTGGTGCCCACCAAGTGGATTTCCTGACGTAGGTATAAGGTAGGCGAATTACAAGCTAGATATTGCACTGCCACCCCTCTCTTTAGTTTGTTACTAAGCCTGGGAGAGGATCATGAGGGTGGCAACTGCCCCACCCATTGTGCCCAGATCTCTTTGCCATGTCAGGACCGACCATTGTCCTGTACCTCAGAGTCGATCCAGCCTCCATAATGTTTGCATATACCAAGCTGCTGCCGTCTTAACACCCTACTAATTGCCCTCACCCTATCATCTCATGCGGCGAGCTTGCAACTACACCCCCCTTGCTTGAAATGTCTGTTGCTGGCCTATGCAACTTAAACATTCTCAACCCTTGCAGAACAGTACCATGATGAATGAGTGGAGCCTGGCCCCACAGGCTGAATTGCCATGGATTGTCCTGTGCACCTCCCAGCCTTCTCTGTCCAGCCCCCAGTCTGACAAGTCATCTAGTCCCCGTTCCATTAGACCTACTCATCATGTTGTGTCCTCACCATCAATCGGGTAATCACTGGCAGTTCAATATCCTCTGTGTCCTCAGCTGATGTCCTAGTATTCTTGAGGAAGCCCCCTACAGCTCTATCAAGGGTAACTCATTTGTTGCCTGTGGCTTGGCCTACGAAGTTATACTTTGCCTTAGCCCTCTCCGACTGTGCCTGGTCCTTTATACGGGGTCACCCTGGGTTGCCAGCATGGGAATCGTTTTTTTATCAGTCTGGCTCACCCTGGTGTTGGCCCTGTTCTTAATCCTTTAGCAGTGCATGACGCCTCTGTTCCAGAGATACACAGAGCACTGTTGCAGAGGTAAAGAAGTACAATTCCTCCCGATCTGTCATTCTACGTTTTACCAGAAAGTCCAATGCATATTTCATATTGAGTCATTAGAGGGTTTTCTTTAGTGCAAGAAACGTTCCCCTTTGTTGCTAGACCACTGTGGTGTAGTCAGGGTAAATGTTTACATGACCCCCCTCAATTTGCTAAAGTCTATGGGAACGCACACATTGAAAAACATTGTCACAGTCTCTAGAATTGAGCAGGCATTCCACTATCTTCATGTTGGAACCCCTGGCACTGGCTGCCACCCTGGGACCTTGTGGGATTGTTCCACTATGAACAAATTAAAAGCTTTGCCCCCCCCCCAGTTCTCCACAAATAATTCGGTGCAAATGCGTTCAGCTCTTTTTGTGACACCAATATGCTCACATTGTTAGGCCCAGAGTGTCCCTCTATGTCATTTGGCTCCTCCGTCATGGCATCCACTTCTTTCTGTAGGCACTGAAGATGTCCCACACTGTCTACTACCAATGGTTGGACTTGCGCTACCATAGTTACAGTGTTCACAACTCTTTCGGAAAATATTTTGTGGTTAGTTCATAGTAATACCAATTCTAATGCTACTGCCTCTATTATGATCTCCTGGCTGTCTTTGTTTAATGTATTGGGGCAAGTATCCTTTCTATGTGTGCCTCCAAAGACTGCATCTCCTCCTGTCCCAGCCCACTGGTCGCCATCTTGCCCAGCTCACCTCTGTCCTGTGTGAGCTTCGTGTGTTTGGGCCTCAGAGTGGCCCTTAGCCTGACTCTCTGGTGTAGCCTGAGATTCCGACACGTTGACCCTCTCCTCACTTATGTGTGTCCCCGTATGGCAGCAGATTACCCCTCACCGTGTACAAGAAAGAATGGAGGAATCTTTTCGGAAGACTGGATATCCAAGCTGGACTAATCAGCTCTTTGATGGATTCCGAGTACCTGCCTCCTAGCAGAGGTAAGATGCCTGTGGTACTGTTTGCCTGACTGGTGCTTTGATGCCCCTAGAAACCCCAAGAATTTGTGTGCCATTAACTCTGGTCCTGCAGCCAGTGGTCACTGCACAGAAACTATTCCAAATAGACACAGGGGGAGATTTACCAAATCTCCACCCAACACAGCACAGCCCTCTGCAAGGCTGCGCTGCATTGCACGACAGGGAGGGAGCATGAGATCATCATATTTCCAAAGATATGGCTTCCCTTTCCCTTGCGCCGGCACTGATTACAGCTGCCGAACGCAAGCACATACCTTATCGCCATAGCACTAGGGTGTGTGCATTAGTCTAGTATAGGTTTTGTACAGTAAGGGTACCCTCCTGTACAAAATATTATGCCTAGACACGAGGGAAAACTTTTCCCACTTTGAATGCGCACAGCGCAGCACGCAGGCACAGTCGTAAAATGAAGGAGAAATTAAAGAATTTCTCCTTCCTTGAGCCTAGTTTAAAAGGGCGCAGTTTTCTCACACAACACCCAATCTACTTTGTTTAGTAAGTTGGGTTCAGCGTGAGAAATCTTGGGTGGTTGCATGGGAACTCCCATGTACCACCCTTGGCACGACCCCATGGCGCAAAGTAATGCAAAGCAACGCTATGCGCTACTTCGCATCACTTTTACGTTATTTCCAGCAGTTAACAAGTTTAGTGCTCAAACGTAAATTAGGAAAAAAAGATTTCGGGCCGTTTTGCATCACTTTTGTGATGCAAACACGGCGCAAAATCTTAGTAAATCTTCCCCACAGTGTACTGGGACTGGCTTGAAGATTTCTGAACCTTGGTTTATGTATGAATGTCACTGCTGCCCCAAATACCACCATGGAGAGACTATGTATAACTCCCATGGTAACGGATTTTCACCTTGACTGGTATCAGTCTGTGGCTCACATCAGGGAAAGGGTTTTTACTTTGTCTTTCAGCAATGAATGGGAGGGCAATGAATTTTCTTGCTCTTCCCCATGTGCTGCTTCTCCCTTCCATCAGCTCCCGGCACTCTCAGTGTTGCGCCCCATCCCTTCCAGCTCGTCCATTAAACCACACCAAGGGGTATATTTTTATTGAGGTTTGAATAATTAATTTTGTATCCTGTGGAAACTAAATTAAGCCTGGGCAAGCACTTTCCTTTACAGTCTGACACTTGGCTATTCTTTTAAAATGATGTTTGGAGTTCCCTGTATTCAATGTAAAGTTTCGGGGATCCTCGAGGTATATTGTAGTGATGAAGGTCACCACAGGAAGGTGCATTTCAAGATGTTTATTCAAGTAGTTAACAGGTAGTGAAGTTCAGAACATCAAGTAGATATGTAGTAGATCAGAGCCCCACCAGGAGCTGCCTGTCAGCTGCTCAGCCCATGACCAACTGTCACTCTGCCTCTCTCAGTCCCAACATTCCGAGGCATCATCAGACTGCGTCAGCCGGCTCCTCTCAATGGCTAACCTATAGTCAGCCAACGAGAGGAGGCGGCAGTCCCTTACTCTTTACAGAGTGGGATGGGGTCAGTGAGAGTTGCTGACCCCACCACACTCTGTAACTAGGCATCAGTGATAGATACTCCGCCCTCAGCACTTCAGGGCTTAAAACTGAAGCACCCACGTCCGAGGCTGTCAGTGACGCCACCTGTCGTCAGGAGGGGGAGGACCTTGAGGCTCTTTGCTGGGCTCAGGAGGTCATACCCACAGGGCTACAACATCTTCAGTCCGGCAAAGTTCAACTCAGGCAGCCAGGTGTCAGCACATTTAGTGCATGTACAGTGCCCGGCTGCATGACTTCAAAATAAAGAGTGTCTGTCAGACTGACCTTTGCGCACTCTTTATGTCGGCCAAAAGGTGGAAGGGAATGGCCCTGCACCTTTAAGGATTGGTCACTGCTGGGTAAGGCAAACCTTTCCCATCTGCAGGCACAGTCAAAAACCCAGAGCAGCATATGCTCAGGATTCAGACTGTTCCAAGGTGTCATTTGCCGGGAAAAGGGAGAATATTTCATGTTTGATCCACATCATGTAAACGATAAACTTCCAAAGGTATACCATACACCACTCTGTGACCATCAAATGTATTAGCACAACTATAGAGTGAGAACTGAAAAAATAAAGTATTTCACCAGGTGAAAGATGTACAGTTATTTTTTTTTTACAATAGGGATGAAATGAAATACTTATTGAGTTTCTGGCAAGTTATGAAAATGTGCTGAGGGAAACGTTCTGTAATATTTCACAATACGCCAGAGTGATCTTAATTATAATGTTTCCTGGGAAAGCATGTCTTCTCTAATGCTGAGGAGTCAGTTGAATGTGCTGAACAAATTACATAATTGCTGGGTGCTACTCGTCAACAGAGTCCGAACAAGCAATGAGTCTGTATATTACCGCTATCAATGTATAATCTGCGAACTTATTACTTTATGATGGTAGCTCACCCTATACTTGTCTGTATTCTTTCATTCTCCCTACAAATCTGTATTGGTAATCATTGGAATATTGTGACTGATGTTGACTATAGTAATTGATTAGCACATAATATTAGTGTTCTTTATAATAAATAGACAATGATACAGTATACATTGCACATTAATTAGAAAACTTTTTTATAGATATTGAATTGATTCTTGGCAGATATTTGCGCTTAACACAAATACTTAAATTGGTTCTACTTTATTTTCTCTTACCTCTACTATTTTCCTTTTCTAAAAGCATCATGCCATGATATTGTAGGTTCTTTTCATATTTCCTCTTTCCTCCTTGGGAAAGTGGTATGAATGATACAGATGGTATAACTGCAGTGTATGTGTGCGGAGAGAGTCTTGATATATGACTGATGAGGTGGTCAATGATCAGGAACTATATTATAAATCTAAAAGACTCCTACGAATGGCATGTACCTCAGTAAATAATAATGTCAGAAGATTCTGAAGCAAGATTATCTTTTTAATAAATTCATGTCATTCTTCACAGTTCACATCATCTTCAAACACTAAACTTTTCTTACTTAATATAATACAGGACAATTGAAACGAAAGCCACACAAGAGGGTGATAGTGGCAATTACTTGTTTTATGTGTATGAGATGGCAATTTTAGCGTGGAAACACTTGCCTTTGCAGGTGAGTAACATGATGGCAATTGCCAAACAACTGAAACATCTTAAAGTGTTATGGGGCACGGATTCTGAGTTGTTACTTGATTTAAATGAAGATAGGCTTTCCCATAATGTATTCTCATACAATCATGATTTCATACCAATACAAGATATATTGACTACATACATATTTGTCAACCCCTGGTGATCCCCCTAACCTAATTAAGAGTTGTATTTGCTTTTTTATAACCTACCAAAAATTGCACTAACCTACACTTTTGTGTACTTTAACATTTTTTAGGTATTTGCAAACTACGAGTTAATAGTAAGTTTATAACTTCTGAGATTCCACAGTTTGGCCGGAAAACTTTGCACATAAAAAGATAGGACATGTCTATCTTTTTATGCGTGGAGTTCTCTGCCCTCGACTGAAGAGTCTTCGTAGTTTTAAACTTACTACTAACTCGTAGTTTGTCATAGTTTGTGAAAAAAAAAAAATGTAATCTTAGACAAAAGTGTAAGTTCCCCTTTGTAAACCAGGCCCTCAAGATGATCTTTCTATGATTACCTTTAAACCATTTAACAGATGTAAAGAAGTAAAATACCTCCCATGGACATTAATAGATCACTCCCCTTTAGTCTGTATGCTTACTCAGATGTCTTGACATTAAATAATAACTTCGTCTCACTGATAAAAGACGTAGAATTACTCGTGATTGTCACACACGAGGTACTTTAAAAGCCTTGTTTAGATGCTAAACCACTGCAGTGTACTGTTTATGCTTGATACACAGTACACTGTTAATTCACAAATACAAGTGGTTAAAATACAAATTATATCCTTAGTCAACAGAGCTAATAACATTGCACAGATCAATGCACAACAACTTCAGACTGGTGCCAGGAATAAAGTTGATAAAGTACTTGCATGGAGATTACAGCTATGCCTGACTCGGTTGATACATTTCCATTCAAAATAATCAATTTGTATATGAACCACCCTCTATCTAAAGCTCTACAATACAATGGCTCAGAGAGAAGCATACATTAATACTTTTACATAAAATTCAATAAGAACTAGATCAACCAATTACTCTTACTGAAACTAAAACTGCAATTGATTGATGATGATGTCATAAATGAACAGGACCCAATGGACTCAATGCAGCATTCAAGCACAACCATGAGGCAGAAATTGCACCTATGTGGGCGGATAAGAAAAAAACGACTCATTTTCCAGATTAAGTGATTAATACAAAACATTCGCCTGTACTTGAGAAGAGGAAAACTTTTATGTAATTTGTATCATCACATTTGATCTTTTAATGAGGGTAAGAAGATCTAGGCTAGCATTCTCGCACAGAGAGTATTATCGCTACAGACATGCCTTGATCTGGAAGACAAACCACAGCAGCATGCATGCCCAAGGGATATATGACGTTACCACGCGGACTTTTACCACGCAGACCATTACCACGCATTTTTTACAACGCAGGACCCTTTACCACGCATACCATTACAACGCTGGTATTTACAACGCAGGTACTATTACAACGCATACCATTACAACGTAAGTATAGGTAAGTAAATAATATGGTAAAATAATTAATAATAATATTTTTTTAAATTAATAAATTATTATTTTAATATTTAATATTTTAATTATTTATATTAATATTTAATTATAAATTTTTAAATATATATGTTAGAAATACCCCTGTACCCCAAAACCCAAACCCAGCCCTAAAACCTAAAAATACCCCTGAACCCCAAAACCCAAACCCAGCCCTGAACCCTAAAAATACCCCTGTACCCCAAAAACTGAAAACTGACCCTGAACCCTAAAAATACCCCTGCACCCCAAAAACTGAAAACTGACCCTGAACCCTAAAAATACCCCTGTACCCCAAAAACTGAAAACTGACCCTGAACCCTAAAAATACCCCTGTACCCCAAAAACTGAAAACTGACCCTGAACCCTAAAAATACCCCTGTACCCAAAAACTGAAAACTGACCCGGAACCCTAAAAATACCCCTTTACCCAAAAACTGAAAACTGACCCTGAACCCTAAAAATACCCCTTTACCCAAAAACTGAAAACTGACCCTGAACCCTAAAAATACCCCTGTACCCAAAAACTGAAAACTGACCCTGAACCCTAAAAATACCCCTGTACCCAAAAACTGAAAACTGACCCTGAACCCTAAAAATACCCCTTTACCCAAAAACTGAAAACTGACCCTGAACCCTAAAAATACCCCTGTACCCAAAAACTGAAAACTGACCCTGAACCCTAAAAATACCCCTGTACCCAAAAACTGAAAACTGACCCTGAAGCCTAAAAATACCCATTTACCCAAAACCCAAACCTAAAATATTTTAAATAAAATTATATACTTACCAATACTTACGTTGTAATGGTATGCGTTGTAAAAGTACCTGCGTTGTAAATACCAGCGTTGTAATGGTATGCGTGGTAAAGGGTCCTGCGTTGTAAAAGTTGCGTGGTAAAGGTAGGTCGTGGTAAAAGTTGCGTGGTAAAGGTTGTATACCATGCCCAAGGCATTGTTCTGTGTAGTACCACCCAGAATAAAAACTGTTTGATGGCAATAAATATCTCCATAACATTTGATTCAACATCTCAGGGACAATGCTTGAAAATGTGGAATAAGGCAAGTATGTGTGTGTGTGCATGTTTATGTGTAATAACTGAATCAAACTGAGGCGGATTGGAGGGAGCTCAGTTGGCCCCACGCACGACAAAATGTGGGGGTATATTATTGACTGCGAATGAGACTTATTCACTGCTGGTTTTGCAGTGGCAATGAGATGCCAATGTATCTTGTTTGATGGTTTCAAAACGAATAAAATGTATTGTAAAAAAAGCATAACTCAATTAAACTACTCATATTAATGGTATAAACGCTACCAAAAATACAATACAGTGAGGCATTTGTCAAGGAAGCTTGTCTTCTCCTTTTATCAGTGTCACACTTTGGAAAACTATTTTGACTGGTTTGGCAGTAAACATAGGCTATCATAACAATAATATTTAGTTAACTTGGTGCTGGAATAGTGCAAATATCATTCCATTGTTATGTTGGCGTATATATGTGTTTCCAATGCGATTGGCCTCCTCACTCATTTGATGCAGAACTATTTGAAAATGTTAAAAACGGATGGGGCATGGCTAGCAGCCAACGAAGATGGCCGCAGCCCGAGAGAGCTCAGAGCCCGATAAAGTCTCACCCTATCAATCCTGACAAAAATCTGCATACACGTCACCATCCGAACCCGGGAATGGGCACCGTAACGCTGCAGTAACAATCTCTGCCGATTTCAGCGAGTGACGAAAAACCGGAAGAGGGAAACAACGTGTGGAGAGTCAGCGGCCTGTATGCTACTCCTGAACCGGAACCTGTCAGAGATGTAACGCAGCGGTCGAGGAATAAAGAGACAGAAGACTGCTAGGTGGATAATCGCTGAGGTCCCAGTGCCATGCCAGCTCCAATACTGTACACGGAACCGGCAGACTGAGGACAGGAAACTGAAGGGCTCCGGTGGACGACCGCACAGATAGTGAGAAGAGAGATGCGGCACCGGTGTGTCAATAGAGAACCGTCCGGAGCTCAGAGGAGCTGCAGCGGGAAAGAGACACTGGCACGAAAGCACAAAGCGCGGTGCAGGAAAATCAAGATCGGGAAGCCGGACACAGCGGGGATACAAAGTGTGCATGCCAAAAGCGCCGGCGGCCTGAGATAAGGGACGGTGCTGTGGGGCGCCAACACGGACACGGACCTGGTGCCGGGGCACTGGAGGCGGCATAAGGAGCCTGAATTACGGTGGGGAACAATTGGAGGCTGGCGACATCCCGCGACCACTCGAGCGCAGTATAATTACAAGTGGGCCTGAATCCTGACGGCCCGATTTGCAAAGGCTGGCATACACTGGTGGTGTTTCAACATTCGCGCAGGGCCAATAAGTGCATTCTCAAGGGTGTGGCGACTGAACCCAGCGCCATAGGATATAAGCACAGACTGGGTCCAAAGAGTGTAAGAAACGTGCAAAAGCATCACCCATATACTGCAGAAGAGTCCAGGTGGTTAATATATGTCACAGACCCTAAATCCCATAAGCTATAGGTAGGGGGGAAAACAGAAAGGCTGTACGTGGAGGGTATTCACGAAGTCAGGCTGCGGTGAGTACCGCCTACCCAGAGTCGGCATTGGGAGACACACTAGGCACTCACATTATGGGAGGAAGAGGCCAACGTGCAACTCAACAGAACAAATTGGAAAAATATGCCTACCGAAGCGAACAGCTACCTGACACGGGGTCGCAAAAGGGCAGCGAAGATGGCCTCCAGTCCACAGCCACTAAGGAAATAACATTACAGGACATAATACTTACACTGACCCAGATGCAATCATCGATTGGTACTATATCCACGGACATCACACTGCTGAGGGCAGATGTTTCTAAAATCAGTACCAGACTGACAGAGGTTGAAACCACGAAGGCAACGCTTTCCTCTGATACAGCGACAATGCAACGACAAGTTTGTAAACCGGAACAGGCGCACAAACAAATGGAAGCTAAGTTGATGACCAGGAAGGTCGTTCCAGACACAATAATATTCGCCTGGTGGGAGTGCCTGAAAGTGTGAATGGGCCAGGCCTTGACCTCTTTGTGGAAGACCTGATTAAGACCAAACTGCAACCACATGGATTGTCCAGTGGAACGGGCACACCGAGTGCCCGGCGGAAGGCCCCGACCGGGCGCCCTACGCAGGCCTATACTGGCACACATGTTTAACTTTTGCGACCGCGACGCAATTCTGCAAGCGGCTCGTATTGCGCCCCCCATGCAGGTGGAAAACAGCACAGTGATGATGTATCCGGACTACACGGAGATGGTGATGAAGCAAACTCGAGCCTTCATGGAAGTGAAAAAAGAACTGCACAGTCGTGACCTAAAATGTGCAATGCTCTTCCCGGAAAAATAGAGAGTGGAGGCAGAAGGAAAAACATGTTTTTTTACATCACCGCAAGAGGCTCACGATTAGCTTGAGGGATGGAGAAAGGCCAGGGAGCCCAGACGACAAGGACAAAGAAATAGGCAGCTACCTGGGAGATCGGGAGAGTCCACAGCGCGAGATGTAGAGACACCTATGAAGGTGGCATCGCAAACCATGACAAGAGACTCAGATTAGGACTAAATCTGCCAGGACTGTTAAATATCTATGAGACGGCCACCACAGGTCCGAGAACCTGCCAGCCTGGTGGTGATGGGTGGCTGGTAGAAACAGTAGGGATTTAGATGTAGGAGCTATAAGTACCTATCCACTGGTCCCTGTGGATGATGGGGACAACGTTACTGAATGAAATAAGTCAAGACGTGGACATGACACTGGACTAAGGGAGAGACCCAGAATGGTCGTGAGCAGCTCTCCCCCCCTCACGCAAGTACACAGTTCTGGGAACTAAGCACTCTGCTAAGTTGGGGAGGCAGGTCGTTCAAAGTCCGCTATGCAGGGAAGTAGAGAGCTGGGAGGGAGGAAGGGTTCAGTTCAGGGGGTTTGAGTTTGATTATGTTATGATGCACACGACAAAAGACAACAGCACACGATCTAGACACAAGACACACATAGTATGCAACACCTTTGGCCTTACGGTCCATGACAGCTACAGATTCAAAAATTCCAGATGCTAAAATAAGGCATGCGCCCCTCACGGTACTATCCTGGAATGTAAACGGGTTGGGGGATAAGATAAAGAGGGGCCTGGTTCTTCAGTAGATCAAACAAAAGGGACCAGCAGTGGCACTGCTACAAGAAACGCATCTGACGGGCACAGCATGTAAAGCCCTCGACAGATGGGGTTACAAAATGGAGGTACACTCAGAATTCACTTTCGGCTCCAGGTGTCAGGACGTGCTCCGCAGGATCTGTTTGATGCTAGTAAGGGTCTACCTCCATGACGTTACCAACACCCTGAGTATGATTATACAGGGTGTTCGAACCATCAGGTCAGGGATAAAAAGGAAGGAAAGGGTGGGAACGGCTGGGAAGGAGATCTGAAAAGACAAAAGACACAAGGTAAGACAAGATACTCAACAACTAACTACTCTCAATAATTCTTGCTATAAGTATCTATACCTGGCACATAACGGAAATGAACCTCTTCCAGGTCTTTAGGCCACCCTGCAAAACAATGGCATGTTAGGAGAAAATCAGTAGATGATGACTGTTACTTTTCATCTCTAAATGCCCTTTATATGATTGCAACCATAGCATACCATAGACTCCAGCCGGACCCTATGACAGTGTATAGATTTTCCCTTCCTTTCAAAAGTGCCAATCTTAAGGGAAAACAATGTAGATTGTTGTCTATCCTTCCACAAAGTAAAAGATCAAATACACGGAAACAAGAAAAGGACCCTTAATAACTCATTAAAGGTCTTTGAATGTAAATGCAAAAAGGGCCCGTGATAATGCTTGACAGACGAGCAAATGAAATAGATACAACTCTTCAGTCTCTTCTTTGAAAAGAAGCAATGGAAACTGGAAACGCGTAGTTGCGACCGCTACTGCGCTCCAGCAAGAAAATGATATAAGGAGAGGATACCAACCGGCAACACGTGGTTGAGACCACCACCGTGCTCCGGTCCCAAGACTCAATTTAATTCACCAGAGGTAGCGCGCAGTTGTGACCACCACTTCGCTCTTAAAACTCACAAGAAACTCCAACTTAGTAGAATGTAAAACGAGGTATTTTCCACCTCCTCGCTCTTTGCCAAAAATAAAGGGAAACAGCAGCGCGTAGCAGAAAAACTACCGCGTTCTGCTCCAAAGTCTCTCAAACGCCGACAACAAATGTATGTATAAGGACACAGCAGCGCGTGGCCGATAACTACAGCGTTCTGCTCCAAAGCCTCACAAGCGTTACCAGAACATACAAAAGGAAACTGTAAACAAGATACGGTAGTGTGTAGATAGCACCACAAGGCTCCGCTCAAAGGTCCGGAAAGGATTACTCACAGAGGCAGACCGGCACGAAACCATACCCGGTAACTCCTTCGTGCTCTGATGACGCTCCTCCTACCTCGAAGTTCAAAACAGGAACTAACAGAATTACGCGCATCCTCCGATGCGCGAGGCTCACCTAAATACGTTCTGCCCCAAGGCCTCCTGGGACTCGTAGTTTCTACACATAAGGCAGGTGCAATAGGGTCCGACCTCACATTATGTCCTCCCTCCTAGCGCCTCCTAGGCCCAGGCTTGGAAGGAAACCTGCGGTGAAATGAATGAACAGCAGCGGGGGCATGCACATCCTGGACCTGCACCCAAGAGTCATCCTCCGCCAAGTAACCTTTCCACGATACAAGATACCACAGCACACCTCGCCGAACCCAGGATGTCAGGTTAACTCCACGGGATCCAGTCGCTGCAACAATGGTTCCACCTCCAAATGTCACCAACACCCTAAATGATATACACAGGGTGTTCGAGTCATTAGGCGAGGGAGAAAAATAACAAACTAAAATAAAAAACTAGGGAAGGGAAAGGTTAGGGTCAGCAGGGACGGGATGCCTGTAACAAAGAACAAGACATGTATCATATAAGTGCTCAATGCCACACAGTTCTACTCTCATAAAGTCTCGCTATGTATACTTAAGGATATATACCTGATGATTAGAAAAACCGGGCCTTTGATAATAAACCAACACAGCCCTTCTGCCACAGCCTGTGAGAATATCCTAGAAATACATAAACAAAAGGTGAATGAAGGTCCTCACCTAACAGACGCATTCACACTCTACTGGAGACTCTTAACCAACCACACCCTACCTACCACAGACTGGTCAGAGGACTCAATGTATTAATGGGGGTCCAAGAAATCCGAATATAATGTATATTTAATCCAGACACAGTACGAGAGATACGGCAGTGTGTAGGAAGCAATAACTACAACACTCCGCTCCCTTCTCTTCAGAGAACACTCAATAATGACCCAAAAGATAATTAGGCTTTCAACAGAAAAACTTAGTTGCGTCCACCACTGAATTCTGTTACTGTTCACCAAATAGATAACAAGAACATAAGTCCCAGGAACGCGTAGTTGAATTCCACTACCACGCCCCGCTCTGTATTACTTCCACTCAAATGCCAGGAGAGTAACGGTGACGCGTAGTTAACCTTACTACAGCGCCCCGCTACGTATACAATCAGGAATATACAAGGGTGTACGGTAACACGTGGTTTCGACCGCCACCGTGTTCCGCAACACCCGAAACCAAGAAGCCTTAAGAAAGCAAGACGCTCGCTTATTGTTTATGTAGGATCCAAAGACTAAGCGTAGGCACACTGCTGGCCGCGAGGAGCGGCGGAAGATTCAGTACAACAATACCTGCGGCACTGCCCAGTCTTACTGATTGGCCATGAAGGATGGGTTCGCACGGAGGACAGACCACACAGCGGATCTCAGGAGGTCCCGCTCCATCGCCAATCCGTTAGGCGGTTCAGGAACAAGGAACTGGCGTGCAGAGCAGCCGCTCTCACGCCGAAGGCGAACATTGAACTGAATAACGCGCAACCGGAAGCGCATCTTTCCCCCAGATGTACTTCCTGTGTGGAGCCTCAAGGCTCATGGGAAATGTAGTTTCTAGCGTGGCAGGCGCGATAGTCTGCGGAGTCTGACAGTACATTCCCCCTCCCTAGCGCCTCCTAGGACCAGGCCGCAAGGGGCATCTACGATGGTAGGCACGAACAGCACCCGGGGCATGTATGTTCCCAACAGGTTCCCAGGAATCGTCCTCCACCGAGTAGCCTTTCCAGGACACCAGGTACCACAGAACGCCCCTGCGCCATTTAGAGTCCTTAATACTCCGAACCTCATATTCATTTCCGACCTCTCGGAACACCGGAGGTGGGGCCCTCCTCCTCGCCGAGAGAGCTGGTTTCAAAAGATTGCAATGGAATACCGGATGTATACGCAACGAACCAGGCAGTCTCAGCTTAAATGCCACCGGATTGATTCTCTTCACGATGGTATACGGCCCAATGTAACGGGGATGGAACACACTACGCAACTTAAACCTAATGTTGCGAGTCGACAACTAGACCCTATCGCCAACTTGGAACGTGGGGCCCTCCACACGGTGTTTGTCCTCCCATTTCTTGTAAACAGCTTTTGCCCTC
Organism: Lissotriton helveticus; assembly: GCF_964261635.1. Lineage (NCBI taxonomy): Eukaryota > Metazoa > Chordata > Amphibia > Caudata > Salamandridae > Lissotriton > Lissotriton helveticus. The sequence goes on from NC_136067.1 coordinate 830,670,988, forward strand.
TCCAAATGTACCCGGACCTTCTTGTGTAGGGCACGAACCTTCCGCATCTGTCCCAGAACCGTGGGCTGTCGAGACACCTCCTCCGGGATATGCACGGGGAGGATACGTGCATCGAACCCATAAGTAGCAAGAAAAGGCGAGACACCCACTGAACTATGCCAAGCGTTGTTATACGCTATTTCGGCCATCCACAACAGAGAAACCCACGAGTCCTGAGCATCCTCAGCAAAACACCTAAGGTATTTTTTCAGTGTCTGATTTAACCGCTCTGTTTGCCCGTCCGTCTGCGGGGGAAAACTGGTTGAGAGCGAGGATTGGATATGCAACGCCTGACACCACGCCTTCCAGAATCTTGCTACAAACTGAGGGCCTCTGTCAGACACGATAACCTTTGGCAAATTGACACAAGGTACAAAGTGTCCCAATTTAGTGAGGCTGTCGATGACCACCAACACTGCCGATTTACCCTGATCCAGTGGTAGTCCTGTGGCGAAGTCTAGGCTGATGTTCTGCCACGGCTTCCTCGGTGAAGGCAAGGGCATCAACAACCCTTTCTTCTTTCCCGGGAAGGATTTAGCCCTAGCACAGATCTCACACTGACCTATCCAAATAGGGATATCGGTGTTTTCGGTCTCCCACCAGAAATGTCGTTTCATCAGGTGTGCAGTCTTTTTTACCCCCTGATGTCCTGCCAAAGGAGAATCATGGCACCACCTAAATGCCTTTTTCCGCAATTCCGGAGTAGGGAGGAACAATCTATTGTCCTGAAAGGGCAAACCATTCACCAGGTTGCGATTGGCACCCTTCGTAACCCAAAGGACCCATGCGTTATGTTCCTTTGCTTTGCGTACAATGTCCAAAAAGGTGTTGGCCTGTATAGCACAGATCACTTTGTCAGGACTTACTATGGCCATTTTCGCTTCCCCGCTTCCATGGTCTTCCAACTGATCTCTGCGGGATAAGGAATCGGCTTTCAAGTTTTCTGCCCCTGGTCTAAAGGTGATGGTGAAATCGTACTCTGCGAAAAAGAGCATCCACCTCATCTGTCTTTGCGTTAAGTGCTTAGCTGTCTTCATGTACTGAAGATTTCGGTGATCTGTATAAACGGTGACTGGGTATCTGGCCCCCCAAAGGTACTGCCGCCATTCTTGGAAAGCTCTTTTGATCGCTAACAACTCCTTCTCAGCGATGGTGTAATTCTGTTCGGGTAGGCTTAATTTCCTAGACAGATATGCCACCGGATGGAGCTGTCCGGTATCCTTATCTCTCTGAGACAGCACAGCTCCTATGACTTCGTCGGAAGCATCTGCTTCTACGACATTAGGATATTCTGGTCTTGGATGAGCGAGAATCGGGGCGGTAGTGAAGGCTTCTTTTAAGTACTCGAATGCCTCAGCGGCTTCAGGGGACCACATAAACCTTACTCCTTTCCTAAGCAGTTTAGTCAAAGGAACGGCCACTTGAGAAAACCGCAAAATAAACCGGCGGTAGTAGTTCGCAAAGCCCAAGAACCTTTGCACGTCTTTCACACATGTGGGTGTGGACCACTCTTGTACTGCCTGTATCTTCCTATCAGACATTTGCAGCCCCTCATGACTTAACATGACCCCTAAGAACTCAACCTTGTCCACACCGAATTCACATTTGCTTAATTTGCAAAACAACCTGTGATCTCTTAACTTTTGTAGTACTTCGGTTACATGCCGTGTATGTTCTGTGGTGTCTTCTGAATAAATCAGAATATCATCGATGTATACCACCGCACTGACGTCCACCACTTCCTTTACAGCAGCAGTAGCCACAATCAACGGAAGAACCGCTGGTGAAAAACAAATGACATCCCTTTTTTCCATGTGGGATTTACATTCCTCGGACAAGAACTGTATCGATTTCTCCTTCCAGTCGATGGAGGGATTATGATGGCTGAGCCAGGGCATTCCGAGGATCACCTCGTATTGAGGGGCTTCAATGATATTTAGTACCAGCTCTTCCCGATGCCGACCTTCCTTCACATCAACAGAAAGTGTTACTCTCTCTGTTTGTTCTGTTATGAGGCTGGATATTAATGGTTTCCCATCTACCGCCAAGACTTCCTCAGGAGTGTCTCTGGGTACTCGGTCTAATGACAAAGAGGTTACGAGACCACTATTGATGAAATTCCCAGTACCCCCCGAGTCGATCATAACAGTTACAGCATATACCTGCAGTTGACACTCTAATCTCATGGGCAATAAGATATGGGATTCAGATTCATGCAGGGTTAACACAGTTAACGAAGGTACTTTCCAGGGTTGTGGTTCTCTCGTGTTTCCTTCCACCCCTCCGCAGGCCTCCTCATTAACGCTACCAGCAGCAATAGCTACTCTTTTGTTTCGAGACCATGTACCCAAACTTTTGGGTTTGGAAGAACAGTCCCTTACGTAATGGCCTTTCTTGCCACAATACAGGCATAGGCCGGAAACCCTACGGCTTTCTTTTTCTTCTCTGGTTAAAGGGGAACGGACCGCCCGATTTCCATTGGTTCGGGGTTAGCGTCCGGTGAAGGCAAGGCCCTGCGTGGAGGCCATTCTGGTCTGGAGGGCCCTTCTCCCATCTTCTCCTGTCCCCTCCCCTATCTGTCATTCTACTATCCAGTCTAAGGGTCAGGTTTACCATATCAACACAAGTAACCGGTTGGGGATCTATTTGGGCAATGACATCTTTAAGGCCATCCCTTAAGCCCTGATAGAATAGGGACATTCTTTTTTCCTCAGGCCACGAGGTTTCTGCCACCAACCGGTTGAATTTCGTAAGGTACGTTATCAAGTCCGATCTGCCTTGTCTTAATTCTAGAAGCTCTCTATCTGCGCTGAGAGTGGTGGCCCTTCGATCGAACACCTTCTTGAATTCGGTTCGAAAAGCCGACCAATCCGAGAGAATGGGGTCGTCTTTCCTTACCAATGGTACAGCCCAATTGGCTGCGTCCCCTATCAAATAAGATATCGCGAATGCCACTCTAGAATGGTTGTTAGGGAATGAAGCAGGCTTACACGAAAAGTGTAACATAACTTGAGTTAAGAACACCTGAGTTTTAGCCGGATCCCCTGAATATCTCTCCGGACTAGCCAGAGGGATAGGGGGTGGAACCGTCACTTGTACCTGAGGTGTGGATGAAGAAAAGGGATTCCTAGGCAACCTATCTACTTTTTCTTTTAAAGCAGCGGCTTCCGCTTTCGAGGAGGCCAGCTCCTGTTGAACCAAAAGCAGAGCCTGCATAACATCATCCATGGTGGCCATTTTGCAACAACTGGACCAGGCAGAGCAACGTTCGTGGGCGCGTTATTCTGTCAGGTTAACTCCACGGGATCCAGTCGCTGCAACAATGGTTCCACCTCCAAATGTCACCAACACCCTGAATGATATACACAGGGTGTTCGAGTCATTAGGCGAGGGAGAAAAATAACAAACTAAAATAAAAAACGAGGGAAGGGAAAAGGTTAGGGTCAGCAGGGACGGGATGCCTGTAACAAAGAACAAGACATGTATCATATAAGTGCTCAATGCCACACAGTTCTACTCTCATAAAGTCTCGCTATGTATACTTAAGGATATATACCTGATGATTAGAAAAACCGGGCCTTTGATAATAAACCAACACAGCCCTTCTGCCACAGCCTGTGAGAATATCCTAGAAACACATAAACAAAAGGTGAATGAAGGTCCTCACCTAACAGACGCATTCACACTCTACTGGAGACTCTTAACCAACCACACCCTACATACCACAGACTGGTCAGAGGACTCAATGTATTAATGGGGGTCCAAGAAATCCGAATATAATGTATATTTAATCCAGACACAGTACGAGAGATACGGCAGTGTGTAGGAAGCAATAACTACAACACTCCGCTCCCTTCTCTTCAGAGAACACTCAATAATGACCCAAAAGATAATTAGGCTTTCAACAGAAAAACTTAGTTGCGTCCACCACTGAATTCTGTTACTGTTCACCAAATGGATAACAAGAACATAAGTCCCAGGAACGCGTAGTTGAATTCCACTACCACGCCCCGCTCTGTATTACTTCCACTCAAATGCCAGGAGAGTAACGGTGACGCGTAGTTAACCTTACTACAGCGCCCCGCTACGTTTACAATCAGGAATATACAAGGGTGTACGGTAACACGTGGTTTCGACCGCCACCGTGTTCCGCAACACCCGAAACCAAGAAGCCTTAAGAAAGCAAGACGCTCGCTTATTGTTTATGTAGGATCCAAAGACTAAGCGTAGGCACACTGCTGGCCGCGAGGAGCGGCGGAAGATTCAGTACAACAATACCTGCGGCACTGCCCAGTCTTACTGATTGGCCATGAAGGATGGGTTCGCACGGAGGACAGACCACACAGCGGATCTCAGGAGGTCCCGCTCCGTCGCCAATCCGTTAGGCGGTTCAGGAACAAGGAACTGGCGTGCAGAGCAGCCGCTCTCACGCCGAAGGCGAACATTGAACTGAATAACGCGCAACCGGAAGCGCATCTTTCCCCCAGATGTACTTCCTGTGTGGAGCCTCAAGGCTCATGGGAAATGTAGTTTCTAGCGTGTCAGGCTTGATAGTCTGCGGAGTCTGACACGGGAGTCTTTAATGCTTCGTACCTCATACTCCACACCCCCATCACAGAGGACCGAAGGCGGGGCACGGTTCCTGGCAGAGAAAGCTGGCTTCAAGAGACTGCAATGAAACACAGGGTGGATTCTCAGCGTACCCGGAAGCTTCAACTTATAAGCCACAGGGTTTATCTTTTTGGGAACCGGATTAGGGCCAATGTATCTAGGGTGAAAAATGCTTCGCAACTTGAAACGGATATTCCTAGTGGAAAGCCACACCTTGTCTCCCACTTGGTAGTCCGGCCCAGATCTCCGGTGCTTGTCTTTGTTATGTTTACTGTTGCTTTAAAGAACTGACTGTACGTTACATCACTGATGGTATGATTACATTACAAATGCTGAGATCAGTTGCTGCATCCTTTGCTGTTGATGGTTGTATTAATAAAACCAGCTCTTCATTTCTTCCTGGTTGATCGCTTTTATCACTGGCAGCGAGGGTCAAGGCTTGATTGGGGACAAGCACCTACAACCATCAACTCCCCTATAATTGGAATTTTTGGATTGGACTTGATTTGAACAAATTTGGATTTTGGATTCATCTTGGACTAACTACTGTACTTGGATACTGTACAGATACTGCGGACTAATTGGATTAATTACAGCACCCCTTATTTGGATTCTGAACTTTTTATTTGATTTATGCTTTCTACTTCTTTTGGATTGACTATTTGCTTATTGTGAAGAAGCTGGAATTTCACAATATTAAGAATCAGTTAATTGTTTGCCTGCTATCAAATACATATCTTAAGGATTACTTTGGATGTACTTGCGCAGATATTTAAAAAAAACAGGTAACTTTTATTGGATCTGGTTCACCTGTTCAACAGTTGCTTCTCTGCGCATTGTTTTGATTTGAAGTGAGCTCCGTGTGTGGCATCGCGTGTAGCTTGCACGCTCCTCCGGCACGTTCTCCTGTTCCTCCGGCATCTTGGTTCCAAGATCGGCTTCATTCTGACTGAACGTGACGCTGGAAACACAAGAACTCTGACCCGACGTTCAACGCATGACATCATTACGACGGCATGCAACGTCCCGCGTCATCACGCTAGAGCCGCCATTTTGGATTTCTATGACAACAGTAAACAATTCAACGCCGATGCGCACGGCAGTGCATCGGTAAATTTTTCTTTGGAAAACTGATTTTATGGGCTTTATTACAACGTCGATGTGCACGACAGCACGTCCATTTCAAAACAAAATTGTGAGTAACTTTTAACTTAAGGAAAGACACAGCATATATATTGATTTTTCACTCTTCAGAGACACATTTGTATTATATTTTTAGTATCTATATTTTCACGTCTGGACTAAAGATACTGGTGGATTTTGGTTATTAATTACTACAGTTATTTATACAATGGCTACTACGTCCAGCATGTCACAGCCACCACCATTTCTTTCAGAGGAAGGGGAACCTATACTTCCTTGGAAGAGATGGAGAAATTTATTTGATTCATATTTAGTGGCAATTGGAGGGGAAAAATGTAGAGCTTTTAGAAAGCAAGCTATATTGTTACATAATTTAGGGGTTGAAGACAGACACATATATGACAGCATGGCTGCTATACCTGTGGGTGGAGCTGATGGTGAACCTTCTGACATTTAGAAAATTTCTATGTCTATGTTAGAATGTTATTTTGGCCCTAGAATTAATGTGGTTTTAGAACTTCATAGGTTTTGCACTCGGCTACAAGGTCCAATTGAACGAGTTGGAACATACGTTGCTGCTTTAAAAACTCTTGCACGCACTTGTGATTTTGGAGAATTATCTGAATCACTTGTGAGAGATCAACTCGTTAGATGCACGAACAGTTCTAGAGTTCAGGAGAAGTTATTGTCAAAAAACACTACATTGAAGGAGGCTGTAGCCATTGTGGAGGGCATGGAAAATACTTCAACATGGGTCAAAGAAATAAGAAAAAATAAAGAGGAAGGGAATCAATCCATAAGTGACAATAAAAAGAAGACTCATGATTCTGTGCACATGTTGGAGGAGGATGATTTTATTGGAGAATGTCACAAATGGATTGCCAAGGTAGCTGATGGTTCTAAGAACAAGTCTTCTCAATCTCAAAAGACCTCATTTCCTCAGAAGAACACTCTTGAAAGTCGTCCTTCTTTTACCAAAGAGTCTTCTATGCCTAAAGAACGTGATTTTCGTCAGCAACGTTCATTTAGCAATCAGAGAATACGTTGTTTTAGATGTGGAAGTTTCTCCCACACTTCTAATTTTCCAAATTGTTTTGCAAGAGACAGCATTTGTAATAACTGTGGAGATAAAGGGCATTATGCTCGTGTGTGTAAGTCTAGCAAAAAAAAAGAAGGAAGTGAATGTGCTTCTGACATTGTACGTACGGTTGTGGTGTCGAATGTGAAAGGTGATAAGATGATGGTTGATTCAGAACAAATTACTATGCCATTTTGTGATGTAGGAATTGACAGATATGTATTTAAGCTCATGGCAGACTCAGGGTCTCCTTTCACTTTAATAGGGAACAAGATTTGGGATGAAGTGGTTGGTCTAGAAAATGTTCAACTTTTACCTCCAGACATTGCTCCTGTGAGTTATGCTGGGTCAAAAATAGACATTCTGGGGTATACGGTGGCTAACATCACCTTCAGGAGCAAGAAGATCTTTGGCAAGGTATATGTTGCTGTTAGAGGAGACAATCTTCTTGGATGGAGACATCAGCATGACTTGGGTATAATTCTTAATCCAGGGGGCAAAAAATCATCCACAGAATCAAGTCATGTTGATGGAAGATTTCATGTCCAGTTTTCTTCCAGTTAAGGTTGATACTGTGTGTGATTCTAACAAATATTTTGTAGATTATCCCAATGTGTTCTCTGATACTTTGGGATGTTTAAAAGGATTCGAATATAGGATTATCCTTAAAAAATCTGCCAAACCATGTGTACACAAAGTCAGAAAAGTACCCAATATGATGCTTGAACCACTGAGACATGAGATTGAGAGATTACTGAATTTAGGTGTGATAGAAGAGATTGAATCTTCAGAATGGTTAAGTCCGGTGGTTTTAGCACCCAAGGATGGTGGAAAATCGATAAGGATGTGTGTGGATTTGCGCGGATTAAATGAATGGATCTGGGTTGATCGGCAGCCATTGCCTAATATAGCTGAATCAATTAGTATTTTGAAAGGAGCCAAAATTTTCAGTGTGCTGGATCTTTCTTCGGCTTATCACCAGATTGTGTTACATAAGGATTCCAGACACTTAACATCTTTCGTTACACCCCTAGGTGCTTATCAGTTTCTAAGAATGCCTTTCGGGTTAGCTTCGGCTGCTGCGTGTTTTCAAAGGGTGATGAAAATGGTCCTTGGCAGTCTTCACAATGTGATGTTTTTTCAGGACGATATTTTGATTCATGGTGTGAATGTTTGTGAGCATGATAAGGTGTTGAGATCAGTTTTGGACAAATTGGATGAAGGAGGGCTCACAGTTAAAAAGGAGAAATGTCGAATTGGCTTGGAGTCAGTCACATATCTAGGACATGTTATTTCTGGGAATGGAATACAACCTAAATTGGAATTGGCTGAGAGTATTGTAAAGGCACCGACTCCTGTGGATAAAGACCAAGTCAAGTCATTTTTGGGAATGGCGGAATTTTATTCCAAGTTTGTTAGGGGTTTTGCTAGTATTGTTGAACCTATAAGATCTCTTTTAAAAAAAGGTTTACGGTTCACTTGGTCTGATAATTGTGAGGAAGCCTTTGAATCTGTTAAGGCTGAGATTGGTAAAATGCCAACTTTGGGTCATTTTGATTCCAAACTTAAGACCATTCTGACAAATGATGCCAGTCTTAAGGGACTTGGTGCCGTGCTTTCTCAAATTGTGAATGGGGAAGAAGTTGTTGTGGCATTCGCTTCTAGGGCTTTGAAAGAATCAGAGTTGCATTACTCTTGTATTGAAAGGGAGGCGTTGGCAGTATTTTGGTCAATACATCATTTCAAATTTTATTTGTGGGGCATTCCGGTTGTTGTTAAATCTGACCATTGTCCTCTTGTTCAAATTTTTTCTTGCCGTCAGAGTGACCATATGACACCGAGGTTGAAAAGGTGGAGCGAGGGGTTACAAGAATTAAATTTTCATGTACAATATATTCCAGGGCAAAACAATAAACCTGCAAATTGTTTATCACGTCTTCCGATTGAAAGAGATTGTGTTACAGATGGAGTTGGAGTATGTGTAAATTGGGTATTGGAGTCTACCATATCCAAGGAGGAATGGTTGCAGTGTGTTAAGGATGATATCACTTTTCAATCTTTAGGGAATGTCATTAGGAAGGGTTGGCCAAATTATGATGTGCTTGAGTGTGAGTTGAAGCCTTATTGGACAGTAAGAAATGATTTATCTTTTTGTCATGATAATTTGATGAGAGGAGATAGGGTAGTGCCTCCTGGTAATTTGAGGGAGAAAGTTGTTAACCTGGCTCATGAGGGGCATTTGGGGAGGAACCTCACCAAGGCTCGCATCAGGGAAAGATACTGGTGGCCTGGAATGGATCGTATGGTGGAGGCAGTTGTGAAAGACTGTCACTTGTGTGCAGTCAATGACAAATCACGCACCACTAGTCAGTCTCCCCTTTCTCCTGTTGAGGTTTCTGTTGCAGTGTGGACTAAGTTGGGGTTGGATATTTCAGGCCGTTTTGAGCTTATGCCTTCATATGAGAGATTCGTGGTAGTGTTGGTGGACTACACCTCAAAATGTATGGTTTCAAAATGTATGGGTGTAGTGAATTCTAGAACTGTGATTGAGTTTTTAAGAGACGTGTTTGTGTCAGAAGGGGTGCCCAAATACTTGCTCACGGATAATTGGGTACAATTTACCTCCAATGAAATGGATGTTTTTCTCAAAAGTCTAGGTATTGTTCACCAGAAAACAGCACTTTATTCTCCTCAAGCCAATGGTCTCACTGAGAGAATGAATAGGGTTGTGAAGAGTTGTGCAGAAAGGGCTTTGGAGTCCAAGGTTTCTTTTAGTAGTGTTTTAAGGGAGACATGGTGGGCACACCGCACTGCTCCCAACGCTGTCATGCAGAGGTCTCCTTTTGAAGCCCTGAGGGGAAGGATGACAAGTTCCAAACTCAACCCAGCTTGGCTGCCGGAGAGGGTTACTGATGATAGTGTGGAGAGTGAGATGAGAAGAAGGGATGTGGTGACTAAATACCAACAAAATATAAACAACGTTATGATGACAAAATGGCTGTAAAATTAAGAAAGTGGAACGTGGGTGACAGTGTTCTTGTGAAAAAAACGAAGTTTGGTCACAAGGATACTTCTGGTTTCAGTGGTCCTTTTACCAATATTGCTATTAAGAAAAATGTGGTGACTTTAGATAACGGTTGCACTTGGAATATGTCTAAATTAGCAAAGTGCACTGAATTCAAGAGTCACTTTTGGAATGGTTCTAAGTTTATTGACAAATCTACAGATGCTTCTTCTAGTTGCAATCAGAGTAACATTTGTGGTAGATTCAAACAGCTTCCAAGAAGATTCATGGATTACGTTATGTACTAATCCTTATTATTATTCAATTTCTTTTCATATCTTTATTTTAAACTTCATTCGCTTTCTTTTATTATGGATAGGGGATGTGTTATGTTTACTGTTGCTTTAAAGAACTGACTGTACGTTACATCACTGATGGAGTGATTACATTCCAAATGCTGAGATCAGTTGCTGCATCCTTTGCTGTTGATGGTTGTATTAATAAAACCAGTTCTTCATTTCTTCCTGGTTGAGCGCTTTTATCACTCTTCCCATCTTTTATAGTCATTTTTAGCTTTTACAAGATGTGTTCTGATTTGTTTGTGAACAGCGTGTATATGCTTCACTTGCGCCAAAACAGACGGGTGATTCTCAACCGCCTCTGGTATTTGTATGGGAAGTATTTTCGCATCGAATCCGTACGTTGCACAGAAAGGGGACACTCCCAAAGAACTGTGCCAAGCATTGTTATAAGACACTTCTGCTAACCATAGCAAAGACACCCGTGAATCCTGAGCTTTCTCAGCATAACAACGGAGAAACTGTTTCAGAGTTTGATTGAGTCTTTCCGTTTGCCCATCAGTTTGGGGGTGGAAGCTGGTAGAAAGCGCGGAAGTGATATGAAGCGTCTGACACCACCCTTTCCAAAATCTGGCAATGAATTATGGACCCTGATCTGATACAATCACCTCAGGTACTCCATGCAGGCGTATAACATTACTCAACAATAACTGAGCAGTTTGCCCTGCAGTAGGCAGATTGGTACAAGGTATGAAATGTCCCATTTTGGTGAGACTATCGATAACCTCCAGAATCGCCGACTTCCCATGATCAGTGGGCAACCCAGTTACAAAATCCAGACTGATATTCTGCCAGTGTTTTCGGGGAGTAGGCATAGGTACGAGTTTCCCCTTCTTTTTGCCTGTTTCATTATTTGCTCTGGCACAGATTTCACAATGAGACACCCATGAAGTGAGGTCTGAACGCATAGTGTTCCACCAAAAATATCTTTGCACCAGGTGGATTGTCTTATGTATCCCTGGATGCCCAGCCATGGGTACCACATGACACCATGTGAATGCTCGTTTCTGTAACCCTACTGTGGGTAGGTACAGTTTGTTATTATAGAAAGGTAATCCCTGTTTCATCTTGCGACCACCCTCCTTTGAAACCCATGCCAGCCATTGTACAGGGGTTTTCATTCTTTTGATTTGGTCCAAAAAATCCTCTGCTTGTACTACACATATCACTTTGGCAGGTTCTATGATGGCTTCTAAGGGTCGGTCTGGGGTTTCCTCCACATTCAAATGTCTGGAAAGAGAGTCGGCCTTTCTATTTTCCACACCGGGTCTGAAAGTAATAACAAAATCCTACTCTGCAAAAAAGAGCATCCATCTCATCTGTCTTTGGGAGAGATGTCTTGCTGTCCTCATATACTGCAAATTTCTATGATCAGAGTATACCGTTATTGGGTACACAGCACCCCACAGGTACTGCCTCCATTCCTGAAAGGCCTTTTTTATGGCTAGCAACTCTTTTTCCGCCACAGTGTAGTTTCTTTCAGATACACTGAGCTTCTTGGACAGATAGGCAACAGGATACAGTTGACCCATGACCTGGTCTCTCTGTGACAGGATGGCACTGATAGCTTCGTCCAATGCATCTGCCTCTACCACAAATGGGAATTCTGGTTTAGGATGTGACAACACCGGGGCCGTAGTGAAAGCCCGTTTAAGAAAGTCGAAAGCAACCTCTGCTTCCTCTGTCCAATGAAAAGGAACTCCTTTTCTGAGCAGGCGTGTCAAAGGGACCGCTACCTTGGAAAAATTACATATGAACCGGCGGTAGTAGTTGGCAAATCCCCCAAAACATTGTACTTCTTTCATAGTCTTAGGGATGGGCCAGAATTGTACTGCCTGCAACTTCCTCTCAGACATTTGTAGACCTGCCGGGGAGAGCATTACTCCCAAAAACTCCACTTCAGTCACCCCAAACTCGCATTTGCTTAGCTTGCAGTACAGACTATGATCTCGTAGTTTTTGTAGAACATTCTTTACTTGATCAGTGTGTAGTTCTACTTCGTCTGAGTAGATCAAGATATCCTCGATATATACCACTAGGCATAAGTCCACAAAATCTTTTAATACATCATTTAAGAAGTATTGAAATGCTGCTGGTGCGTTGCACAGGCCAAGCGGCATAACGGAGTACTCATAAAGCCCATAGTGTGTTTTAAAAGCCGTTTTCCACTCGTCCCCTGCTCTTACTCTGACCAAGTGGTAGGCCCCTCTCAAGTCCAGTCTAGTGTAGATTCTAGCATTTCTTACTTGATCAAGCAAGACTGAGATGAGAGGCAACGGGTATCTATTACGGACTGTGTTTTTATTTAGCATGCGGTAGTCCACACATGCTCGCAAGTCACCATTTGCTTTCGCAATAAAAAATAAAGGCGAAGCAGCTGGGGATCTAGACGGTCATATGAATCCTATTTGCACATAGTGATCCAAATACTCCTTTAAGTGTTTTGTTTCTGGAATCGACAGAGCATATACTCTGCAGGAAGAAATAGTAGCCCCCTCGACCAGATCTATCCTGCAGTCGTACTCCCTATGGGGGGGCAGCTGCTCAGCCTGTTTTTCACAGAATACATCTCTATAGGCATAATACTCACTAGGCAAGATCACCTCCTTTTCTGCTGCCGTAGCTACAACATAGGGGATCAATGAGGGAGCTGATGCGTTTACTTCAAGGTGAGTGATATGTGTTTGACATTCCTCGGTCAAGAATTGTATGGATTTGTCTGCCCAATTAATTGTAGGAATGTGATGGCTCAACCAAGGCATCCCTAAAATGATTTCGTACTGAGGGGCTTCAATTATGTTCAATGCCAGTTTATCTCTGTGCTCACCGTGTTTTATAGGAACTGTAAGGCTCACTGCTTCAGTTTGTTCTGTGATAAGCCCTGATTTCAATGGTTTACCATCAACAACAACCACCTCCTCTGGGTTCTCTCTTGTCACTCTCTTAAGTGCCAGACTGGTCACTAGCCCATCATCTATGAAATTGCCTGTAGCCCCAGAGTCTATCATAACCAGGACTTGTTGGTCGACTTGGTCGCTCTCTAATCTCATAGGGATAACAATATGGGATTCAGTTTCACTAATAGCCATGATAGTCAAGGAAGGGATTTTCCATGTCTTTTCATTAACTGACTGCTCCCCTCTTTCATCTACCGGTGACATAGTTGACAGAGCTATTCTTTTATTTCTGGACCACCCTCCCATATTCTTTGGTTTAGCAGGACACTCTCTGACGTAATGTCCTTTTTTACCGCAATACATACAGAGTCCCTGCACTCTACGGCTCTCTCTTTCTTCTTTGGATAAAGGGGCTTTAACAGCGTTTACTTCCAGAGGTTCACCTCCGGTCTTAGGGGTTGATGTGGGTCTGCGAGACGGTGTTTCCACTCTGAGATAGCCTCTATCCCATTTACGTCTATCACCACTTCTTTCTAGCAGCCTCCCATCTATTCTTAAGGTCAAGTTGATCATGTCATCACAGTTAGTTGGTTGGGGATCAATTTGAGCGATGACACCTTTCAAACTATCCCTTAAACCTTGATAAAACAAGGACATGCGTTTTTCTTAGGGCCATGAGGTTTCAGACACCAACCGATTAAAGGTGGTAAGATAAGTTATAAGATCACTCCTACCCTGTTTGAGTTCCAGTAACTCCTTGTCTGCACTGAACGTGGTGGCTCTCCTGTCAAATACTCCCTCGAATTCTGCTCTAAAGGCTGCCCAATCAGATAGCATCGCATCATTATTTCGTACCAGTGGCACAGCCCAATTAGCCGCATCTCCCACCAAATATGAAATGGCAAATGCCACTCTAGGGTGATTGTTAGGAAAAGATGCAGGTTTACAAGAAAAATGTAACATTATTTGTGTCAGAAAAATTTGGGTCTTTAGAGGATCCCCTGAATACCTTTCTGGACTGGCCAAGGGAATGGGAGGTGGAACTGTAACCTGTATCTGTTGATTTGATGCGGTGACATCAAAAGGATTCCGAGACAACTTCTCTACTTTCTCCCTTAATGCTGCAGCCTCAGTCTTGGAAGAGGCCAACTCTTGTTGGACCAACATCAAAGCTTGGAGAACGTCGTCCATAGTAGCCATTACTAGAATCAACCAAATCGGGTGGAGCAATAATTCTTGGGCGCGTAATTCTTTCAGGACGCAGGATCTGTTTGATGCTAGTAAGGGTCCACCTCCAGACGTTACCAACACCCTGAGTATGATTATACAGGGTCGAACCATCAGGCGAGGGATAAAAAGGAAGGAAAGGGTGGGAACGCCTGGGAAGGAGATCTGAAAAGACAAAAGACACAAGGTAAGACAAGATACTCAACAACTAACTACTCTCAATAATTCTTGCTATAAGTATCTATACCTGGCACATAACGGAAATGAACCTCTTCCAGTTCTTTAGGCCACCCTGCAAAACAATGGCATGTTAGGAGAAAATCAGTAGATGAGGACTGTTACTTTTCATCTCTAAATGCCCTTTATATGATTGCAAAAGATCAAATAAACGGAAACAAGAAAAGGACCCTTAATAACTCCTTAAAGGTCTTTGAATGTAAATGCAAAAAGGGCCCGTGATAATGCTTGACAGACGAGCAAATGAAATAGATACAACTCTTCAGCCTCTTCTTTGAAAAGAAGCAATAGAAACTGGAAACGCGTAGTTGCGACCGCTACTGCGCTCCAGCAAGAAAATGATATAAGGAGAGGATACCAACCGGCAACACGTGGTTGAGACCACCACCGTGCTCCGGTCCCAAGACTCAATTGAATTCACCAAAGGTAGCGCGCAGTTGTGACCACCACTTCGCTCCTAAAACTCACAAGAAACTCCAACTTAGTAGAATGCAAAACGAGGTATTTTCCACCTCCTCGCTCTTTGCCAAAAATAAAGGGAAACAGCAGCGCGTAGTGATCCAGCGGCCTATAGGAAATATGCCATAAACAATGCTACCCAACTCTACAACCTCCTACCTAAATATTTCTCTAACTCATGGACCCATTAATTAAACATGACATATTTTGACCTACTGAATCGGGTGATCAAATTAAATCTATATACACCTTATTCACAAATTATATACAAATTATATACAACCGCGGTAAATGTTGACGTCATTTGAACAAACCTAACTATTTAATTGACCACCATGGCGATGGCATCTAGCTAATAGTAACCTACGCTTCTGAATAACCAAGACCAGCTTGTTTCAAAAGTAAGATTTTATTAACTAATTGTAGATAATTCAAAATATAGTTTCATAAATGCAATTTTATTAGGATTATAGCAAGCATGTTTGAAAAGTGTCATAAGAAAAATACAGTTTTAAGCAAGAAATTATAAGTTTAGCATTTCTAAAATCCTAAGTCCCTAGCTGAGCTAAATAAATGAAATAGTAAAGTTCTTTGAGGATTCTTACGTGCTCCACGCAAAGTCCAGCAGCACGACACCCTCATCGGAAAGTCAGAAAGCAGCAGCCAGCCCATCCCCAGGGCATGGACTTTTTATACCTTTCTATGCTAGCTAATCTAAGTAAAGGAAAATTTTCTGCAAACGACGATGTCTCATTGGTCGGAGAGTGACAAGTGACATGTCACCTACATTTCAAAACTTCAATTCGGTCATATTCTTTGGGACCATTGTCTTTCTTGTACGTGTTCCAAAGCTTCCTTGATTTGCAACAATTTTAACAAGAGTTCTCACTGACTCCATTGCACTTCCGCGGATGCCAAGTTAACAAAATTGTTATTTTCTACCGGTTTCTGACCTTGGCCACGTCCGACAGAATGATGACAACACATCATCTTTGTTGAGTGAATGCAATTTTGACGGAAACTTTTTCTTTCACAGAGACATCTCGTGCTCCTTGCAGAATTAAATTCATCGTTTAGCAAACTCGCGCAAACTAGGCCCAAAAGCAGGCAACTTATTTTTCTAGTATAAAACAAACACAAGAAAAGTATTAATGTAAGAAATATTATTTATTCTGTTTCCACCCTTCGTTTACTAATTGATTAACCCACCCAATTAGTCTAATGTTACCTAGCACCAAGCAACAAATAAGCAGCATTTTATATCTACCAGTCTTCATGAATCCATAAAAACCTTATGTGCACCTAGAATAGTAGAAATGACATCACATAGACAAGGAAAGCAAAATAAGCACATGCTCCTTTTAAATCTGCTGCAGTTTAGTAATGACAAAACGAAAACGACAAATTAATTTATTATTTTTGCACGAACAAAAGATGCAACATTTATGCACGTTTATGAGCAACCCCATGTGTAAAGTTTAATCTAGGTTGTGTTAGCAAAACACATCACAAATCATTAATATTATTATTTATGTTATGGAAATGTGACTTCACGAGTTTAAACAGATTTCTGTTTTCTATCTCGCTCCATCAACTCCCTCATCTGGTGATTAACAAATCACCACACCACCACCCAAAATTTGGAAATTTAGACTTTCTGGAAAATTATTCAAATTCATCTGTATCAGTATTTCTAAAAATCTGTTTCTGCAAAATCCTTGCAATTGTCATAACGAGCTCTGTGTAATTCCTGCAACTCAATCTCCCTCTTCTCTTCTTTTTTGAGTTTATAAATTCTTCTCTTTTCCTTCATTTGTCTCTTTCTCTTATGCAACAAACAACCAATTTTTGTCAAAATGAAAATGAATATTATCACAATCAAAGGTGCCAAAATCTTGCCAAGAACTGAACTTCTAATATCATGAAACCAATTTTTGATTGATTGGAATCTTCTTGAAAGTCTTTCTGTAAAATCTTCTTCTTCTAATGGAATTATCTCTGAATGCATCTCTGTGATGTTCTTGATGTACATCTCAAGGTTCTTACTTTCATCAGGGATATATGTGCAACAATGTTGCACATGTAAAATGCCACAAACTCCTCCCTCTTTTGCCAGGAGTATGTCTAAAGCAAGGCGATCTTGAATCACCATGGATCTAATTGCAATGACCTCAACGTTCACTAATTGGAAACCATCAGCTGTATCTGTTGACAACCTGTCAACAATTGTGGACAATTTTCTGATTCTACCTGCGTTCAGGGTTATACCTACAATAGGTATCACTGCTTGAAAAATATCTCCCAAAACTTCTGTAAAAGTTTCTCTTTTAGCCCTATTTACATAATTGTGAATTTTGAACAATCCTTCCGACATGGAATATTTTAGGAAAAACAATCCCAACATAACAAGTTCCATACCAATGGTCAGGAAGGTTGTAGTAAGCCTTGTCACCACACACAAAATAAATCCCAGGGAAAATTGGATCTTTTCCACCTTTGAATCCCCAACCTCCCATGATCTGATATGTATCTTCACAATTACTCGCACCCACAAAGTAGTTATCAAAAAGTGTATTATCTCTCCTAATACAAAGCTTACCACTAATTGGTTTGTCTATGTGAATTGCAACATTATCAAGCATTTTGCCATTAAGCTTCTCATCCTCTTTCTGCCAGAACCTGGATTTAGTCTGCTTGACTATCTCATTTCTCTTGTAAATTGCTCTCCTCTCTTCAACCAGGTTCAAAAACGTCTTTCCCTCAGCACTTAGTTTGCAGGTTAAATTATTCTTGTAAGCATATTCATAGGTAAGTTCATTAGTAACAAGGAAAAATTCCCTCATCTGTTTTGCTCTCTTATGCTTATTCAAAGCACCCTCAATTTTTAAATTAGCAAAAATCTCGTCAAAATCTGAATAATAGTATTCTAAGCGACCAGTCTGATAGAACAAGCTAGCTAACACACTGCATGTCACACCATATGTAAGAGGAAGCATATTGTATGTCACTCCCTCAGAAACAGAAGCAGGTAATTTAACACAGACATAGCAGTCTTTTGCATCCATTACCTTGACATATTCACTCAAAAGCCTTGTGAATGTATTGCTTGAAAAATCACTGATAGATTTGTCCTGATGAATGTTAGATTGATGATCAATAACTTTGCCAGTTACACTATGTTTGTTTTGACTAACTGAAGCTTTGCTTGTCATATTGGCTTTGTGAAAATCCTTGTTAATTTCAAATGGAATGATAACAGCTAAAACTAACCAGAGCAGAATTAGAATGAGCAGACACACCAGAGTCATCTTACAGCATCTCTTAAAAATGGAACATCTTGAAGTACTCTGTTCCATAACGTAAGGCATTTTTGGTTAGTTTTGCCTTAAAAGAAAAAATTAAAACAAAAAAATGAAAACTATTTTAAAATTCAATAAAAGATTTATTATTTACATCCCCCTTTTATAAAATTTTTTTTTTTTTTTTTTTCAAAACCCTAACAGTATTTCTTCGACCTTATGTCACAAGTAAATCTTTCTTCAACTAAACAACTTTTCTTCAACCTTGTGTCACCTAACAAGATTTCTTCAGCCTTTTGCCAAAAACTAAAAACCCAAAAATCCAATAAAAAATTCTGTACTTCAATCATTGTCACTAATTTCTTCAATGTCTTCTTCCTCTTGACTACTATCATAAATGTCAATGACAGGTGGAATTACTAGATAAGTCCACTCAGGTGATTTATATTTCTGATTTGGCCTTATAATCCTTTTTCCTTTTCTTGTTACTACTTCGATTTTTCTTCCAACTCCAACTTCTTTTTCAGAATCCTTTTGACTACTGATTTCTTCCACCTGCTCCTTCGGCTTTTTGATCAACCTGACTCTCAATCTTCCACCAGGCCAGAAATCTGTCTTTCTCACAAACTTTCTTTTTGGTTCTGAAGCTTTCGTCTCAGACTTCCAAGATCTTTTCTTTGGGCTTCTATTTTCACCATCCACATCACTTTCTCCAGTATCACAGTCTGAAACTTCAATTATTGACTCAGGAACTTCTCTATTCGGCAGTTTCACTCCTTCAGGAACTATACTTTGTCTTCCATCACTGGTACTCGGTAATTCGTCTTCCTCCTCCTCTTCAATTACCTCCAACTTCCCAGATTCTGGACTTCCGTTCCTTACTTCAGAGCTTAACTTCTGCTTTTCGATACTCTCCTGGTCAGAAATTTCTTTCGGCTCAGCCTCTCTGTCTTCAATGGAATTTACTCCATTAATCTTCTTGACTGAATCCTCAGTCGTTTTTCCTTCTGATAGATTCTCTTCTTCTCCGGAATCTATTTCAATTATTTCAGAGCTTTTTCTTGTCAATTCTTCATTCACAGGCACAGGTCCCAGATGTCGACCTCCCTGTCGATCTTCAGTCTCTGGATTTGTTTCGCCTTCTACTTCTGAATCAGAATCTTCTGTAGTATCACTTTCTACATCAGAACTCGCAGGAGTAGGCACTGGAATGGTATGACTAGGATGTATCCACCTTTTCAATCCTTTACATTTCACTGCGTTTGTAGTAACCAGAATTATTTGTCTAGGCTTCTGCCACCTAGGAGCCAAACAATTTCTTCTCCGATGTACTTTTGTTCTGACCCAATCACCAGGTCTCAAATCATGTGTCAGAACTTTCTCATTTGATTGTGCTTCAGTTCCCACCTGATTAGACACAGAAGTCACTATATCAGATAACCTTTTACAGTAATCCAAAATAGCACTGTCATTTATGCTCAACAATTTGCCTACAGGTACAAAAGCCTGCCTCATGACTCTTCCCATCAGTATTTCATGAGGACTTAAACCTGTCTTTTTATCAAGTGTACTTCTCAATGACATTAATACAAGTGGAAGAGCATCCGTCCACTTTACACCTGTTTCCAGACACATTTTTCCAATCCTGTTTTTAATTGTCCCATTAATCTGCTCAACCACCCCAGATGCCTCTGGTCTGTATGCACAGTGTATTTTCTGCTCAATGCTTAATGCCTCACATATCAGCTTCATCAGTTTGTTATCAAAATGGCTTCCTCCATCACTCTCAATAGTGACTGGAAAACCGTACTGTTGTAGTCTTACTCTACTGGTTGCACTCCCTCTATGGTGTCTCTCTGCTTTGCTGCTCAGCGTGTGATGAGGTCATGCGGAATGTTGGAGTGTGTTTAGATGTGGTGAGAGTCAGTTGGTCTGGAAGGGCTGAGCAGCCAGGAGGCTGCTCCTGGTGGGGCAATCACTTAGGCAATTACTGAGGTATTAACTGGACTTACCATCTTCCTGTACTTGTGAATAAATATACTTAATGGACTACTAGACCCTGACTACGCATCATCTTTGATTACAATACTGGCGACGAGGTAAAAAGGACTACGTGTGGCTGAAGGCTGAAGGATTACCCTGCAACTATAGGCTTGTACATATGGAATGGAACTAAAGAAGCACAAGGAAAAAGAAGCTGAAACTCCTGAAACTGAAGTAGCATAAGAAAAAAGAAGATGAAACTCCTGAAAAAGAAGAAACATTAGAAAATGAAGTACCACATGGAAAAGCAATCTGGCTGTCCACATGCCCCACCAGTGACCAAAGATCGGTCGGCCCCAACGTGGATGTGCCAGTGCTTGTTGTATTTGGGTGAGTGCTAAATGTACCTGACTTTACTTATTGATTTTGCTGGACTGGGCTTACTGTTTCCCCAATGTCATTAGACCTCAACCTGCTAACTTTAACGTGAGGAAAGCTGAAGCGGACAAGGGAAAGCACAACATCGTTTTTTGGGAAATATTTATACTGCTGCATTTGTTTACCGCTTTGGAAATTTTTACCGCTTTTACAGCCAACTCATGTTTTGGGAATTATTCGCAACAGTTTAAAAGCGGCGTTTGTGGAGTACATTTCCAAGTGACTAATGCGGGCTAATTTCAAGTTAAGTGTTTGACTCTGCGCTTGCAGCGCGTCCTGGCAGTAAAAAGAAACGTTACTTTCTTAAAATCAATTGCCGGTGGACAGACTGGAGTTTGCGCTCTCGGCGTGTTTTGACTGTAGAAGAAACCTAACATTTTAAAATTGAGCCTGCGCTTCATTTAATGTCTGCCAACTCACCGTTTGTCAAAGCGGTGACGGTTGGTCTCAAGAGCTCCTTCCACTTCGCCTGCATATCTTGTTTGATGACGTCTTTGGAATCCTGTGTGGTATTGGTGAAGGTTTCCTATGACGTGGTGTGGCCTATTTCCATTAGAAATAGACGCTGGACGACGCTGCGGCGGCCATTTTGGCACATTGGGAAGAATCCCTTTGTATGTGCAGAGAACCACGACGTTTACCATGGAAGTTTGAAGATCGTGTTGTTGGTGCTTTCCAGTGTCACTGCTTTGAATTGCAAGATGAGAGATCTCGAGCTGGAAGTGCTGTTTGTGGCGCAATTCTCTACTTACGCTGGATTTAAACTACTACATTTGGATTTTGGATGAATGAATATTTGAATTAGACTTCCATGGATTTGACTTTCTGTTTTGCTGACTGGACTTTCGGGTGAGGTATCGCTCATCTTCATTGGACTGGACTTTCGGGTGAGGTATCGCTCATCTTAGACTACGGTGACCACGTTTATTGTTTTAGTTTGTTATGTTCATTTTACTTGTGATTTTAACATCTGGATGGGGTCATGTTACAATTGTATGTTTGTTGTGACGTTGGCAGAAGTGTTGTGTTTTCGTGGAAGACGTCGCGAATCTTCCCGTATTCACAACATTCCTTGATTTAGACAGCTCACTGGAGCATGTGACATTCTTGTTTTGCTGGTCATTTATAGTTTGTCTTTTGTTTTCTGGAGTTGTGGATGATAAGTATGTGTGCTGTTTCTTTTGACTCTGGTGGCGTGTGCCCATCCAGTTGTACGTGTGTGTCATGGATTTTAAGGTTTTACTTATTTTAGCTTGTCGTGGGTCTTTAGTATCCACATTTTGTTTTCCTTGGGTACAGTTTCCCTAAATCTGTTTGCTCTAGGTCTAAAGAAACCTATCTGATGTTTGCCATGGGAATGGCGTTTTCCATTATTTTGTCTGTTTGCTCTAGGTCTAAAGAAACCTATCAGATGTTTGCCATGGGCATGGCGATTGTCATCATTTTGTTTTCCTTTGGGTGTTGTAATTCCCAAAAACTTTGACTAACAAGGGATTGTTTCTTTTCCCTTATTTTGTTGTCCTTCGGGTGAAGGAGTGCCCAGGGTGGGTTGCTTTTGGGCTGTTGTAGCTCGCTGTGTGTTTGTTTGGGTTGTTGTTTTTCATTTGCAGTTGGCATGGCATGTTTGCTTTGCTTAAGGATGACCCATGTCACGTTTGCCTTGAATTTTAGTACCCATAATTTAACAGTTTTGGTTTTACTGTTACTTTTTTATGGGTGTTGGACCTGTCATGTGGCGTTTTTTTTTAACACCGTGTGGTGTGTTGCCTTTTGGAAACGCCGTTTTTTAGTTTTTGATTGTATCTTTTGTCTTGCATTCCTTGTTTTTCCTTATCTTATCAGAGAATAGGGTGTTCTATTTGTTTTTGTAGTGCATCCTCTTTTCTGTCTTGTGCGTTTTACCATCTCTATGCATTTTTGAGTAAGGGGGTAGGATGTGTGGTATGTGCGTTATCAAGGGGGTAGGATGAGTTGTGTGGTATGTTTTATTTCATGCATCTTTCTTTCCTCTCTTTTGTTGTTCCGCTACACTATTCTGTTCCACTACACTATTACCTTACGTTTGACTGTTATTCCTTCTTTTGCTTCACGTCTGTCCAACAGCTTCACACTCTCTCTCTTTGTTTTCCATTATCATAATGGGGGAGATGTGTTGTAGTCTTACTCTACTGGTTGCACTCCCTCTATGGTGTCTCTCTGCTTTGCTGCTCAGCGTGTGATGAGGTCATGCGGAATGTTGGAGTGTGTTTAGATGTGGTGAGAGTCAGTTGGTCTGGAAGGGCTGAGCAGCCAGGAGGCTGCTCCTGGTGGGGCAATCACTTAGGCAATTACTGAGGTATTAACTGGACTTACCATCTTCCTGTACTTGTGAATAAATATACTTAATGGACTACTAGACCCTGACTACGCATCATCTTTGATTACAATACGTACCTTGGGATGATTTCTCTCAGTAGCAATTTTGCCACTGTGATTGAATCACAATGTCGTGTAGGAAATGCTTCCACCCATCTTGAAAATAAACACACAATCACAAGAACATATTTCAAACAATTGTGTAGGGGCATTTCAATGAAATCCATCTGTAACCTGGTAAAGGGACCACCCTCTCGACCAATTACTCCTGTACCCACCACTGATTTTCTGTTTGGGTTCATTTGTTGGCATGACAAACACCTTTGACAAAAAGACTCTGCAATCGTTCTGAATTTAGTGTTGAACCAAGTTTCTCGGAAAAGTCTGATCATAGAATCTCTTCCAAGGTGAGCTGGGCCATGATACAATCTGGCCATATCAGCAATCAAACAATTTGGTAAGACTACTCTGCCATCTTTATAGACCCACACTCCATCCTCATCACGTGGTCTACAATCTGCTCGTAACCATAGATCTTTTTCCTCATCATCTGCTTCATTTTGTAAATCTCTAATCTCCTGCCATGTCTCTACAACAGTTGTTAGCATCAATGAATTTGAATCAGATTCTTTACTTTTTTCCCGATTGTAAGCACAACATTTTCTTGCACAGTACTTTGCTGTCTCATCTGCATAGGCATTGCCTTTTGAGATATAATCCACTCCTTTTGTGTGTGCAGCACACTTTACAATTGCAATTTCTTTCGGCAACTGTATGGCTTCAATTAATCTTTTGATAAAAACTGCATTTTTAATTGGTGACCCTGCTGAAGTCAAATAACCTCTCTGAGACCAGAGCTGTCCATAATCATGCACAACCCCGTACCCATACTGACTATCAGTAATAATGGTAACTCTTATATCTTTTGATATTTCACAAGCACGAATCAAAGCAATCAATTCAGCCACCTGTGCTGAACGAATTCCTTCAAGACATGATGCTTCTTTGACATCTGCAACTGTACAGACTGAGTATGATGCTTTCAAAACACCTCCCTCTGTCCTCAGACAGGAGCCATCCACAAAGTAGACAACATCTGATTCAGGCAAAGGTACATCCTTAATGTCCTGCCTTGGTTTGGTGCAAAATTCCATAACATCCAAACACTCATGTTCCACTTCATTTTCATCAACAATTTCAGAATCAGGCAATAATGTAGAAGGATTCAGATTCAAACATCTTGAAATGGAAACATTATCTGCTCCCAGTATGATTTTCTCATACTTCGTCAATCTGCTGCTTGTCAAATGTTGAGTTTTACCTCTTGTCAGTAGTATTTCAACTGAATGAGGCACAAAAACTTTCACAGGAAATCCCATTATGATTCCTTCGCTCTGCTCAAGACTGACACTTGTAGCTGCAACTGCTTTCAAACATCCTGGTAATGCTTTTGCAATGGGATCAAGAACTGCAGAGAAGTATGCAATGGGTTTCTTTAGATTCCCATGTCTCTGAATTAATACAGACAATGCACATCCTTCTCTCTCACTGCAATACAGTTCAAAATCTTTCTCATAATTCGGCATGCCTAAAGCAGGAGCTTGACATAAGCTCTTTTTCAGGTTCTCAAAAGATTCCATCTCAGCTTCATGAGAGTAATTGGATCTTTCACATCAGACCTTGTTAGTCTCTGTAGTGGTTTCGCAATTACCGAAAATCCACTTATCCATTGTCGACAGTAGCCAACCATTCCCAAAAACATTCGAACTTGTCTCTGTGTTCTTGGTGGTTGCATTGCTTGAATCATTTTAATTCTCTCAACTGTCACCTGTCTTTTTCCATTTGCAATTCTGTGACCAAGATATTTCACCTCTTGTTTGCAAAACTGTAATTTTGCTGGAGACACTTTATGTCCCTTGTCTGCAAGATGATTCAAAAGTATTATTGTGTCTGTCACACAATTTTCTCTTGTTTTAGCAGCTATCAACAAATCGTCGATATACTGCACCAACGTAGACCTGCCAGGTAAATCTAAATTTTCCAAAGATCTCTTTAACAACTCATTAAAGATTGAAGGACTCTCTGTATACCCTTGAGGGATTCTACACCATGCGAGGGTCCTACTCTGGAATCTGAAAGCGAAAATTTCCTGACTCTCTGGATGTAGAGGAACAGTAAAGAATGCATTGCAAAGATCAATAACAGTGTACCATTCAGCATCATGTGGAATTTGATATAAGATCACTGCTGGGTTTGGAACCACAGGGCAACATGGAACAATGATCTGATTAACCTTTCTCAAATCCTGAACTATCCTGTACGTTCCATTCGATTTTTTAATTCCCATGATCGGTGAATTACAAGGGCTACTCTCAATTTCTTTTAAAACACCTTGTTTAATGAATTTTTCAATCACAGGTATGACTCCCTCAATTGTCTCTGCTTTCATCTTGTATTGAGGAATATTAGGAAATTCTATTCCCTGCTTCAGTGTAATTTTGACTGGATCGACATGTTTCATCAGACCCATCTCATTCCCAGTCAAATCCCAAATTTCAGATTTCACTGTTTCTTTGAGCTCTTCTGGCAGATTTTCTTTTTCAAATGCAGGAAACAATTTTGTTTCCTCTGTTTCCATTAACATCATTGTCAACCTGTACAAGCCATCTTCCTCCATTGTTTGTAATTCAACTCCTTCAGGAGAACAATATATTCTACAATTCATTTTGCACAATATATCTCTGCCCAATAGATTCACTGGACTACTGTTACAAACCACGAATCTGTGTTTGTCTTTAAAATTACCAATTTCAACTGGTAATGGATCAGTCAAATCAGTCCTGATTTGTTGATTGCTTACTCCAACAACTTGGATGGTATCCCCAGAGAGAGGTAGGTTTTCAATTTCCACTGATCTAACAGTAGAACGGGTAGCACCAGTGTCCACTAGAAAAGTGATGTCTACATCATTAACTTTCCCATTTACAAATGGACCAGACTGGTCAACCTCAAGAGTGGCTCCAACAACACACTCTTCCTCCTCTCTCGGGCACCGTCAGTAATAATCATCAGAATCACTCTCCTGCCCTTCTGTTAACAAAAATTGTTGTGCTGCATTTTGCACCCTTTGTCTTTGTGGTTTTATTACCTGATCATCTCCTTGAAATCCCACACCTGAATTATATTTCTGCGTTCCCCCACAATTTGGAAAAAGGTGGCTGTGGCAATTGATTCTGACGGTTATTATTCACCTGATTCACCTGTTGCTGCAGCTGTCGCTGAAGGTTTAATTCATTTAAACTCTGTTGCATCTGTAGCTGTTGCTGCAGGTCAACATCATTCTGCATCTGTGGATTTAACAATGGATTTTTAAAATTTCTAGGTGGTTTCTTACACTCGTCTCTCCAGTGTCCAAGCTCGCCACAATTAAAACAAGGTAATTTTTGTTTCATCTCTTCAATCCTTGGGTTAATTTTTCCCACAAAATTATTACTTTTAAACTTCCCTTGCCCTTGATTCGAATTTGAAGTTTGAACAAAATTGGTGTTTTTATTACCAAGACTGGCAATCTGTTGCTCAGCCACTTTTACCTGAGCCCACATGGCTTTCTCCTTGAGCTTCTTTTGTCTGACTTCTAGCTCATCACTGCAGTACTTTGCCTTTCTCAAAATATCATCAACAGAAAGTGCTTGCCATCCGACAATACTGTTTCTGATCATGTCTGCAATTTCTGGTTTCAGACCATAAACAAATCTATAGACGAAATGACTCATATCTTTCTCGTCTAATTTCTCATAGCCACTATATTGTTTAAAAATCAACAGTAACCTTTCATAAAATGAATGAACTGATTCTTTTGTTTCCTGGTTTGTCCTTTCTATTTTAACCCAATCAACCTCTTTTGGTGGAATTTTGTTTTTCAACCAGTAAATCACTTTTTCATAAAAATCCATTACAAGGGGATTTGGAGCACCTGTTTCTTTATTTCGATCCGGTTCTACTTTTGGCCAACTTATGGATATTTTGCATTCTGTCCAAAGATCTGATGGGACAACGATATCAAAGAATCCATCCAGATCAATCCACAGAACTTTTGAGACTTTGATGAATCTGTCCACTTGCCTATACCACTCCACTGGCTTTTCCCTCAGTTTTGGAAAATCATTTGTGAACAGCAATATGTCCTGTCTCGACCATGGGACATGAACATATCCTCCACCTGCAATCTCTCTCATTGGAAATTGTTTTGACAATTTTTCCAATTTCTCATCTTCCTTCTTTTTCGTCCATTTCACTCTCCACTTGCTCAATTCTCCCAATTTTTTAATGTAAACAATCAAATCTTTTATGTACATTATTCTTCCCATTGAGTTCAAACTTTCAATGTCACCTTCTGAAAAGTCTAATCTGTAATGTTTTGCAAAATTCTTTTGCCTGCTCACATCAATTTCAAGTTCAGCTGCCAGTTCTTCCAACTGGTCATATTTGTTTTTCGTTTTCCACTGCATACTCTTGCAAATGAACAGTAGTTCATCATCTCGATAATAATTTAAACTGTCAGGACCAATCGTACCAATTATTAATTCCTCAATATTTGCTTTTAATTTTGCAACATCAAGTTTAGGTTTGGTCACCCTAACTTCAGGACTCTCAGCATCAGATTCTGCACCCATCGGTGTTTTTGGAGATAAATCCTCATTAAAAGTTAAATCTGGCATTCTCGATCTTGAAGAGTTTATTTCAGATATGTCTGAGTAAAATTTTTCAGTAACTCTTTGAATTTCTGCATTTAAAGGAACAGTCAACCCTGTCTTATTAGCTTCTCTTTGCTCAAAAACAGGCTGAACAGGACCAATTGTTACTGGAACTGTCACAGCTTCCATGCTTTTTGTTATTTGTCGAATTAATTCTTCCTTTGATCGTAAATACTCAGAAGAATCTCCAGCCTCCGCATTTCTGGCTTCTCTCACATAATTTTTTGGAGCTTCTCTTGATCTTGGAATTAATGAAGAATGTCTACCCTCATTACGGACATTTGCATTTATCTCAGATTCCGGTCTTCTTGGAGTTTCAACAATTTCACAATTATTTGGATAAAGTTTAGGAGCTTCATTAATTGGAGGTGCACTTGGTGTAGTTTCTGTAGAAACCACCGGAGTAGACCATGATCTAGGAGTTCTCAAAGGCTGATTCCTTTTATCTGAAGTGTAAATTTCCTCTAAAACTGCATCTTCGAATTCACTCTCTAACGGGGCATTATTTCTCTTTTCAGTTCTTTTTCCCTCCGGAGAACCTAAAACCATCTCTCTAATTACATAAAGTCCCTCACTCATGCTTCCCTGTCTCCACATTCTCATCCTGTCTTCATGTGTCTCTCTTCTATAACTTGGAGGTTTAGAAGGTCTTTTAATTCCGCTTGCTTCTCTTTGTAATTGGTACATCTCATCCTCCCATTCAACTAAAGCTTCAAATTGAGTTGGCCTCGGCTTGGGTTTAAGAGCATTCATTTTTTCTCTTAAATTTCTCAAAACCTTTACATTAAACGAACCATCATCAGGCCAAGTCAAAACACCGTCATCCTTTGTATATTGTTTCCAAGCATCAAACCACAAAACAGTATGGTAACCATATTCACCTTCCATATACGCTGCAGGTGTTTTGTACTTATGAAGTAATTTACCACCTCGCGTTTCAATTTTCTTGTCAGGCGAAATAAGATTTTTAAGTTTCTGGAACAACGTTGGCTTTTTCTCAACGTGTTTAAAATGATAACTCATTTTTACGAGTTAATTCCAATTAAAAAATTTGTTCGTCAAATATTTACGGGATGTTCCGCAAAACAACCAATCCGTGCGCGAAACACACCAACAGGCCAATGAGAGTTGAGCTACGTCACTTTTTTCACTCAACCAATAAAAATGAAGATTTTCTGAAGAACCAATCAGCTTACAGTTCATCAGAGACTCAAGAACCAATCAGAGCACTGCTTGTGACGTATGTCACCCAATCCCAGCGCGGCTCTGTGACGTACACAGCAGCTGCGGTTTCTCACTTCTCACTCCTAGCGCTTACCCCTCCTTCACAAAATCTTTTCACAGCGCCATTTTGAGAACACTTTCTCGATGTAAATTAATTTTTAACAATGACAATAA
This sequence comes from Lissotriton helveticus, assembly GCF_964261635.1. Classification (NCBI taxonomy): domain Eukaryota; kingdom Metazoa; phylum Chordata; class Amphibia; order Caudata; family Salamandridae; genus Lissotriton; species Lissotriton helveticus. Next base: position 830,700,269 of record NC_136067.1, read on the forward strand.
GGACTCATCTGTCTGTTTCTCTAAATAGAATAGTTTGCATACATTCAAGTATTCACAACTCAGAATAGTCGGCGCTATTCTCATAGAATAATTTTCAATTGCCAGTAGAGCAACTCTTACTCTACCCTTCTATCAAGTAAAATATGAACTAATTTTCCTCAGAACGCACAACTAAGTGACTGTTCGAAAGTTCCACTTGAACATACCTTACAAAACAATCACGCACTTTCACACGGAAAAAATCCCTAAATTCAAACACACATGAAATCCGTACAGGACTCTCACCTGTTTATAGAAATCATGCACAGTTAGTAAAATAACGCCGTTATCCGTACAGGACTCTCACCTGTTTATAGATATAAAACATGTACCCCTACAGGACTCTCACCTGTTTATAGATAATCATGCACCGACATTACCCTACCCTTCACTCAAGCTCGAATATAACTAATACTCTTATCACAGTGAGTTTTACAGCAGACGCTTTGTCCCTATTCTCATGCTGCTCTAATTTCTTAGAAAATCCTTACTATACAACATTCACACCTAACCCTAAAACTGTGTTGCACGACCACAACACTGTGTTGCACGACCACAACACGTGATACACGGCGATATCACTTGTGATACACGGGGATATCACAAACAGATCAGATGTCTTGCGTGACTACCTTCTCATCACACAATCTGTACCGGTACAATTCACATATAGCACGAGAACTAACTCAACATATGTTAAACATCGATCCTATTTCTATACCATAACATACCAATAACACTTTGGTTACCCCTAGCAACACCTTGGTTACCCTTAGCAACCATCAATTTCTGCTACCAGAAGAATTGATCCAGCGGCCTATAGGAAATATGCCATAAACAATGCTACCCAACTCTACAACCTCCTACCTAAATATTTCTCTAACTCATGGACCCATTAATTAAACATGACATATTTTGACCTACTGAATCGGGTGATCAAATTAAATCTATATACACCTTATTCACAAATTATATACAAATTATATACAACCGCGGTAAATGTTGACGTCATTTGAACAAACCTAACTATTTAATTGACCACCATGGCGATGGCATCTAGCTAATAGTAACCTACGCTTCTGAATAACCAAGACCAGCTTGTTTCAAAAGTAAGATTTTATCAACTAATTGTAGATAATTCAAAATATAGTTTCATAAATGCAATTTTATTAGGATTATAGCATGCATGTTTGAAAAGTGTCATAAGCAAAATACAGTTTTAAGCAAGAAATTATAAGTTTAGCATTTCTAAAATCCTAAGTCCCTAGCTGAGCTAAATAAATGAAATAGTAAAGTTCTTTGAGGATTCTTACGTGCTCCACGCAAAGTCCAGCAGCACGACACCCTCATCGGAAAGTCAGAAAGCAGCAGCCAGCCCATCCCCAGGGCATGGACTTTTTATACCTTTCTATGCTAGCTAATCTAAGTAAAGGAACATTTTCTGCAAACGACGATGTCTCATTGGTCGGAGAGTGACAAGTGACATGTCACCTACATTTCAAAACTTCCATTCGGTCATATTCTTTGGGACCATTGTCTTTCTTGTACGTGTTCCAAAGCTTCCTTGATTTGCAACAATTTTAACAAGAGTTCTCACTGACTCCATTGCACTTCCGCGGATGCCAAGTTAACAAAATTGTTCTTTTCTACCGGTTTCTGACCTTGGCCACGTCCGACAGAATGATGACAACACATCATCTTTGTTGAGTGAATGCAATTTTGACGGAAACTTTTCTTTCACAGAGACATCTCGTGCTCCTTGCAGAATTAAATTCATCGTTTAGCAAACTCGAGCAAACTAGGCCCAAAAGCAGGCAACTTATTTTTCTAGTATAAAACAAACACAAGAAAAGTATTAATGTAAGAAATATTATTTATTCTGTTTCCACCCTTCGTTTACTAATTGATTAACCCACCCAATTAGTCTAATGTTACCTAGCACCAAGCAACAAATAAGCAGCATTTTATATCTACCAGTCTTCATGAATCCATAAAAACCTTATGTGCACCTAGAATAGTATAAATGACATCACATAGACAAGGAAAGCAAAATGCACATGCTCCTTTTAAATCTGCTGCAGTTTAATAATGACAAAACGAAAACGACAAATTAATTTATTATTTTTGCACGAACAAAAGATGCAACATTTATGCACGTTTATGAGCACACGTGTTACCAACCCCATGTGTAAAGTTTAATCTAGGTTGTGTTAGCAAAACACATCACAAATCATTAATATTATTATTTATGTTATGGAAATGTGACTTCACGAGTTTAAACAGATTTCTGTTTTCTATCTCGCTCCATCAGTAGCAGAAAAACTACCGCGTTCTGCTCCAAAGTCTCTCAAACGCCGACAACAAATGTATGTATAAGGACACCGCAGCGCGTAGCCGATAACTACAGCGTTCTGCTCCAAAGCCTCACAAGCGTTACCAGAACATACAAAAGGAAACTGTAAACAAGATACGGGAGCGTGTAGATGACACCACAACGCTCCGCTCAAAGGTCCGGAAAGGATTACTCACAGAGGCAGACCGGCATGAAACCATACCCGGTAACTCCTTCGTGCCCTGATGACGCTCCTCCTACCTCGAAGTTCAAAACAGGAACTAACAGAATTACGCGCATCCTCCGATGCGCGAGGCTCACCTAAATACATTCTGCCCCAAGACCTCCTGGGACTCGTAGTTTCTACACATAAGGCAGGCGCAATAGGGTCCGACCACACACCAGGGGTGTGGGAATCCTGACCCAAAAGCGTTACCCCCCAATACTGACTGGATCCTGGGTAGATGACCAGGGGAGATTTGCTGCGATATCATGTCAATGGGAAGGGAAGCACTACAATATGGTCTTGGTTTACATACCACCTGTACTGCACCAATCAGCCCTCCCAGTGTTGGGGAAATTTCTGTTATCGCTCCCTCAGAGGGAACTTGTAATAGGGGGAGATTTTAACGCCACAGTTGACGCCTCCATAGATAGAAAACCCCCCAGGGACCCTAATGGCGCTGATCTCAAATTAAATGACTTCGTAAACGCGATCGGACTCACGGATGCCGCAGAACACCAGTATACCTTCCACTCAGGGGCACACAATAGTCTTTCTAGAATAGATTACATATTTACACTGGCAGCAGGGATGGAAAGAATTCAAGAGGTGGCACATTTGCCCAGGGGCATATCAGACCACTCACCAGTATGGATCACATATAAATCCTTTATCCCGGGGAGACATAGACTGTTTCCACTCTACCCATGCTATTTGATGAACAAAGTTATTAGGAAGGGCCTAGCTACTACCACCAAACAATATTTAGCTGAGAACATCCACTCAGTCCCCATGCCAACGACACTGTGGGAGGCATATAAAACAGTTTTACGTGGTCAGGCGATTTAGCTGGTGGCAAATTTTAAAAAAAGAGCAACAACACCAGAGCCGCACATTAGAGCACCAGTTATCTCCATGCCACGACTATCACGGAGGAGACGACACGTCGTCTGCATCTAGCCGAACAAGAATATAAGGCCTACACATGGGAGGAGACAAAATCCAAACTCACGAACACGCAACATACTATTTATGAACAAGGTGATAAGGCAGGCAAGCTCCTGGTATGGCTAGAACAAAAAGAAAGAGCTAATAGATGGATAGCCCAGCTGCAGACAGAACAGGGAATTACTACCTCAGATCCCCAACAAATAGCAGACACATTAGCGACCCACTATGAGACAATATACACACCATTGGCCACGAATACACTGGAAGAGAACTTAGCCTTCCTAAAAGATATCAAAAGGCCAACACTGGACCACGAGGCCTCCCAGTCTTTAGAAGCAGACCTGACCCATGAGGAGCTCATACGAGCAATCAATACCCTACATACCAGTAAGGCCATAGGACCAAATGGTATTCCAGTAGACTTCTACAAAAGAACTGCCACCATTCTCGCACCACGCTTACTTAATATGTACGAGGACAGTAGAAAACAGGGGGAACTCCCTAGAAATCAGCTCTTGGCCACGATAGTTGCTATACATAAACCTGGGAAGCCGCCACAAGACTGCATGTCCTACAGACCGATATCCCTCATAAATGCTGAAACTAAGATACTGGGAAAAGCGCTAGCATTATGATTACAACCATATCTGGGAACGGTGATTCACCCAGACCAATCCGGTTTTATTCCCGGCGCAGGCCGTCTGCTGCTGCGCTAACCCTACAAAGTGTGATTACTAGTCTGAATCTTGACGATGTGTGGAGGATGAGGCATGCTGGGCAGGGAGGATACACACACTATTCGGCATACCACGATATCCACACCAGAATTGACTACTGGCTAGCGTCCTCCTCTATGATGGGGCGGGTACGCGACTGCAAGGTTCTCCCCCGATCTCTGTCAGATCATTCACCGGTGCTGTTATTGCTGGATGCCCCCAAGAGGTCTATTCCGCCGTTCACATGGCGGGTCCCGCCATACTCTTTGCTTGACCCGCTGTTTCAAGGGGAGTTAGCTGAGGCAATTGACACCTTTTTCGAGACTAACGTGGGGTCTGTAGATAGTTTCCAAGTGGTCTGGGAAGCCTTCAAAGTCTACATACGGGATATAGCGATGTCAAAGCATTCGGGAGTACTTAAGGCCATTAGGCAGCGATTGGCAGAACTGGAGCGCCAACTGGCACTCCTTGAGGAGCGACAGCGCAGGCACTCTGATTCCAAGACAGAAGCTGAGATGAAGGCACTGCTGACCGAATACCATGAGGAAGCTGACAGGGAAGTGAAACACCTGGGGAAATATGCATCTGCCCGTACATATGGTGAGGGAGAGAGACCGGGCTCAGTACTAGCCAGAATCCTAAGCGGGAAGAGGGGCCAACAATCAGTGACGGAAATCAAATCCAGAGAGGGTGCGGTGTTAACAGACGAGACAGGCATTGCACAGACCTTCAAGGACTTCTATGCCGAGCTATATAAGTCCAATGGTGGTGATCTAGACAACCACATACTTGAATACCTGGAACATATAGACTTGCCTTCCCTTACCAACACGCATAGGGAATTCCTGATGCTCCCCATAGAAAAAGACGAAATAAGTGAAGCCCTAGGGGGGATGCGCGCGGGCAGTGCCCCGGGAGCAGACGGTCTCACAGTGGTTTTTTATAAAACATTTCTGGATAAGCTGCTCCCACACCTTTCCATGCTGTTAGATGATATCTGCGTTGAAGGCAGTATGCCGCAATCCATGAGAGAGGCTCTCCTCGTTATGATATTGAAACCAGGTAAACCGCAGGACGAATGCAGTTCGTACAGACCACTTTCACTGCTCAATGTAGGCACTAAAATATTTGCTAAGGTTTTGGTGATCCGACTGGTTGCGCCGGAATAAGCTGGATTCATCCCCAGCAGAAACCTTACATACAACATTCGCACAGTCTTGGGCACCATGCAGCATGTTAAGCAAGATCGGAAGGCACTCGCTGTGTTTTTGGACATGGAGAAGGCCTTCGACTCTGTGGAAAGGTCGTTTATGCAGCGGGTGCTTCAGAGAATGAGCCTGAGCATGCCGTTTCTACAAATGGTGGGTGCTTTATATCACAACCCACGAGCCAGGGTCCGTCTCGGCAACTTGGTCACTGACTCTTTCCTGATCGGTAGAGGGACGCGACAGGGCTGCCCGCTCTCGCCACTGTTATACGCCCTAGTGGCCGAGCCCTTGGCGTGCGCGCTACGTGAGTACCACGGCGCTGAAGGTATCGGATTCCCTACGTATAGAATACTGGTCTTGATGTATGATGACGATACATTGCTCTACGTTAGGGACCCGGACGCGAACTTATCTTCGGTGCTACGTGAGGTGGTGCACTTCGGTGCCCTCTCGGGCCTGAAGGTGAATTGGTCTAAGTCCCTTGCCTTCCCTCTCACCCCGGTAACTCAACGCATAGACATGGAATACCCACTACAGTAGACCACGGAGTCTGTTAGATATCTAGGTATCCGACTTCATACGGATTCTGAAATCCTGTTCAGGGAAAATGATGGTGTTGCCTTCAGCAAATTAGAGGATGATGTGGAGGCCTGGGGCAGGCTCCTTCTCAGGCTCCTAGGTAGAATCGCCATTATGAAGATGGTGGTGCTACCTAGACTACTGTTTCTGTTCGCAGCCATCCCGATGGTGCTGCCAAAAATATTTCCCGGAGACTGACTCAGCTGATGATCAAATTGGCATGGGCAGGTAAGCAGCAGCGTGCTAATTGGTCACTCCTCAGGCTCCCCTACAGTATGGGCGGGCTTGGTGCCTCAGACTTAGAGCTCTATTATAGAGTAGCCCAGGCGTCTCATTTTTACTAAAATTGGAACCTCCTGAGGCTTGAGCCGGGAGTAGAAACGGAAACGCTGACATCTTTTAAAACTGTATTTGCTCTGTTTTAATCCAGCATCCGCTGCACTTACCCCCCTCCTGAGCACCTCGCACTGCACAAACCCCCGGGAGGCCAGCTGAGCAACACGCTGCCACCGGAGAGTGTTTGTTTATTTTCGCCGCCATTGGGACCACATAGGCCACGCCCACCGGACAGGCCACGCCCCCCTCACTCGTTCCTCGCTATAAAAGCGCGCTGAATACTAGCGCTGCTATTACTAAAATTGGAACCTCCTGAGGCTTGAGCCGGGAGTAGAAACGGAAACGCTGACATCTTTTAAAACTGTATTTGCTCTGTTTTAATCCAGCATCCGCTGCACTTACCCCCCTCCTGAGCACCTCGCACTGCACAAACCCCCGGGAGGCCAGCTGAGCAACACGCTGCCACCGGAGAGTGTTTGTTTATTTTCGCCGCCATTGGGACCACATAGGCCACGCCCACCGGACAGGCCACGCCCCCCTCACTCGTTCCTCGCTATAAAAGCGCGCTGAATACTAGCGCTGCTATTACTAAAATTGGAACCTACTGAGGCTTGAGCCGGGAGTAGAAACGGAAACGCTGACATCTTTTAAAACTGTATTTGCTCTGTTTTAATCCAGCATCCGCTGCACTTACCCCCCTCCTGAGCACCTCGCACTGCACAAACCCCCGGGAGGCCAGCTGAGCAACACGCTGCCACCGGAGAGTGTTTGTTTATTTTCGCCGCCATTGGGACCACATAGGCCACGCCCACCGGACAGGCCACGCCCCCCTCACTCGTTCCTCGCTATAAAAGCGCGCTGAATACTAGCGCTGCTATTACTAAAATTGGAACCTCCTGAGGCTTGAGCCGGGAGTAGAAACGGAAACGCTGACATCTTTTAAAACTGTATTTGCTCTGTTTTAATCCAGCATCCGCTGCACTTACCCCCCTCCTGAGCACCTCGCACTGCACAAACCCCCGGGAGGCCAGCTGAGCAACACGCTGCCACCGGAGAGTGTTTGTTTATTTTCGCCGCCATTGGGACCACATAGGCCACGCCCACCGGACAGGCCACGCCCCCCTCACTCGTTCCTCGCTATAAAAGCGCGCTGAATACTAGCGCTGCTATTACTAAAATTGGAACCTCCTGAGGCTTGAGCCGGGAGTAGAAACGGAAACGCTGACATCTTTTAAAACTGTATTTGCTCTGTTTTAATCCAGCATCCGCTGCACTTACCCCCCTCCTGAGCCCCTCGCACTGCACAAACCCCCGGGAGGCCAGCTGAGAAACACGCTGCCACCGGAGAGTGTTTGTTTATTTTCGCCGCCATTGGGACCACATAGGCCACGCCCACCGGACAGACAACGCCCCCTTGTGCACTTCCTGATCACTGCCTATAAAAATGTGTCCTTTCAGGAAGCGCAGCGGACGAGCGCAGCGGGCGCGACGAATGCGCGCCGAAGGCGCGCATAAGGCAAGCTCGTCTGCGCTCGTCCGCGCCGAGTCTGGGCCAGGGGCCATACCACTTACCACCCAGGCAAACCAGACCCTGGCCTACAGTTCGGCCGCCCTTCACGACCTGAGACCCTTGGAACATGACTGTCGAAGGTACGCTCTTGATACCACACCCCTTCCTGCCAGCTGTCCAAAATGCAGTGCTTCCCTCCCCACAAGGCAGAGAAAACCCCCACGCCACGAATACCGCATGCTTCTTTTAAATTGCAGATCCCTCCCCAAACACAGGTTGGAAATATCCCTCCTACTAGAAGAACGCAAGCCAGACGCACTGTTTCTTACGGAAACATGGTTAACGTCCGACTCTGATCCCGATGTGGTTGCCGCTCTCCCCGCTGGTTATCAAATCACTCGTCAAGACCGCCTAGATGGCAGAGGGGGAGGACTAGCAATTATAATAAAAGACCAATATCGCTGCCGACTTATCACGGAAAACATCCCAGATTGTGAAAACTTAGCTTTCGCGCTGGAGTTTTCCCCCAACCACTGCCTCTCGGGCACCTTGATATACCGCCCACCCGGCCCTCCGAAACAATTTCATAGTAGTCTCCCAGCAACAGTAGCACTTCGCATCTGCGCTGCTGCCAACTTCATCGTGTTAGGTGACCTTAATCTACACTTCGACTCACCATCAGACGCAACGGCCACTACCCTGACTGATGACCTGGCCGCACTACAACTTATTCAACGAGTGAACACTCCTACCCATACAAAGGGACACCTCTTGGACCCAGTATTTAGCAACTGTGCGGAGCTATCAACTGAACCCCCTGTCCCCCTCCCCTGGACTGATCATTCCTTGGTGCCCCTCATCTGGCTCACTGAGAAACCCATTCCCCCTACCCCGTCGATTAGATACGCGAGATTGTGGGCACGGATACAAGTAGATGAATGGATAAACAAACTACTGGAAAACCCCCCCTCAAATAATGAAGACCCTTGTCTGGCAAACCAGGAATACGAAAGCTGGATTTTGCACTCCCTTGAGACCATTCTCCCCCTCAAGAAATCATCGGCTAAACGTTCCCACAAAACAGCCCCATGGTATACGGAAGCCCTTAGAGACAAAAAGCGACACTGCCGAAAAGCAGAAAGGAAATGGCGATCAAACTACTCTATGGAGGACAAAACCCGATATCGGGAAGAAATAAAAACCTATAAAGAGGAGATAAAAACTGCCCAAACAAAATATTTCTCGAATAAGATCCTAACCTCAACTTCCAAACCCAGGGAAATTTTCCAAACCCTGCAGACCCTGATTAAACCACCCCCCTCTAGTGTTCACGAGGAGAAATCAACCGCCCAATGTAACGACCTGGCAGAATTCTTCTCGGCCAAAGTGAACAAAATATACACTGCCTTCCCAACCAGCACTGCCTCTCCGTCACCTCATAACATCAACGGAGGGTCAGACCCTGAGCTAGCCTCTCCACCCACGCTCGACCACTTCACCTGTATGGACCTAGAAACAACTGAATCCACAGCTCGGAAAGTGAAATCCGGCTCACCAACAGATCCGGCCCCCCCAGAGACAATGCTACTTGCATCCCAGACGGTTCTACCCATCATCAAGAACCTAGTGAATGCGTCCATTGACTCTGCCACTGTTCCTCCTGCCTGGAAAAAGGCAATGGTCCGAGCACTAATAAAAAAGCCCTATCTAGATCCATCGGACTTTGCCAACTACCGCCCGATCTCACTACTCCCCTGGGTAAGCAAAATCGCGGAGAAATACATCAATCTCCAATTGGTCAACTATTTGGAAAGCAATCAGCTGTTAGACCCTACCCAGACAGGATTCAGGCCGAAGCATGGAACAGAGTCTGCCCTCCTTATGGTTGTCGAGGAGTCCAGGAAAATCATCGATCAAGGAGGATCAGTGGCAGTGGTCCTCCTTGATCTCAGTGCGGCGTTTGACACGGTCAGTCATAACACCTTACTGAGCCGTATAGCAAACGTCGGCATTGTGGACAAGGCCTGGCCCTGGATAAAATCCTTCCTAAGCGACAGGTCGTTCCAGGTGTTTGACGGACAAGCCGTCTCCTCCAGCATACCTATGAAGTGTGGAGTCCCCCAGGGCTCCTCTCTAAGTCCTGCGCTTTTTAATATCTATATGAGGCCACTGGCTGAGGTAGTTCGTCCGTATGGAGTTAAGATCATTTCCTATGCGGACGACACACAGCTGGTGGTCTCCCTAGCGCAGGAAGCCCAACATTCTCCATCGGGGGGCCTAACCAAATGTCTGGAGGAGGTGAAGTCCTGGATGACGCTGTCCTCACTAAAGCTGAATGGGGACAAAACGGAGCTCATGCTGATAGGCCCGGCTGATCCGACCCTCTTCAAGTCATTATGGCCCACCTGTCTAGGCCCCCCCCCCGGCTCCGCAAGATAACATCAAAAGCCTGGGGGTATGGCTGGACAGGAATCTTACCTTTAACACCCAGGCCACAAAGCTCTCCGCCACCTGCTTTGGACTTCTCCGGACATTGAAGAAGGTCCTCCCCTTGCTCCCAATGGAGGCTAAACAAACAGCTATTCAGGGCATAATTCAATCACGCCTGGACTCAAATAACGTCCTTTATCTGGGAGCCCCAGAGTACACATTAAATAGATTACAACTGGTGCAGAACTGTGCGGCCCGCACCCTACTGCAAATTCCACGAAGAACTCCAGTCAGAAAGGCACTGACCAGCCTTCACTGGCTACCAGTACGAAAAAGAGTCATCTTTAAAACAATGTGCATCGCCCATCAGGCCTTCTGGGACTCGGGCCCAAAAATCATGCGCAGCCTAGTCAGCCAATACCACCCAGGCCGTGAACTACGTTCTAGTCAGGCTTTTATGGCAACAGTCCCCAGAATCAAAAGGTCTAGAGCAGGTGGAAGAATGTTCACCTTCAACGCCTCAAAAATCTGGAACTCTCTCCCCCTTCATCTGAGATCTAATCCCAACCTTGCCTCCTTCCGCAAGCAACTCAAAACCCATCTATTCAAATCTCCGTAATCATGCCAGCCCCCCCCCCTCTTCCTGGTCTCTGTCAGCCTCATTACATCCCCCTCTGGTTCCCTAGCGCTTGGACGCCCCAGGGCAGCAATCGCGCTGTAGAAATGTATTTTCATTCATTCATTTGCACACCTGGGTGCATGGTGATAGTCGCATCCCCCACGTCCTCATGGAACACTTATTTGCTAGACCGCTTCCGATCCCGGCAACGATCTTTACACCAGTGGATCGCAGGATGGGTATCCTGGATTCGGTGGCAGCGACTAACCATGCATGGCACAGCCTACTGCAACTGCAGGGAGGGGCATTACTCTACTCGCCAATCATGCCGGTAGAATGGACCCAGTGGTTAGCCCCTATCAAAGAGGGTGGGGTGATACAGGCATTGCATAAGCTTAATATTAAACTGGCTGGCGACCTGTTCCAGGATGGTACGGCGAAAACTTGGGATCAGGTATATACAAGCGGCGGAGTAGCTCCTCTGTTGCCTAGATTTCAATTTCATAGAGTGCGCAGTGCTCTTGTGGAGCTATTAGGAGACGACATGGCGGAACCGCCAGAAGTTCCGGAACTCACATATGTAATTAAAACTGACTCCCCCGGAGGATGTATGTCGTTGCAACACATGCTATTACAACGCATGCCTTTACGATGCAAGTTTTACAACGCAAGTCGTTACAACGACTTGCGTTGGGGGGCACTGGATAGTGAATAGTATAATTTACTATTCCAACTCGAGTCCCCGTGGATAGTAGGGAAGGTGTTGGAAACTATCCCCTATCCTAGAGCGCTTCCAGCGCAAGTCTTTGTAAAAGTTGCGTTGTAATGGTTGCATCGTAAAGGCACTTCGTTGTAAAAGTTGCGTTGTAAAGGATGTCCCCCCCCCCCCCCCCGGAAGTTACTGTCTTCCCTAAATAAGATATCTCTGGCACATAGGGAACACCAGTATACGAGGGCCCGCTTGGCCTGGCAGACGGACTTACAGATGGTATGTGGAGATATTGCTGCATTAACACCAGAAGAATATCGCTGAATGGTAGGCACAGATTAGTACACTTTAAATTCCTCAACAGGGTGTTCTACACCCCAGACAGGCTCCACAGGTATGGCATTCGTACTTCTGCAGAATGTGAGAGGTGTCACGCCCCAGACGCTGGCTTCCTGCACCTAGCATGGCTATGCCCGGGTGTCCTGGCCTTCTGGGAAACAGTTTTTGCCGATATCAGCAGAATGGTAGAGACCGAACTCGCCCCGGATCCAGCGCTGGCCCTACTGGGTCACTCCAAGAGGCTGCCGCGCGCGATCCGACGTATAGTGGACATGGGAATGCTTATGGCTAGGCGAGTGGTTGCTTGTTGCTGGATGAGAGGACTCGTACCTACACTTCAACGCTGGGCAAATGACATGCTTTACTGCTGCACTCAGTCAGAGAACTACAGCGAGCTACTTCCCCCCACTAGTCGACCTAAGAACTTCTGGGGTCTGTACCACACTTTTCTTAGTAATAGAAACGAAGCTGACGCCCCTGGGGTGGACCGGGATCAGGGGGGATGCAACGAGTTTGACACAACAGAGGGGAAGTACAGCGAATCGCACAGCGGAACTGCAGCATCACACTGAAGAAGGGACAGGGTCACTGTTAAGAAGTCGAGTGCTCGTTCAAAGAACAAGTTTGCTGAGATGTGTTGATCCGCCACCTGCCCGACTCTGGGTTGTTGGCTGAATGGCTGTGTACAGGCTATGCTTAGGAGGTTTCATTGTTGACCTGAAATGTAGCGCTATAAGTATCTGTTTTAAAGGAGGGGAATGTAATTGCTTGTAAGGTTTTTGACTTCCTAAACTCAATAAAAAAATTATTTTAAAAAAAACAAAAAAAACTAGCATTCCATTATTTTTTTCTGGTAAGGCCAAACTAACATCTCAACATCCTTGACAGGCACATAAACTTTCTCAACAACAAATCTTTTCTCGAACTTAATGAGAGTTTGAAAGTATCATAGCAACACAAAAGTATGATGGACAGAAGGCTGAACATGGGAGAATTTTAAAGTGCAGAAACATGTTCTGCAGAAAAGTTCCTAAAACAATCCCATTAAAAAAATTGCTGTATTTTTCAGTTACAAATATGGAGGTGCGTCTACCAGACACTGTGTGTAAATACAACACATTGAAAAGGGAGAAATTTAAAATGAAGAGTTAACTTAATCATTAAGATAACTTCATTTTAATTTATTTAAAAGCATTCAAAGATATCATTTTGTTCTAATGTTCCAATACTGAGTTGAGAATGACGTTTATTCAAGAGTTAAATACCTCAGTGTTTCAGTTCTGAACCTCTGTAACCCACATGGGTCATAAATTTGAGTGGAGCACTGCTCCTTATCTGCAGCCGGATAATAATGTAGATAGCTCGTAGAACTAAACCTATGATTGACTGATTCAATGATGAAATAGTTTCACTTAAAAAGCAATGCGTATGTGGCATAATGTTTTTGATGAGGCTAGAAAAGTCCAGTATCGCAATACTTTAAAAATGTATCATAAGTGTATGAAACAAGTGAGACATGAATTCTATACCAACAAAGTAGAAGGGGCTCAGAATTCATCCTGGGAAATCTTTTCCATTGTAAAGACTCTGTCTTTTTTAGATTGTGTCTCAGCTCACACTCCTAGCTCCGAGGAAAGTTGTAATGTTCTGGCTCGATTTCTTAGGGACAAAATTGCACCTGACGAGTTACAATCTTTGATGCACTCTGTTAAATGTAGAACTCCTCTAGATGTGGCTCCTCCTGATATTTTGGAATTGGGAGCCGAGGAGGTTTTCCCTGTATTGGAAAAGTTGATTCATATTTCTTTGGCTTCTGCTGAGGTCTCCACCTGTTGGAAGGACGCCTAAGTGGTGCCACTTTTGACTATGCTTTTGTTGGATCCATTAAAACCTGAGAACTTTAGACCTATTTCATTACCCCCTTTCTCTGCCAAGGTCTGGAAAAAATTTGTCAGCCACCAACACTCAATGTTTGTTGAGACTATGATCCTACTGCATAGTACACGGTCGGGCTTCTGCCCTCGGTACAGTACAGTCTGCTCTGTTTCTGGCCTCTGAATCCATGTGCCAGATTCTGGATATAGGTGACACAGCAGAGCTACTGCTGCTGATTTTGAGCACTGCCTTTTACACCGTGTCCTAAAGCCTTCTGTTGGTGTGGCTGTGGAGCGACAGTTTATGTTATAAGGCCCTGCGGTGGCTTGCGCCCTATCTGCAGGGCTGTACTTTTCAGGTCCTGCAGAAACCTTTTGATTCTGAGGTCTTACCACTGCAGCAGGGGGGGGCCACAGGGCTCATCTCTGAGCCCTACCTTATTCACTCTCTACATGCGCCCCCTTGTGGATATCATTGAGCGGTATGGTTTTGATATCACGTCATATGCCGATGATACTCAGATCATTGTCACCCTGTCTCAGAATGCAACAACGGCTGCAGCCTCTCTGAGGGCATGCCTGTCCAAGGTGGGCCTCTGGATGGACCTCAGTCACCTGAAACTAAATGCAGGCAAGACCGAGATCCTTCTCCTGTGGGGTCAGGTTTCTATTTGGACTCCCGACTGGTGGCCACCATCACGTGGCTCCCCTCCAGTGGAAAAGCCCAAGGTCTACAATCTGGGCATCCTGTTTGACGTGAGGTTGACATTTGACAACCAGATCACTGCCTTAGCGAGCAAATGTTTTGGGATGTAGAAATCCCTTAAAAAGATCATTGGAATTCTGCCTGAAGCTGCAAGGAAAACAGTATTACAGGTTCTCTTCATCTCATGGATGGATTACTGTAATGTCCTCTATTTGGGAGACTCTCAAGCTCGACTTATGAGGCTCCAACATGTACATAACGCTGCGGTTCGACTATTGCTGAACCTTCTAAGACGAGCTTCGATGAACTCGGCTCTGCAGAAATTGCACTGTCTTCCGATCAAGAAGCGTCTGTCTTTTAAGGCTCTCTGGTATCGTTATAGGGCCTTTAACAAAGCTGGTGCCAGCTAACTCAATCAGTTTATCAAACCCTACCTTCCTTCAAGGAGTTTGAGGTCTTCAGGTCCTTGTTGGCAGAGATTCCCACTTTCAGAAAGGTTCGAATTGGCGGCAGCTCTTTTAGCTCTCTTGTCTCCAAGTTTTGGAACTCTCTTCTGCTGCATCTCCGACAACCTAAAACAGAGCTTTTATTTCGGACAAGCTCAAAACAAGGTTTTTTTAGGTAGCTCATTCTTTCTTTTTAGCCCTTTGTTATATCTACATAAAAGTAAGTAAATATAATTTATTTTAGGAATGGGGGAGGGAAAAGATGAACCTCTCAGCTGACACCACTCTCTGGGCTGACAGGTCCGCATAGTAGGATATGAGGAGAGACTACCTCTCTTCTAAGACCTCGGTCTCAGGTGATGTGTAACCATAGTACAGTTTATGGAGGGACTGGCCTCTCCACTGAGACCCTTCTCGTGAATGGCAAATTTTGTAGTAGAGTGTGGGGAGTGACTGGGCTCAGCACGGATATCTGTGCCAATATCTCTCTCCACAGTGATGAGTATACATAGCAGGGTTTGAGGAGCAACTCGCCTCTCGGCTGACACCCCTGTCTTGGATGACTGGTATACATAGTACGATGTGTGGATGAACTAGCCCCAATGTTGACACTGAGCTGTGCTGGATCCAACATGCCATACTTCAGTCCAAGATTCCTCAGTGTAGCTTTCACCCCGTTAAATTTCCTTCTGGCTTCCTGCACCATGATTGTAAAATCCGGGAACAGTGATAATTTGGAGCCTTGCCATATTGTTTCACTGCGTTCACGTGCTATACGAAGCACAGT
Organism: Lissotriton helveticus; assembly: GCF_964261635.1. NCBI lineage: Eukaryota > Metazoa > Chordata > Amphibia > Caudata > Salamandridae > Lissotriton > Lissotriton helveticus. The sequence continues at coordinate 830,716,073 of NC_136067.1, forward strand.
GTCTCGATTCCTGAAGTTCATAATGTGGGCAATGATAGGTCGAGCCGGGCAAGGATTTGGTCTAGGTCCAAGAGAACGATACACGTGTTCCACCACAAATCCAGCTGTAAATGCATCTCTGCTAAAAAGATCAATGAGGACCATTTCCACAAAGGTGTCCATGCGACTGGCGGCGGTGGATTCTGGCAAGCCAAGAATGTGCACATTGTTACGGCAGCTGAGCGATTCCATGTCCTTGTTTTTGGAAGCGACCTCTTTTAGGATTCGTTCCACACGGTCTAGCCTCTTAAGCGTCTGTGCTGTGCCATCTTCGAGATCTGAGGTGCGAGACTCCACAACATCCAGGCGCCTGTCATGTGCTTGAATTTTGACCCCCATGTCTGCAATGTGTTTGTCCAATGAATCAAACCTCACATCCAGCAACCTAAAGCCAGCATGCATTTCTTGCAAGAGGGAGGTCATTTGGGTGGAGGGGTCACCAGTGGTGGACGTTTTCTGCCCTCCCTCTGCCATGTCGCTAGATTGCCCCTGTGTAGGGCCTGATACTTTGTCGAATGTAAGTAGGCGCTGTTTTGGGTCTTTACGGCCCATGCCGCAGTCTGGCACACACCACAGGACTTGAGGTGCATGAGAAGTAAAGCGGGAAAATATGCCAAATAAAAGATGAAAGCCCAACCACAAACAAACAAATGAGTATCAATGTTAACTATGTACTAACATTGGTTCAAGCTCATGAAACAAGCTTTTTATATTCTTTATATATCTAAGTGAATTATTTTTACTCACAATTATATAATGTATTGCATTCTATTAAACTAAATATTCTGGTAGTATTCCGGTGTATAGAAATTATACATACTATATCAGGATATACTCAGTGTAAATGCAAACTCCATTTTAAAAAGTACGGTCTCCCAAGAGGCTAACAAGAGCATACCAGAAAGCACTGCACCCTCGGAGTTCATGGAATGGATTGTATGTTTGACTCCCACAGGCATCTTGCGAGAGTCACCATCTCTTATCAAAAAAATGAATTAAATAATATTACAACTTTATTTTAATGACTCTCATATTACAGAGTAACATTAAATACTAACTGAACACATGACAAAGAACTCTAAACTGTAGACTAAAACAAACTATAGAACTCTACAATCTCGGGAGCGACTTATGGGAGTAATCACACACTTAAAAATAGATTTATACAATGAAAACTGATTACCCTCTTTCTGAATTATAATTATGGCTTTTATATAAAAAGATGTACAAAGGCAGAATGCTAGTAAAGTATTAATAAACTTGCTGGTAAAATGTCTCAATATGAGAGTTAAAAGAACTGAGGAAATAGACATTCTTGACACAAATATTGTTGTATAACTCTGTTTTATAATCAAATATAACATTTTTAAACATTTTGCAAAGTGGGCACCCTTTCCTGTTAAGTTACAATAAGAATGTAATCTCCTTTCAGATTAATGTTCGGACACACAATATATTATTTAGTTATTCTACCATACACACACTTAAAAAAATATACTTAGAAAAAAAAGAAATTCGCTGAAAAAAACAAAGGTTATATATATTTAGGTGTAAGTAACTGACCTGTTTTTTTTTTTTAAAACCTTAGAAATTCACTGAAAAAAACTGAGGTTAAAGTAACGTAATGGCTAGGTGAACTCTGATTGACAACATTAACATTTTGAACTAAAAAAAAACACAGTAATTCACCAGTTATAGTTAGCAGCGCAAACTAGAACTTGCGCACCCGTCATGCACTTCTTATAACCACACATGTCCTATCATATGGTATGCCTATATCCTAAATACGCTGTTCAAGTACCTCATCCACTTAAAGCTTAACTACTGGCACTTCATATTCTCCCTGTGACCCTTGCTACCACTTCTGCCTACTCTAACCACAGTTGGCTGCAACTCTGTGGATTTCATTGATAGGCTACAAGAGGCAAACTATATATCAGCTTTCTTATTGCTCATGGCCCATCGTCTGTCTACGATGTATCGGCTTGGCTCTGTGACATAGTACATCACCTTTACATCACTACATAAGCCGCTGCAGTTCTTTGCATGGCACTTGTAACGTCCACTCTGTGCACACTATGCTGCATGATGGGGCCTTGAGACCCTCAGGGTGAGTAGTGCGCTCTATAAATCCCTGATTGATTGATTGATTGATGGGTGTCACCATGCATTACATTATACCTAGTTGAAGCGCACTGGAACTTCTGTTCTACCATTATCAGCTTCTTTTCCTTGTAATGTTGACAATTAAAAACCCATTAGTTCTGATTTTCCCTGCTCTGCTACAGAAGTCTGGATGTGCCTCACTATTCCGTTCCCCCTTTGGCTCTTTACACAATCTCTCCTTCAGTTTCTCTGACAGTAAGCATGTTGAAGTGCAAATCCTAAGAGTTCTTCACCAGAGTAAAGTTGGAATTCCAAAAAGCCTGAATAGACTTACAGACAAACTCGAGTCTTAAAATGTTTATTGCTTGGCCAAGCCACTATCAAGCCAAAACCACCTGTGCCTTAGAAGTTGGGTGTTACTTTTTTTCTGGTCATATATGAAGTACAGTTCCTTCAAGTTTGATCAAATGTGTATATACTATCTGGAATTAGAAAATGCCATTTCAAATGTCCGAGGGAAGACAACTACGAGCAAGTCATGGAATAAAATAGCAAGCATGCCACTTGGTACAGTCTATACAGTGGATTTTGAACCCAGAAGTGTCTACCAAGGCAATCTCAAGCCTTGGAGGAGTTGTTCAGCCATGTTTCAATGAAAAACAGAATATCAAAACTGGGTGAGAGAATGAGTTCTACAATTTAACATTTAGACCATGGAAGAGAACTGGCATATAACAGGAGGCAATAAATGGCAAATGCCACAGGGGATGCAGGATAAAGCAGGGGTGCAGTAGAACAAATCATTCTTATTCTTCTTACAAGTGATATGAGGCACTTATAGTGCAATAGGAGTTGTATCTATTATTTTATGATCTGAGTGCCTCTACTGTTTCTTATTCATGCACCCAGTCACTTAGTTTAGTCACCATTGATGTACACTGTGGTCAATGTCAATGTATGTCTCAATTTTGTTTCTTCTTTCTTTTTGTTATTGTAAGCAATATAACTCCTCAAAAAAAAATAACAAAAAAGTGATATGGGGCACTGAAGTGCCTTGATCCTGCTGGCTGGGTCTGTTCAAGGCGTAGACAGGATTGCCTTTGATGTGCCTTCAGTACACTGTTGTTTGCTTGCACTTGACTTTTGAAGAGTAGGCAGATTGCATGTAAGAAAAGGTTGGATGTACACAAACGCATTAACAGGAGAGTTAGCTCTGCCAGAGACAGTTGAGTATTGGAAGAACAAAGCAAATTAAAATACCAGTGAGAAAATAAATCAATGAGCAAAAAAGAAATAAACACATCTTAATTAAAATTACTCCAAGAATTTCAAAACTTAAACATGAATGCACAGTAAAGTGAACACGCAGCTGCACAAGATCTTTTAGACCAATGTTACATGTTTATTGGTCAGTACAAACTCTTATTTTATAGATTATTCTATACTGTTTTTCACCTACCAAACAAACATGGAGTATCCTTCACGATCAGAACATTGTGCTTAGGTGCTGTGGCAATCCCATACATATGTCTTGACGTTGTTCAAAGTTGATTCAATTGCTATGCTTTATTAATTAGTACGCAATCAATTGCACTTTTCATTGAGATTGGCCGTCTACCTTAGCTTGCAACCCTGATATTAGATTGATACAAACAAGAGCCTATTAAATATTACTTTCAGTTGGACACCAGATCTTAAAATATTAGATAACTTCAACCCCATTGTCTTTTACTGAATTCAATATTTACTATACATTCAGACATAATATACATTTACCAAATATCCTTTGAATAAGCATGAAAGACATCTCTCAACTCTACATGTTAAATATATCGAAACATAATAACAAATTGCATATATGAATGGGATTGAACAAGTGTTGTTAGTTACACCTAGTAATTTATGTCTAGTGTTGCCTCAACCATATGGGAATTTATTGTCGATTTACATATGTATATCATATTCATTATAAAAGATTCGATCTTTATCAATTTTATTTCTATACCTTATTTGATATAATTGTGGTGTGGGAGCTGTGGCTTACATCTAGCCAAGATGGGCATATGGGGCCAGATCTATAGCGGTAATCGTTTGCGAATATTAAACTGTGGATTTTTCCTGATTTGATATTAGTTCATCGCAAATACTAATGTATAAATGTGAATGTGACACATTTTGCGAATCCCAGTCGTGAAGAGACCTACCTCATTAATATTCATGAGATAGGATCAGTTTGAGACCTACTGAGAGTTGCAAAAATTGCAGGGATGGTGGCCTGCTGGGGTCTGTGATTGTTTTTCAATAAAGCAATTTTTTTTCTAATCTAGCCCATTTTCCTTAAAGGAAAATTAGATGCGTTTCAAAAAGAAAAATGGAAAGTTATATTTTCATTTTTAAGAGTAGGCAGTGGTCTGTGGGACCACTGCCTGCTCTTAAAATGTTTTATTATAAACATACACAAAGGGGAAGGGGTCCTTTGAGGGCCCCTTCCCATTTGCGAATGAGTTACAACCTACTTGAAGTAGGTAGGAAAATGCAAATGTTTTGCGACCGCATTTCAGTCGCAAAACATTCATACATACCATTGCAATTCAGTATTAGGAAGGGCCGCCCTAAACACGCCCCTTCTTAATACAGAATCGCAATCCCAATTTGTGAATCGGTAATAGGTTACTGAATCACATTATGGGCCTTTATACATTGAAACATGCCTTTTTTGTTTGCAAGCAGCCTGATTCTGCGAATCGGGCCATTTGTGAATGAAAAAAACCTTTGTACATGGCCCCATATTCTCTCTGATCAGTTTCTTCCACCCTGTTATGTGCGTCCTCCGTAAACATGGCACATCTCCAGATGGAGAGTAGAAAACCCCTTTGTGCCAACTAGTGTGCTGATCTCAGCCTTTAGGAGAGGTAAAAACATATAAACCAGTAAATCCAAATACTGACTGAGGAGCCAGAATAACGGTTGGAATGATCTATCCTGCCTGAGCCCACAGAGAAGATTACTGAGGACAGTAGAGAAAATACCAGATAAACTGGCAACAGAAAGACTACAATCGAAAATCTAAGTAACATGGACCCTGTATGCAAATATTGCACTAAAGTCCGAATCCCATATGCATCAGCGATACATGAATTTATAAGTATCTGCACTGAATTATGTTTAACAAATGCTGCTGAGATCGCTACAAACCTACTACACCATCCTCAAGCAATATAGGAAAGAAATATCAGACTGACTTTCAAACATTCTAGAACGTTTGAAACAAGATGTTTTAACCCAACATGCTAAATGCAATGAAAACAAACTGGTGGGCATATTCTCCTAAGCTAATGCCAGTGGTCAAAGTTGGGGGGAAAAAAAGTAGGGGAACTGTGGGCGGAGAATCAGAGGGCGGGCATAAACCAAGGATTGGATCAGTGGGCAGAGTCAGAGGTGTGGCCAGAATGCGTAAAACATCCCAATTTTTAGTATTTGTTTGCCATTTCACAGACTAGTTACAGCTTATTATGTTATTTAATTAAACTAATGGATACACATTATTTTTCAAGGTTTTATATGAGTTGACATTAAAGTACATTCACAAAGTGGGATATGCTTTCAATCATGGAATGTCCCAAATATGCTTAAAAGTGGAATCACAAGCCATTTGTCTCCAAGCCATGGAGTTTCTGTCATCAGCACTTCTCCTTCCTTTTTCCACAAGAGCAGCTTAAACATGAATGCAAAATACCCTAGTTTACAAATGTTTTCTATGTAATAAAGGCTCTGCCATTTGTGCCACATAATACAACATCTGCTGCATAATCTGACAATTTTAACTAATAAATTGTTTGTAGATCAAACAGATCAAAAGTTGCTAAAAAATTTGACTTGTGTTGCTGGGAAGTGGACGGCCCTTTGCAAAGGTCACCTTACTCACTGCTGCATTTGTATGTTATACTGGTACTAATAAGGCAAAATCTTCCCAGAGACTGTTACCATGTGTAAAAATGTCAAAATAATAAAGTATCGGAAAATATACTGCATTACGTTGCAGCCTTTTTTTGCTGCATAATTTAGTCAATACTGCAGCATAATTTCTTCCTCTTTTGCTGCATAGTTCCAGTGGCCCCAAAGCAGGCAACACATGTTACAAATGCTTGTGCGTGAAGCAGAGAGACTGTGACGTGTGCAAACTTAGTTTGGTGTGCGTGCAAATCCTGCATTGCCGATCCCTGGTGAGTTGCAGCTACTACTGCGGAAACAAGGCCAATGGAGGTACCAATTGGCAAGGCAGATTGGCCTCAAGGGCAGGACCGGCTTTAGCACTGGTGGCACCATGTGCAACAATGTTTGTTGATGCCCCCAATGACCACCTCTGCCACAGATTCCCTCACTAACACCCTTTAACAGTGCCCCTCAAGTCTCCATAACCACAATCTCTCTTAGATGCATTTAATTTGATTTACGCAAAAAGAACAATTGATGGACAGAATGCAGAACAATGTCATACATTCACCCCAGTACAGAGATCTGGGCCTAAATCCATCGTATTTTGCTCACCATGCCATTCCAGTTTGGATGCAGCCATTTGCAAATCAGTCTTGACCCTGCGCCCAATGGGAACAGTCCAGCCCGAACTGCCAGGCCAGGTCCTCCCTGGACTGGAAACAACCATCCTAGGACCGGTTTCAGGCTTTCAGCCCTCATCAGCCAGGATAGCTTGACTCCAGTGGCATGGAGAGCACAGTACACGGGACTCACGTCTGAGCATACCCATCCCACTCGGGGTGACAAATGCAAAAAGAAAAATTGATGGACAGAATGCAGAACAATGTCATACATTCACCCCAATACAGAGATCTGGGCCTAAATCCATTGTTTTTTTGCATCCCCTTTGGTTTTGCTTATATATGGTTTACAGTGCCACTCATAGCAGTGTAGGGTGTCAGAGCACTTTACATCACACACAATCAATTATTTGTGTGTAAATCACTGTATAAGAAATGTTACATAAGACAAAGGACTACAAGATGTAGGAGTCACATGACAACCATACTAGTAGGCAATATCTTTTAATAGTTCACTGCTCTGTCAGGATTTTAACTTATAAACTGCAAGTAACAAAAGGATATCTCTGACAAGAACAGTAAACCACTGACTTATTTATATTATGTGCACTTTGTGATATGCATGGTACATGTTCTTTGCAGCAGGCACATTAACCCACTGCACTACCTTTCCATGAATAAAAACTTCCACAAGACAAATCTCTGATCTCCCTCTAGGAAGAACATTAATCACCAGCATTATCAGGACAGTTATTATTGCTGAAAATTGCAGGAGGCCAGGAAGGAGGCAGCAAGCTCTTTGAAAACCATAATATACTTACAAACATTACGTGCCCACCAAACCCTTACAAACATAACGTGCCCACCAGGTGCAGTCACACTGCCCTAGGGCCGGCCCTTCTCAAGGGTCCTGTGACCTAAGTGACAGAATCACTGTCGCTCTAGGGCATTGGTCTTCAAACTGTGGGGCGCGCCCCCCTGGGGGGGCGCAGCATCCCCTCAGGGGGGGCGCACATCCCACCACTTCACCTTCGATTGTACTTCCAGGCACACAACGCCCATCAGGCTGAAAGGGCTTCAGCCTCCGCTGGTGTGTGTCTCAGCCCGGGCTGCGGTGCAGCTCGATCTCCTGTTGACTCGGCTGGGCAGTGTCTGGAGTCTTATCTCCAGCACGCCGAGTTTTTCACAGGTCATTCAAGACTATGTGCATATTCACATACCTTTGTAAACTGGTTACAGAGGCCGTTTGTTTTCTGGTTCCAGTACCCCGACCCTGCCTATTAATTTCACTTGGATTTTACTTTTTACTGGGTTAGTGTGAGAATGCATTTCGTGAAACAGATTATGAAGTAGGGTTACCAAAAGAAAAGTGAAAGCCATGTGTTGTTTAAAGAGCTTGCTGTGGTGTTTTTCAAATAAAGCAAATGGGAAAACAAGTGAAGTTCAGGAGTCCAGTTTAATTGCCTCATCCACCAACAGCTTCAGGTCGTAACTGACCTGGAATATCAAGTACATTCCTATTCTAAGAACATAGAAACATTCCTATTCTAAGCAAGTGAGGTTAGAATCTAATGAGGGAGATGCAAGATAAGGAAGGACAACATAACACATCTCCCTTCTTTACAATAAGTAATGACATGAAGAATAAACCTAAAAGAGAGATAAAAGAAGTTAATAAATAAGAAGAAAAATTGAACATTGCTTACACATAATCTTTCATGTACATTGGAGCACTGCGTAATCTTTGACTCCTCTCACGAGTGTTGGGTGAAGAGTCGGCACATGAGCGAGAAGGGTTGCTTATACCAAAAAGATTAGATTTGGTATCAGAGTCAGACTGAGTAATTTTTTTCGATTTAACAACCACTACTCGACTTTTGTTCCAAATCCTCCCATCTTGTGTTTTGATAGCATTACCAAAAACTTTAATGACGGGCCTGACATTAGTATATTTTGACCAAGGCCTTCTCCCTACAGGTGCCTTTATTCTTATAAGGTCACCTACCTTTACCTCATGAAATTTAACACATTTAACTTTGTCAAAATATGCTTTCCTGCAAGTTTGTTTTTCCATTTCTCTCTCCCTCCAAGCACCAACACGATTGTCCACAAACCCCTTCCTCAGATTCATCCAACCTGGACACCACATCGTGTTCGGAACTCTACCCCTGAATAGCTCAAAAGGAGATTTTCCAGTGGTTGAGTGAGGGGAGCAACGATAAGCATCTATTCTTTCCCTTAGTGCATCTTTCCAATTCAAACCACTAGCTCTTGCGAGCTGAATGCATTCTTTCAATGTACGGTTGACCCTCTCAACTGCACCATTAGTTTCAGGGTGGTATAAAGATGTTCTCTTGTGTAATATTCCACATTTTTTAAGATATTCCTCAAAGAAGTTAGAACAGAACTGTGGACCGTTATCTGATAATATGCTATTTGGGAAACTCTCTCTCAAGAATATATCAGATAAAAATTTGATGACAGAACTTGACGTAATCTCACTAACTGCGCGAACCTCAATCCACCGTGAATACAAATCAATTAAAACTATCAGGTAGGGTGTGTCAGAAACTCCAGAAAGAGGCCCTAAAATGTCAATGGCTAATTCATCCCAAGGATGATTGGGTAACTCTCTACATACCATAGGCATTTGCCTGACTTTTAGAATCTTGTCACTTGCACAGCATTCAACGCATTCTCTAACTATGCGTTCTATTTCTAAGTCCATTCCTGGCCACCAAAACTGGGTACGAACCATCTCCTTGGTTTTTACTATTCCCAAATGTCCAGAGTGTGCATGTAACAACAACTTTTTCCTTAAAGAGAAAGGAGGTATAAGCCTCAACCCACGAGTTAGCATGTCATCTGAAATTGATAGCTCCTGAGAAACCAGGGACCAAGGTTTGTCCAGACGCTTGTTATCTTTTAATAGAGACATTACCTTAACCAACTCCTCATCCTTTAACAATTCCTCTTTCCACTCTTCTTTGCCTACTACACCCTCTGTAACCTCACAAACATTAAGATTATCATCTTCATAACATAGTCATCTTCACTCCCTGTATCATCACTTTTCACAAATCTAGAAAAGCAATCAGCAGCCTTGTTTGACACACCAGGTAAATATTGCACTTCAAAGTCAAATTCCTGTAAGGATATGATCCACCTTCTAATCCGAGAAGAGATAGAATCTAACCCCTTTTTACAAAAAACTTCTTTTAATGGCTTATGATCAGATTTGACAATAAATTTAGTCCCCCAAACCAAATTTTTGAACTTTTTTAGAGCCCAATATATCGCTAATGACTCCTTTTCAATTACGGAATAGTTTAATTCAGGACCACGAAGACACCTGGATGCACATGTAATTAAAGAGTCATGGTCATGTTTATTTTGTACCAACACCGCTCCTAATCCCTTATCACTTGCATCAGTGAATATGAACGTAGGTAAACCAGGAACAAATGCTTGTAAGCATGGAGCTTTCTTCAATTCCTCTTTTATACCCTCAAATTCCTTTTTGCACTCATCCGACCAGACAAAAGTGACACTTTTCCCAGTGAGTCTCCTCATGTTCTTTGTCTTGTCCGCAAAATGTATGATAAATTTCCCATAAAATTCTACCATCCCGAGAAAGGATAACAACTCCTCTCTATTAACAGGCTCTGCCACATTATTGATGGAAGCAACTAGATCAGATTTTGGAAAAACCCCTTGACTCTTAATACAGTGACCTAGGTAATTTACTTCTTCCAAGCCAAATTTACATTTCCCCTTTTTGAGAGACAAACCAGAGTCAGCCAATCTTCTCAACACATGACACACACGTTCATTGTGTTCTTGCAAGTCTGACCCATATATTAGAAGATCATCTTGGTAACATTTTACCCCTTGAAGACCTTTAAGTATGTGTGTCATGATTCGCTGAAATACCGAGGCAGCTGATATCAATCCAAAAGGCATTCTTTTGAACCTAAACGTACCCATTGGTGTGACAAATGCAGTTAAGTCTTGACAAGAAGTATCCAATTCAACTTGGTGGTAGGCAGATGCCAGATCCAGGGTGGTAAAGTATCTCGCTCCCTCTAATGTGCCTACAATTTCATCTATGTTGGGTAACGGAAATCTGTCTACCACCACCTCCTTGTTTAACGCTCTTAGATCAATGCACAAACGTATCTCTCCAGTTGGCTTCTTCGCTACTACAATGGGAGCCAACCATTCTGTGGCCTCTACAGGTTCTATTATGTTATTTGCAATTAACTTCTCTATCTCTTCTTGCACCTTTACCTGTTCTGCAAGTGGAATCCTTCTAACCTTTGCTACTATAGGGATTGCATTTTTCTTAAGCTTAATACAATGCTTATAGCCAATTAAACATCCTAACTTATCCTTAAACACAGAGGGAAACTTTTTTGCAAACATGTCAGACAGGTTTTCTACTTCATGAATTCTCACCTGAGGTGTGGCATTCGGATCAAGTGTAACTCCCAGGTCACGTTGGTCCCTCCAACTAATTAGGGCATCCCCAAAATTGGTAACATAAATTTTCCCTGGAATGATTCTGCATCCCAATTCCATAGTGGCCATAAAATAACCTAAAATCTTAATGGGTTTACTGCCATACCCTAAGGGTAAGATATCACTCTTGAACAATTTTACATTTTTCCCAAAAGTTTTGTGTAATAACTCTTCATCAATCATGGTGATTTGGGAACATGAATCAAATTTAAATTCAATCATGGCATCATCCACTTTAACTAGATGTGTGGGATGTTCTAACACCCCACTACTAATTTGAAACGTAACCGTTTTCACTTGTGGTTGTGTCCATTTCTTGTACGTATTGTCCCTTTTATTACCTTTTGTCCTACAACATTTTGAAAAGTGACCTCTTCTCCCACACTCATTGCAAATAGATTTCAGTGCAGGACAGTTTGGTGAATTAGCTAAATGACCGGGATTGCCACATCTGAAACAAGAAAATTTGTTAGACATATTAAAGCTCGGATTAAATCTATTCATCCCATTGTCATTTTTTTCATTGTCTTCTTTTCCCTCTTTTTGAACTTGACAAACAACTTCTTCTACTTTGGACTCAGTTTTCTTTTCAGGTTCTACCATCTTCTCTTTTTCCCTTTTCAGTTCATCTACACATTTGGTCATGTGTTCTACTTGTTTTGCTATTACAAGAACTTCCTCTAAGGGTGGTTCATCCTTTAGCCATAGCTCCCTTCGAATGCTGTCATGAGCACACTTTAAAACAAACTGATCTCTTATTCTTTCCTCTAATGTTTGTCCAAATTTACACGAAGAAGCCAATTTTCTTAGGGCAGATACATAGTCTTCCACAGACTCATCCCTCTTCTGACCTCTTAGGCCAAAATGGTATCTCTCCATTATTGTGCTCAACCTTGGGAGGTAATGACGATCTAATTGTTCTATGGCTATTTCATACTCATTCAAGTTTCTCTGTTCTGCCGCTGTGAGCTCTGGCAAGTGTTCCAATACATCTTGCCCTTCTCCTCCTAAACAGTGTAACAGCAAAGAATGTTTCCTCTCTGCACTTAGGTTTGTGCCGCAAACCCTCGCATAATTTGCGAATATCTTCTTCCATTTCTGCCATTTCACATTTGGTTCACCTGGGCTTGTCAAAAAGAATGCTGGTTGGGTTACATTCTGCATTTTCTTTCACCTTCTTTGTTTATTTTTTTTTTATGTATAATACACACTTTGCTCTTCTTATGTTTTGCTGTGTTCTTTTAATTCTTTTTTCTTTAATTTAAATTTTGATTAAAAGAACTGTCTTTGTTAAATATCTTATTGTATGATAAAGTTCTGCTAATTTGTTTTCTCTTTATCTCATTTTTTTTTTCTTTTTACTAAAGAAAAGACCTTTATTTCAGTAACAATTGAATTTGCATTGTGAGATCAACCATCTTTTAGCTTTCTTAACAAAGCCACGTTCTAATCTTTTCAAGAGAACGTTCTTTCCCTTTTCGTTCTTTTTAATTATGAATACGAACAAAGAGTGTTTTTTTTTTCCTTCAGAATGCGCTTTGCATCATTAGTGCGCAGCGAGGCTTGAAACGCAGCGGGACTTCCTGTTTACGTTGCGTGATGCGTCATTGAGACGCACGGAGCCTTCCTGTGACACGCGCTGTCAACTGGATCGCGCTGAGACACGCGAGCAGCGCGAGCACATCTAACGGCTTCACTTTTTAATAATGTGCGTTATATATTTTCTTTCCTTTACGTCCCCCTTTTTTTTTTTAAATAACCTCCCGCCGTACTCCTCACCGCACCACGGAGTTTTCTTTCTTCTTTTCAATTCGACACATCAGCCGCTGGGAAGACTTCGCTTCCTTTCTTTGAAGTACAGCCGCTGGGGAGGTAGATCGAGTTGGGGACAGCTGCGTGTTGAGGCTTCCAGAGGTAGGATCGTCGCCAATATTAATGTGGTGTTTTTCAAATAAAGCAAATGGGAAAACAAGTGAAGTTCAGGAGTCCAGTTTAATTGCCTCATCCACCACCAGCTTCAGGTCGTAACGGACCTGGAATATCAAGTACATTCCTATTCTAAGAACATAGAAACATTCCTATTCTAAGCAAGTGAGGTTAGAATCTAATGAGGGAGATGCAAGATAAGGAAGGACAACATAACACTTGCAAAGGCCTTGTCTTTACACTAAATAGGGTTATAAATAAAATAGTCTGTATTCATTTGTAATGTGACTTTTCAATCTTACTTTTAATTATCAGTCATGGATTGTTCAGGCAGCCCAAGAACACAATTAAAAATGTTTTCTATTTATTTTTGTTGTTCTAAGTATTCACAGATTAGTGCTGAAAATAGGCTTTAGGGGTCTTCTTATTTTTGTACCGTCGGGGACATCAATATAATAAGCTGGCGAACCAAATCACAAGACTGGAAGTTTGCTGCAGGATGAGCACAATATTTATTTCCTCCACCCGTAATACCTGGACCCTGAATAATGCCATAAAAGCAATAGTTTAACATATCTGAAACCCTATGTCGGCCCACAATACCAAGTGTGTATGGGAATGCACCCTGCATTCAGACAACTCACTCCTCATTCTCGCCCTTCACTTTCACACTCACCCTGCACTCACAGGGATTACAATGTACTCACACCGATCACCATGCACTCACAGCATCCGCTCACCCTGCACTCACAGTGACCACACTGCACTTATGCCACTCGCCATGAACTCACATCGTTCTCCCTCCACTTACCCTGCGGTCACATGAGCACACCGCTCCCTCTGCACTCACAGTGTTCACTCTGCACTCACAATGCTCTTGTGCTGTTCATCCAGTACCTCACCTTGCAGTCACACAAGCACACTACTCACCCTGCTCATGTGACACTTCAATCACCTGACCTCCTCACTGCTCACTCTGCAAACTCACTCAAACAAGCCCATCACTAACCATACATTCATTCGTCCCACTCTGCACTGACATCCGCACCGAAATTTATATGATCACCTCACTCACCCTGCACTCACTCCTCTCACCCTACTCTCACACTGTTGCATTGCTCACCGTGCACTCACATGGGCACTCCTGTCACCCACACAGCGCAGAGGTCTAAATGTTTGCGCTCTATAACACCTCAAATAAATGCACCTGCTACAAAGAACGTGTACCATCCAGATCACAGAACTGAGTGTGAGTAAACTACGGGTAGCCCTACACATTTTTTTTATGTTTGTCAGAAAGGGGCTATAGAGAGATGAAGTGTATTGTTGGCGAGTGGTAGTGAAGGAATTCATGGAGAAGGAGGAAATGGGTAGGGGGCGCACAAAAAGACTGTTACACTGTGCGCAACCAGTGTTAGGGCCAGCCCTAGCTGGGAGTCTTAGCCCCCTCCCCCCCCAAAGTACGGGTCTAGTTGCGCCCCAGGTTGCGTCCCACATTGTTAGTATGTTTCCTGCCTGTTTTTCATACCCCCATCTCGAGTTAGGGCTCTCTGATTGGAGTAGTCATTCAAAACCGCCAATCAGCATGTAGTTCCTGCAGCAGAGCACTGCTTTGACGTCAGCTCTGACGTTCCTCCAATGAACGGGACAGCACGAAAGATGCCAGGGAGTGCCACAAATTTTGTATACATAAAGCTGCAAAATACTTCATCTTTGCTGATGAAACAGCACTTCTTCACTGTTGCCTTTTGCCTCGTGGTTGCTGAATTTAACATCTGGTTGCTGCCATTCGCCTCGCTCTTGAACCCTTCCCCCTCAAGGTTATCCTGGAGCTGATGACTGTGGAGATGGGGAACCAGGTTCAATTCTTGGGGCCTGCTCAACATCCTGTGATTCTGGACAAATCACTTAATCTCCCTGTGCTTACAACAATGAATGTGTGCTGGTGTAATGTAAAAGCTGCTCATGTAAAGCGCTCCAATACCTTTGGGTCAGGTTTGTGCTATATAAAACTGCAAGAAATATATTACATAATTTTGTGAGCACTCACGTTTCCAGGTACTGCTCAAGACTGGAAGGGGAGCACAACCTAAGGATGGCTGAATCAAGAATCCATCCACACTTAACCCTCACCTGTGTTTTGGGAGTGTTTTTACTACTCTACCCTAAATTTTGTAATTTTTGTGCTAATTGTTTCTTGGAGACTTTTCATTGTAACTCTATAATAAGCACAAGCACAAAAAAACATCAGTTTACTAAACACTTACTTTATTTAATATTATTTGCCCTATACGACCTGGGCTCAGCAGGAGGAAATGGCCATCAATGATGCAGAGTACCAGCTTCCAGAACTTTTTCGTCAGGTGGTGGTGGTGGTGGGGGGCTCAACGTGTAAAAAGGTTTAGATGGGGGGGCTCAGCAGACAAAAGTTTGAAGACCTCTGCTCTAGGGTGTGCTGCTTCATAGGGTTGCCCGCAAGACTGGAGGTGAACTTCAGTATGGATTGTGGTGGACAGGCCTTCAATGTTGACGCACACTTGCCACAGCTAGGGTCCACCTGCTGGTGCTAAGACACCAGGGCTTTTAAGGTATAGCGGGCCTTCTAAGGTCTAGCATGAGAATGTACTCCCTCAGTTGAGTGGGTTGGGGGACTGGTCATGAAGGTTGAACCTGGTTCCCCAGTTCCAAATTCGGCAGCTCCGACCATGGTGACACATCCTCTCCCCCAATGACCACCATACTGCCCCACTGAGAGAAACTCACACTGCCTTCAACTACAACTCAACTGTGCCCGCTATAAACACCTGGATGTAACTCAATTGAAATTACGCACTAGACAAGAGCAATATATTGCCTAAAAAAGTGACAACATCCTGGAAAAAGCAAGCACTCATTGGGAAAGCAAGATTAATTAAAGCATGTTAAATATAAGCAGGAACAACATGGTTACCTTAACCCTTTTCCACTCATTCAGAAATCAGTGAGTGCTTTTGCATGAAAAGTTAAGGACATGACTACAGGGCCCGGAAGGGATCTGTTTCAAAGTCCTTTGCTTAAATCCTTCCAAAACGTAAGCAGTATGGTTTAAAAAGAACACATCCGTGAACAGAGCCGCTGTACACATTTCGTTTTCCACTTCACCCATCAATCAGGCATTGCAGTACCTCCAGGATTGATGCACTTTCCCATCATTGGAAAACAATGCTGTTCTAAGAAAGACAAGAAATTAAAAGTAGTGCTTCACTGGCACACTCTGTAAAGGGACGATAATGTGTTTAGGTGTGAATAAAATCAATCTGGCCACTTTACAACCACTCTGTCTTGCTTTATTTGGTTATTTTTCATATTTTGAACCTTTTATTCCAGAGGCTGCACTTTGGAATAGAAACATTTCAAAAAGACAACATTTCCTGCAAAAGTGTTTTTTGGGGGGATCCATTTCACAGGGGAGCAAATGAATGAAAGGAGGAAATAGAGGGTGAGAACTGTTGGTTTTCAGTAAGCGAGGAGGATCTAGGCAGAAAGAGGGAGGGGGCAGCTCCAATTGGCAGAGCCGAAGTGAACACTATCCTTGTCTTCTCTGGGCAGGAAGGAAAAGACAGAGTCCTTTTCCTTCACTGCCCACCCGCTCGTCCACGAACGGTCACGAATGCCGAGCCGTATCTGTAGGCCATTGCTATTTCTGCCGTCCTGGGATGCATGTTTAAAATAAAAAAGTAGGGGAATGCAATCTACGGAATTAATGATGTAGGGACACGCCGACCCTTACTGACCCCGCCCACTTCGACCACTGGCTAATACTAACAGGTCTACCAACACTGAATAAGCAGCACCCGTTCCTGCCAAATTGGTTGTGCACTTCAAATAGCATCTTTAAGGAAGGCGGAATATATTGGCACCACAACAAACGAGTGTGCTTAAACAAGTTGTTCTAATTTATGCTGCTGAGAAAGTTGACAACCGTACCCTGTGTTCAGCCAAGAACTGAGAGCACACAACTGTAAACAAATGATAAGGTACAAAATATAATACCTCAAGACACCATACAAAGAGTTGCTGCAGTAATTTATTTAATCATAATGGATCAAAGTCAATTACATAAAGCAAATACTCAACAAATCTTTAAACTTTTCTGTAAATATGGCAGATGGCACAAACAAAAAAGGAATACAAGCAGCCACAAAAGATCAACTTGAACCTTCCTCCAAATACAATAAAAACAGACCCCCAACATGCAGCCTAAACAGGGAGAAAATCATGAAAGAATTTGTGGACACAAGAGAGTTGATGTAATCAACAACGACATCCTACTACACACTGAATTAGCGAATAAGATAGAATATACAGGCACCGAAGCAGAAAACTAAGTTAGAATCTTCAGTGCAGTAAAAGAGCAACCTAAGTTTCGAAACCAACCTGGACACAATGAGTTAATACTTGTAAGAGCTAGAAACCAGAAACGCAAGTCTTAAAATATCAAGCCTCCCAGAATACCTCAGTGAAAGGAAAGAAGCCTGTGATAAAGTCATCGAAAAATGGATTCCAAAGTTTTTCACGCAGTTAATTATGAGCAGTTTCGAAGTAGACAAAGTTCAGAGTCCCTTTGAAGCCTCAAAACATCCAAGAGCTCTTCGCCTTCGGTCCACTAATTTATAAATCTTTAATCTCACTTTTACAAGCAGCAATCAAGGTTCCTTAACTAGGTATAAGATAACACATTTCGCAGATTGTTCTTATTCAGAGAACAGATATGTTCAGTTCAAAATATTTTATGGACCACCAGAAATATGTATCTTGCCAGCACAGAGACATTCTGTATTAATGCTTTCAGAAGTTGGCTTTCGCACAGAAGAAAATAATGGAAGCAAACACCATGTAACAAAAGAAACAGAATGCATAAGAGTTAAAAGGAAAGGAACATTGTTTTCTAAAACATAATTGTTTACACCTTGAAATGCTAATGGGAGGTGGGAATAGGAGATTTTGAACGGTATGACTATTCATAGTCAGTCAGAGCCCATTTTATTAATCTGAAGTCGAGAACCTGTTGATATTTGCAGCCCAAGTAATTAAGTATTAATAGTTTCATTTCGGATCTGGACCCTCTATTTCACTGCCCCTTGCATCTATTTTTCAGTCTTCAACTACAGACATCGTTCTTCCTGTTTGACAAAGTCAACTGTAGGTCTCTTTCCTTCAATTTATGTCTGGTCAGATTCTGTGAAGTACAATGAAGCATCTAGCAGTCCCTAAAAATGGTGGGAAGTGTGATGTCAAGACTCTCATCCAATAGTAAGAGGAAAATAATGTCATCATATTTTGTGATGTAAGTTTCTCACTTTTTGCCGTGATTTCTTTTTTCAGATGTCCTTGTTAAATGGACAGTGGGGAATAATATGTTCAACTGATTTTCTCATCTCCATTTCACAGAAGCAGCTATCACTCGTGCATGGGCCCATTTTTTTCTGGTTCACCACGGTCTGTAGAAGATTGTATCTAGTTCTCAAAATTAAATGATGATATTCCTGGGATCTCAATGTCAGGATGTACAGGCTGATGTATCCATAAATAAATACCTATTTAAAATAATTTGTTTACGTTGGCTTCATTGGCATTTTCTGTATACAAAATACACATTTGTTTTTACAGTCTGCATTAAGTTGTAATGTATAGAATAGGGCATGATATTTGGGCTGGAGAAGTTTTGCAATGCTAAACACTTTGGCTTCTTTGTAGATTGTATCGTGCAAAAGTGTGTTTGATGCCATATATTATAGGTACTACATACACTCTTTCTTCAATTCTTGTGTAGGCTATCTAAGTCAACATGGTGGCTCAAGGTAGGTTCGGGTGGGGGGTGGCTTGAAGCATTTCTTTCCAGATAATTCGATTGACTTTCCATATTCAGTCTCTACCTGCCTGAGAAATTCCTATATCTGCCCCATACGCAATAATTCATCCAATGAAGATGCTCATAACCTTACCCAGGTGGATTAGTGCATTGTGGGCACATTTCCGATGCCCAGAAGCATTCTAGGTCCATCTAATTGCTTCATCTACATGTTCAGACCATGAGCAGTTGTTGATAATCTTTACACTGAGGTAGGTATGAGATAACATTTTGCACATTCTTCTTTTCAGAAAACTGATAGGTCCAGTTTACATTATTCTCGTTAACATGACCATTACCTTAGTCTTGTTCTCATTTATGGTTAATTCATTCTGTACACATTATTTCTTTCAATAGATTATGTGCTGAATTTTGGAGTTCTGTTTTAATGTACAGAATTGTGTACATCCTCAGTAAAGGATTTGATCTTGCCCAATCTGTGAAACACCCTCTATTACAGTGGCCAGGGTTTCATAGATGATATTGGCGTATAGGTTACAGGGCAGGTACAAGCGAGCAGACTTACTATACTCCATGGTATGACTTTGACATAGCAGCATTCAGACCAATCCTTACTTGAGTCGAGTGGTTTGTGTTTAGCTGCAGCATTGTTCATCCCATAACTTTCTCCACCCCACTTTTAATTTTGATCTGTATGATCTTAAGGTTTATAGTGCTGAAAGCTCACCAATAATCTATTAATACAAAATCCAGGGCAAGATCTAGTGGCTCCAAACTATTGAGTGAAGTAACATTAAACTTGTTAGTCAGCACCAAGAATGCCCCGAGGAATGAATGCACAGCTTACAATTATAAATGTTATCTCTTTTCCATGCTGAACTTTGTGACCAGATGCAGTAGAATATAACTGGTCAATCGTTGACAGGCCTTAAAGGAAACAACTTTGCAATTTGAAATATAGTAAGTCCAATAATATTCTTTATTTACTCAGTACTGTACAGAGGACTGGGACCACCAAAACCCTGCCCGTAACTGCCTCTACCTGTAACTGCCGCCAACGTTCTTCCATCAAGCCCTGCTTCACTCACAAGCTCACTGCCATCCACATTTCTAACCATGTCAAGAATGCCACAAATCTCCGTTCTTTAATAAAAATACAAAAAAAACAATAAAATAGAACAATAAAGTGGGAAGCAAAACCACCCATAAAAACAACAAAACCATACCTCAATATAGCATATTTCACAAGATCAATAAGATACCAAATAATATATGAAATTTCAATAATTTTTCAATGTAATCATAATCTTTCAATACATAATACATGTAATTCCAAAACATTCTCAAAATGGTTCATAGTCTTTCATCCACACTGGTCTCCTCCTTATTCTTCCCGACAACCTATCAGTCAAAGACTGCTTGTCACTATGCCTGGTAAACTCCTTCGACAACCTAGTCTCACTGTATACATTTTCCTTAATGCAGTCATAATTAACTTCTGGCTCCAACAGACACTCAGATAACTTTATTTTGTTTTTTTATATTCCACATTACCATCAGACAGTTCAACAATAAACCTACCAACTCCCTTCACTTGCAAGGGATTGGGAAATTGGGACATGCATTTTCTCACAAAATGTCCCAACTTAACTCTAACCCAACCTCTTTCCTGCAAATCATGTTCAACAATCATTCTACTTCTTTCATCCACACTTTCCAGGTTCTTCCATGACTTAAACTTCAGCATCCATACTGGCCTTAAATTCAAAGATAAAGGTCTTCCCCTCATCCCATTATATGGGGTTTCACCTGCAGCACCGAGGGGTATAGTTCTGTAGGCCCACACCAGTCTCCTCACAGCAATCTGCCAATCACCACCTTTACTCAGTGTCAACCACAAACATTCTTTTAACACCTTGTGTGCTCATGATGAGCTCAGCTTGTCATGAGGCACGGTGGCACTGTGCTCATGACCGCCGTGGCCCTCCCACGCGGGGATAATTCCCCATCTGTGCTGAGCGTTCTACACAGCGCCATCGTGCTGCATGACAAGCCGAGCTCATCATGAGCACCGCAGCACCTCGCGCAACCTCCTCCCTCCCGCACCGCGGGGGAATTACCCCCACGGCGAAGGGGTTAAAACGATTTAATCTCTACAACGGCATTACCCTGGGGATAACAGACAAATGTTCTAGTATGACGAAGACCTAATCCATTCAAAGATGATCTCATCTCACTTTATACCAACTGAACTCCATTATCCATTGAAATTTCTGTAGGAACTCCTTCTCTGACAAAAAAGTCTTTCAAGAACTCAATCACATTCTTTATTTCAACATGTCTTCCACAAACTACCTCTGCCCACCGGGAGAATAGAATAGTGTTAGAAATCGGGTCTCGAGTTGGCAGAGGTACCCTGTCCACGTAGGGCCCGCAATCCTAGTCAGGTTAAGACACACCATGCTCACCCTCTGGTAGCTTGGCAATGTGTAAAGCTGTTGTGCATGCGTGGATATAGTAACATAGTGAAAAAACTACAAAAAGTTATGAAAATAGTATCTCTTTTACTCTTCAAATCAAGATAAAAACAATAAGCATCCAATAAAAGCATCTCAAGTTTAAATACTTCAAGAATGTACAATGCTGAAAGAGTGCTTGCGCTTTCAGTAGGTTCTTTACGGTTACACTGGGAAAATGACAAGATCAACACTGTGGACCAGGAACAGACTTTCTCCCTTGGTCAGCACGAAGCAAAGCTTCCAATGGTATTACAGTTAAAATGCAATGTCAGGTTTATGGGAGGCTGCTCTACTCACTCCGCTCGGGCCGCCCGTGAGCGTGCTGGTGAGCGGCAGGGCCCTCCTAAGTCCTGGAGTGCACAACTGGTCACACTGCCCAGGAAGACAAATTAGTATGCAGATGCAGTGCCCTGTACTTGTGGCTGTCTGAAGGGAATGCACGAAGTATAGCTGTCACCGTACCCCAGAAGTGTATTGAAGACAGTCTGTAAGGCACACCAGAGAGCTAAGAGCAGAGAAATGTCCACTTTCTAAAAGTGGCAATTCTAGATTAGTAATACCAGATCCAACTTTAGTACTAAAGAGGATTTGTCATTACCGAGACCATATGTGCGACTGTTTTAACCTAGTTCTCTTTCTGGTCTTGGAGATTACTTGTAGGATCTGTGGCTTTCAGCTGCTGGGCCTTTCCAGCCTTCCTAAGTTCATAGGCCCCAGCCCAAAAACACCTATAAAAGATGACTCTATTGATTTTATTTACACGTTAATGAATGCCTGCTCTCTAGTGAAACATGCTTTCGAAGTAGCAGAACTTATTGACTCTTACAAATCTGATGTCATGTTTATCATGGAAACCTGGGCTACCGACTCCTCTATGCCTGAACTGCTTATGGCCACGCCCACAGGTTACCGTTTACATAGGCAGGACAATCGATTAAGAAGTGGAGGGGGACTGGCTGTCATCTACTGTGAGAATATTAGGGCTAATTTTACTACTATACAGTCAGAGGACTGTGAAGCCCTATCATTCAATTTAGAGCTCACAAAAAAACATACCTTCAATGGCTCTCTCATCAACCGCCCTCGAGGTCAGAAAGCTGGCTTTCTAAGTTCTATCAGCTCATTTCTTGAGGCTGATATTTGTACATGCTAACTTTACCATCTTAGGAGATTTTAACTTTCATTTAGAGGGGGAAAACAAAGACACTTCATCCTTATTAGAAATTATGGATGCAGTTGATCTTAAGCTTCTTAGCACGATCCCCACACATAAAGCTAGGCACACGCTAGATGCACTTTTTTCTACCTACTAAGACATTACTAGTCTCAAAGTGTTTCCCTTAGCATGGTCTGATCATACAGTCATCTTTTTTATGATTAATTGCCCTGCAGTTAACACTCCCCAGAGCAAGGGGCACTGCTCAGCTCAACTTATCGCTTGGGCTAACATTGACCCAAACCATCTAAAACAGCTGTTAATATCACCCCCTACCCCCCGGCTGTCAACAATCCTGAGCTTGCAGGAGAGGCATATACTAACTGGCTCAACTCCACCTTTGCCCAAATAGTCCCTATAAAGAAAAAGGACCAATGCCCCCTGTTTCTCGGAGGCCCTCAGGTGTGAAAAATAAGGCTGCAGATGCTAAGAGAGCCCTATATAATTCCCAAGAGAGAGAAATTTATAAACTCTCACTAACCAAATACAAATCCCTTCTGATGACATAAAAATCACTGTACTTCTCATCACAAATTGAATCTGCTAATAACTCAGCCAAATAACTTTACCAAGTCATTAATAAACTCACAGGACAACCAGAGTACAAAGGGGATTGGGTTAGCCAGTCTTTTTGTGATAAGATTGCCTTGCATTTTAAAGACAAAGTAGATTCAATCTTTAACACATTTGACCATACTGACAACAATCTCCAGAATCCCATTCCCTGCTAAAATAGTTGAAAAAGTGATGAACAACAAACTTAATAAATTTATCAAGGATTTCAATCTCCTTGACCCCACCCAATTTGGGTTTAGATCAGAGCATAGTACAGAGACTGCCCTGATCAAGGCCACGGATGAACTAAAGTTCATACTCGTTGGGGGGGAGTGGGTTTCAGCTGCTCTAATTTTGCTGGACCTGTCTGCAGCATTCTATATGGTAGATCACTCCATCTTGATTGACTGTTTGGAAGCAAAAGGCATTAAAAACCATGCTCTGAAACTAGTCTCCTCCTTCCAGTCAGACAGGGAAAATGTGATCAACATTGACGCCTTTTCTTCGCAGTCTTTCTGTCTGCCCTGTGGGGTTCCACAGGGCTCTTCACTTAGTCCCGCACTTTGTAATGTTTATGTTGCAGATTTAGCTCCTATGGAGCAATCCTTCGGGTTCACTCTCACATCATATGCGGACGACACACAAATTGTACTATCAGCCACTAAAAATACATATGACACCAGCCTCCACATTCATAACTGCATGAAATACATCTCTGATTGGATGAACATGCACTGCCTTAAATTCAATGCCGAGAAGACCGAGGTGATCATACTCAGCAATAACCCTAAATTCTGGTCTGCCCTGTGCTGGCCTGCAGACATGGGACCCCTTCCTGTTCCCACCTAGAAAGCCAAAGGTCTGGGGGTCATCATAGATGATCACCTACTTTTAGGCAATCAAGTAAATACAGTGGTCTCTTCCTCCTATAACATCCTGAGAATGCAAAAACAATTATCATTTTCTGCCTATCTCAGCTAGGAAGTCAGTGGTATCCACCTTAGTATTATCAAAAATAGACTACTGTAACGGTCTCTACATGGGGCTGCATGCCCAATACTTAAACAAATTGCAGGCCCTCCAGAACTCTGCAGCCAGACTTCTACTGGAGATACCCAGGCATCATTCAGCTTCTGCCGGCTGAAGGTCAAAAACAGAATTAAGTTTAAGGCCCTCTGTTTGATCTATAAAGGGCTACATGATTCTGGGTCCACCTTACTGAGGGAAACCTTTAGTTGATACACTCCAATCAGAAACTTAAAATCAGCCGGCATTTGGAGGTCAAACCCCATTAGATTAAAAAAATCAAAATGGGGTGGCAGCAGCTTTGCGGTCAGGGCGGGTACATCCTGGAACCTCCTACCATTCACCTTAAGATCTGCCCCTTCCTTGCTTCAGTTTAGAAAACTTCTAAAAACCTGGCTTTCCAATCAGTGCGTTCAATAACTCTGCTCACTGTCTCTCACAGAATTAGCGCCAGGACACCTTAGGGTATACGTTGCGCTTTATAAATTGGGTAACATAACATAACATTACCAATCCAATGATATAAAACAGCTAATCATTTGCAATCAGTAATTACACTTAAAAAGGGTATTTAAGGAATTCCCAGTGTTAACCTATGAAAGGAGCAGGCCCCACAGCACAAAGTATGGAGGTTGTCACTACCTGGACATGTAAAACAAAAAGGTACACGTCCTATCGTTTACTTACACAGCACCCTGCCGTTAGGGCTATCTAGAGCTTTCCTTAGGGCCGATATGTAATAAAAGGGGCGTGTTGTTAGAAATGCCAAGTGTAGGTGGCAGTAAACTGTGCCCCCTGCAGTGGAAGGCCCGAGTCAGGATTGAAAAGCTACTTCTGTGAGTGGCACAATCTGTGCTGCAGGCCCACTAGCAGCATTTGGTTTACAGGCCCAGGTTATATGGTATACCACTTTACTAGGGACTTATAAAGAAACCAAATATACCTATCCAGGCTAAACTAACTTTCAGCACATTTTAGACAAGAGCACAAGCCCTTTAGCGCTGGTAAGCAGTGGTAAAGTGCTCAGGGCCCCAAAGTCAGCAACACCAGATCAGAAAGCAAAAAGTCAGGGGAAACCACGCTAAAAGATGACAAGTGTAGCACAGGATTAGCACAGTGCCATCCACGCCAAGATGTAAAATAGCGAAAGGCTTTTACCTCTCCAAGCACAGTATTACAGCTTTGGATTGGTAAAATACCACTAAAGCCAACTTAGAATAAACAAAAGCAGCCCCCGACATGTCAGGGGTTGCTTTTGCTGTAGAAATGTAGAAAGGGACTTGCTAGAAATTGCAAAAGACTTTGGGGGCATATTCTCAAGGACTTATCACCGAGTTATCGGCACTTTAGGGCAGCAAAAGTGGCGAAAGAATTATCGGGCCATTCTCAAGCTGGTGCAAACTGCTGATATCGCCAGTTTTCCAGCAATAGCTTCCGCAAAAAACATCGCCATGGATGAGAGCGACAACTAACGCTAATGATATGTAAAGTAGGCGTTCCGGTGGAAAAACACACGAAAACACCACTTCGTGATATACTCAACGACCATCCAGATCTGCGATCCAAAAACAGGCGATAAGGCACGTTAGCAGCATGAATTTAACACCTGCCTTTTACTGGTGTAAAGCAGGAGCATGAAAGGGAGCCCAGCCTACAGCCACATCTAAACACCAACACATGTCATGGAGACACTGATCATGCCGTTCAGAGACCCACGAGGTCCACAACACCCACCGCCACCACCCACATGCCCCCCCCCCCCCGGACTACCACTGAGGCAGCGCAGAACAGGACAGCGGACCTTCCGAAAATGGCATGGCCCCTCAGCCACACAATAGCAGAATGTGGGGAGAGGTGGGAACCAAGTATGTGTGAAGGAGGAAAGTCACCCATGAATAAGAATGAACACAATGCCAAGTGTGGCATTGATGTGCTGGACAGACCTCAGTATGCAGAGCACAGACCTGTCCATGTGGACATATATTGCTGGTGATTGTAGTATTGTGGACAGTGGATGCAACCATGTCACCTCAGGCAGTGGGGAGTGTGAATGAATAGGCCGGGGCTCTGGGCGTGGTTCACTTCCGGGATGGCCAACGCATCTGCCAGAGCGGCTCCCCTCACCCTGCCACAAGGCTGCCGCCGTGACCGCCGGCCTCCTCGACACAGGCCACCAGCGGCACAGCACCGCAGAGTTATATCTGTGCTGAGTACTGCCTTCGACCTACACTGCGGTCAGCAGGGCTCACAATTCAGATCGAGTCGCGATTGCAGATGACGCAGTCCAGTAGGCAACAGACATTGCTACCAGTGCGGCCCGCCCAGACAACGCATCATTGCGGGCTGCGCACACGCTGAGCGCCACAGATGCTACTAACTCTGTGCACCACAAGTCAACGCCACGTGGCCTAATTGAGGCAGAATTCAGTAGGCAAAAGACATTGCTCCCAGTGCAGCCATTCCGGATGACGCATCATCGCTGGCTGTGCACCCCCTGAGTGCTTCAGGTGCCACTAACTCTGTACAGCACAAGTCAACGCCACGTGGCTGTGGGCCCATGCGGACCTCTGCCTCCGGCCTACACTGCAGTCAGCAGGGCTCACACACATCAAATCCATTCCTGACCTTGACGGACGACGCATTATCGCAGGCTGCGCACCCGCTGACCGCCACAGATACCACTAACTCTGTGTACCACAACCCATGGACCCTTTATGATTGAGTTACGTACTGCGGACGCAACAATGTCACCTCAGGCAGTGTGGAAGACTGGGGACGATGATGATGAAGATGAGGCAGGTGTAACACACCCCACTGCAGCTGCAGCAGGAATACCGCAAAAGGACACAATCATTGGCAATTTCTACACATGAGCACGCTCAGCTCTGGTGCCCCCACCTCAGTGCACCACAAGTAATGGACCCTTCTGATTGAATATTGCGTGACCTCTGTACTTGCTCCGGCTACCTCCATGATGCTTCGCAGTTGTTTGTGTTATGTTGGTGTTTTCTGTTTCCGCGTTAATAGTGATCACTGTTCAAGTTGTTGCCAGCACCAACCACTCCCTGAGGGCTGGCTCACACATACCCCACACCCATCCAGCACAGGCGTCACTGGATATGTGATCCTGGTAATAAAAAGGGTCCGGGCACCCGTGCCTGTAGCCAGTTCTACTACCTATCCAAGTGCGTCCGTGTGATCATTATGTATGAATGATGGCCCCGGGCCCTACCACATTACATTGTGCTGTGGACAATGGACCCAACCATGTCACCTCAGGCAGTGGGTAAGAGCTTGGACATGTAGCTAAGTCGTTCCCCCTATAAGCAACAATGTGGCAAAGTAGCATGCACCCGGAGGGCGGGCTCGCACAAACGGAGTAATGAAGGAGCGCAAGACTGCTCGGGGTCCAGGATCATACATGACAAGTGTGTGTATCTGTATTGCCGCATCATGAGCCAAATGCCTAGCCACATTAGCAGCGCCAGTTCAGCCAGGCATGTACTCTACATCTGTGTCCACCCTATCCTTACCATAGGCCTACACTCACATGGTCCACCACCTTTAACGGCCAACATCACAGTGTCGTTGTCAG
This sequence comes from Lissotriton helveticus, assembly GCF_964261635.1. NCBI lineage: Eukaryota > Metazoa > Chordata > Amphibia > Caudata > Salamandridae > Lissotriton > Lissotriton helveticus. The sequence goes on from NC_136067.1 coordinate 830,743,983, forward strand.
GCTTGTGGACATGCGCAGACAGGCATGACAAAACTGTGCCATAGGAGTGCAAGTGATGCAATCGTGCAGCGCACATAAGTAAATGGGTTCTGGGGAGGGAGGAGCAGTCGTGAGGCAACGTAACACACAGTGATGCCGCTCATATGCCAAAAAAAGGGTGGTGATGGACAGAGTATCTGAGTTAATCAGAACACTCCTACCCAGTCAACAGATCAGGGCTTGATCCATCACCGTTTTTTAGCTCACTGCACCATCCCAGTTCAGAACCTGGCTATATGCAAATTAGTCTGTCCCTGGCCCAGTGCATCATGGGAACAGGGCAGACCAAACTACCAAGCCAATTCTTCACTGGAAAGGAAACAAACTTCCGGGGACCGGTTTCTGGCATTACAGCCGTCTTCGGCCCGGCTTGCTTGAATCCTGATGGTGCAGTGAGCAAGGGACTCATGTCTGAGCATACCCTTCCACACTTGTGGTGGCCAAACTATTTCAAAAAAGGGGGTGGTGATGGACAGAGTATCTGAGTTAATCAGAACATTCCTACCCAGTCAACAGATCAGGGCTTGATCCATCACCGTTTTTTAGCTCACTGCACCATCCCAGTTCAGAACCTGGCTATATGCAAATTAGTCTGTCCCTGGCCCAGTGCATCATGGGAACAGGGCAGACCAAACTACCAAGCCAATTCTTCACTGGAAAGGAAACAAGCTTCCGGGGACCGGTTTCTGGCATTACAGCCGTCTTCGGCCCGGCTTGCTTGAATCCTGATGGTGCAGTGAGCAAGGGACTCATGTCTGAGCATACCCTTCCACACTTGTGGTGGCCAAAATATTTAAAAAAAGGGGTGGTGATGGACAGAGTATCTGAGTTAATCAGAACACTCCTACCCAGTCAACAGATCAGGGCTTGATCCATCACCGTTTTTTAGCTCACTGCACCATCCCAGTTCAGAACCTGGCTATATGCAAATTAGTCTGTCCCTGGCCCAGTGCATCATGGGAACAGGGCAGACCAAACTACCAAGCCAATTCTTCACTGGAAAGGAAACAAGCTTCCGGGGACCGGTTTCTGGCATTACAGCCGTCTTCGGCCCGGCTTGCTTGAATCCTGATGGTGCAGTGAGCAAGGGACTCATGTCTGAGCATACCCTTCCACACTTGTGGTGGCCAAAATATTTAAAAAAAGGGGTGGTGATGGACAGAGTATCTGAGTTAATCAGAACACTCCTACCCAGTCAACAGATCAGGGCTTGATCCATCACCGTTTTTTAGCTCACTGCACCATCCTAGTTCAGAACCTGGCTATATGCAAATTAGTCTGTCCCTGGCCCAGTGCATCATGGGAACAGGGCAGACCAAACTACCAAGCCAATTCTTCACTGGCAAGGAAACAAGCTTCCGGGGACCGGTTTCTGGCATTACAGCCGTCTTCGGCCCGGCTTGCTTGAATCCTGATGGTGCAGTGAGCAAGGGACTCATGTCTGAGCATACCCTTCCACACTTGTGGTGGCCAAAATATTTTAAAAAAGGGGTGGTGATGGACAGAGTATCTGAGTTAATCAGAACACTCCTACTCAGTCAACAGATCAGGGCTTGATCCATCACCGTTTTTTAGCTCACTGCACCATCCCAGTTCAGAACCTGGCTATATGCAAATTAGTCTGTCCCTGGCCCAGTGCATCATGGGAACAGGGCAGACCAAACTACCAAGCCAATTCTTCACTGGAAAGGAAACAAGCTTCCGGGGACCGGTTTCTGGCATTACAGCCGTCTTCGGCCCGGCTTGCTTGAATCCTGATGGTGCAGTGAGCCTTTTTGAGCTCATATGCCACATGCAAGACATGTCAAAGATGATTCCCACCCCACCCTCAACAAGCCACTTCACATTTCATGAATGCAGATTACAAACGTACACTAGGGATGAAAGCTCCTTTGTCTGAACTATCAGGTGGGCAGGTGGGAGCACATCTGCACCTCCGACCTCGGAATTGCATGTGCCCGGCAACCCCTGACAGATACAATAGCAGCTAATGCCGACTCCCACACTACGCACAGCCAAACGAGAGACCAACGTATACACACCCCACACACAGGAGTCCTTGCTCAAAGTTATGTTGCATGGAATGTCCTTCACACCTACTCCCACAACATCCCAGGCGTACAACCGGTACACACTAAAACAACTCATTGATCCGAGATGTGGCATTTCATCCACAGAACTGGCGCAGGTCAGAACAGTGCCACCTCAACCAGAGCCACTAACGCAATGGCCGAACATCCCGGATACATGCACAGCCCCTATCTCGTGGAAATGTACCATGCACAAATGCTGCATTTACTGGCAGTGCTGCGGATCAGTCACTGGCTAAGCTTCCACCTTGCCAACGTCACCTGTGTTCAGCCTGTGTTGCATTGTCGATCGTGCATATTCTAGTGGTCCATGGATGTCTGCCTATCCAACAGGACGGTAGCTGAACTGGATTTTGACAAGTGTGTGCGCCCCCTGTTGGTCCAAGACCAGGAGTGTCACCGTGCTACCCGTTTATGGGATGCCTTGATTCTTGTAATGTTAATCAAAAGGAGACTAGCTCAAGATAAAAAGGGTTTTTAATAAAAAAGACTCAAGTATGTTTCGTCACAGGATGGGAACACCTGGTGTGTTCAGAAAGCCCTCACCCACCAACCTAGTTGGTGGCATGCTTCATCATCGGGCCCACCCAGTGACACCTAGCGTGTCCCGGGTGTGCTTCGACGCCTGATTACAGCGGAGCAGGTATGTTGCTGAGTGTGCAGTGAAGGGTGTTATGGTAGTGAAATTTAAAACGGCTAGGCGGGGGTCCCAGTACCCGAGGGTAAATTAGACTTTAATACCTGGGCCACCGTCAGCGGTTAAAAATAAGGCTGTTGGATGTTAGAGGCGAGTTACGACCTCCATCATCCGGTGGGTCAACATGTTTCAGCCAGTGCCTTATGTATATGCTGGCTTTCTTCAGGACCTAAGTAAAAAGGTGAGTGCAGTTAAACTAGTGGAGTGTAGTTCAGACTATGTGTCTACACGCCCTAAGGTGTTTATCTATGTGTGAGAGGGGGATTCCCATCTCAAGAACACACTAGTTTTAGCTAATTTGGACCTCAAGGTTGAGAGGTGGCTGGGGCTTTGCCAGTACTGCTGGGCAGAGCCTGCTCTGGACCTGTAGTGCCTCCTTCGCATAGCTAGTCTCCTTTTTATTAACATTACATATAACCCAGGGGATAAGGACTAGCTTTCTGGTCCTCTCTCTCTCTCTTGATTACACATGCCTTGATTCTTGGCATACATGCTGGCAGCTGGAGCTGGGAGAATGCACAAATCCTTGTGTGCAGTGACCACTTTGAACAGCACCCCTATTGGGCTGTAGTGCAAATTGGTGTAAGGGGGTGGACACCGCACATCTGTCCACACCTGCTAATGGATCGCCTCGCCGTCCTGTTTGATGAAGTCGACAATGACCTCATGTTGGAAATGTTAGACTACGAAGCTGCAATCGCTTTCATGGAAGAGTAACTACGTATCTGCAGCCACAACAGATTGGAACACATTGCACATGTCCAGACACCTTGTTGCATTTTGGAGATCTGATCACATATCCCACGACAACAGTGGACATGGCGGCATTCGCCTGGACTCCGACTACAAGAGTAGACAACAACGTGGCTTAACACACACCTGTAAAAGGTGAGGCACTGCCCCGGAATGGAGAGCATCGCTTGGCAACATTCCTCATTCTGACATGCTGCTGCATTGGTCTGCATGTTGTGGCACTTATCTTGCCCGTACTGACACGCATGTGCTAATAAAGTCTACTCACCTTCTGTTATATTCAACTGTGATGAGTGTTGATTTGAATGATAATGTGTGTCTCAGTGCCTATCTGGGTCACGGCCATACCTGCGCATTGACCTCATTTTGGAAATGTAAGCCTACAAAGCTGCAATTGCTTTCATGGATGAGTAACTACGTACCTGCAGCCACAACAGATTGGAACACATTGCACATGTCCCAACACCTTGTTGCATCTTGGAGATCTGGTCACATATCCCATGACAACAATGGACATGGCCGCATTCACCTGGACTCCTTCTAAATGAGCGGACAACAACGTGGCTTAACACACACCTGTGAAAGGTGAGGCACTCCCCCGGAGTGCACAGCGGTGCTTGGCAATGTGCCTCATTATGACATGCAGATGCATTGGTCTGCATGTTGTGGCACTTTTCTTGCCCGTACTGACACACATGTGCTAATAAAGTCTACGCACCTTCACTTGTATTCAGCTGTGATGAGTGTTGATTTGAATGACAATGTGTGTCTCATTCCCTATCTGGGTCACCGCCATACATGCGCATTGATAGCATTACCCAGGGAGTACCTTATTGTGGAATCACTGTCCCTACATTCATTCATACTTTCATTCTTGATTGGCCACGGCCATAACACATCTGTGTGAATTGGAATGTTTTATTCACATTCGTGGAGTGTTGAAACTGGACCAGTACAGGGCCATGCAAACCCCACTGTACATTGTTTGCCGGTAGAGGGCCAGCCAGAGTGCTTTCGAGATTGACAAGTTCATAGGGAGTGGAAGACTACAGCCCGCAGTATGAATGCTGTGTCATTGGTAACCAAACCAAATATGGCAGTCCATGTCGAGGTCCAAGGTGAGTGTCGCTCAGTGTATAGGGGGACAGTGGGAGGTGTTATTCCAGGGCATGATGCAGAGGGCAGAACGATGCTGAACCCTGCCATATGGTGGAGATGAATGCCACCACTTCATTTTAGCCCCAAAGCCTGATTCATCATCATCTTCGTCCTCTGAAGTGTCAGGTGCCTCACATGCGGGTGGTGGTGTTTTGTCTGCATCACGGTGTGGCAGTGACACATCAGGGGACGGAGGTGGGAAATCTGCTGCACTGTGTGGCACTGACACTTCAGGGGGTAGAGATGTGGATGTAGTAGTAGCAACAGCAACCACCCACGCCAGGCCTTGTGGTGGCGATGCCATGACGAGGATCTGCAGGCTATGGAAGATCACAGCTACATCTCGCTAGTGTGCTGCCGTGGCAGCCATTTGTGAGGCTTGCATCGGCTCCATGTTCTCCATGATCATTTGCATGTGACGCAACTCCTTGCTGACATCACTGGGGCCAATCTGACTAGACAGTTGCTCTTGGCTCAGAGTCATGACTCCAGCGGTCAGCCATGGCTTGTTGTAGAGCAAGGAGCAGACAGTGGGTGTCCGTTAGGGACTGTGAGTGGTCCCTGATGGGACTTAGACACCCACGTATGGCATCTAGTTTTGCTGCCATAAGATGGAACCCCACCCGCAGCTGGTCAGACATCTCCTCCTGGCACCCTAACACACGACGTTGGAAGGCCATATGTTGGTCATGGGGGTCCTGGGAGACAACCGTGGTGGTGGGTGCTTCCTGCTGTGTGGTCTGTGCAGGGGGCGGGGTCTCATGGATGCAGCTGGGCTGCCCTGCTCCTGGAGGTGGAGTGCTGGAGCTGTCCCTGAGCTATTGGAGTGTGTTGGTGCGTTGGGGAGGTCCTCTTCATCATCAGTGCAGAGTTGTTGGGTCTGCTCTGCAGGAGGTGTTGATTCTCCCTCTGCAATGTGAAGAGGAAATGCAGATTGACATTGTGTTCACATGTATGTCCACGCAGTGTACAAGTTTACTGTCAGACTGCATGGCAATGTGCATTATGACTGTTTATGAGGAGACGCCTATTTGAAGCGGGACAGTTGGCATTTCTAAACCATCATGTGAGGTTGTACTTGTACATTGTCATCTCACAGTTTCCTGCTATGCCAAATGCAAATGGCCATTTTCTACACACAAGCGGCAGCAGTTGTGTCCTCTGTTCTGTTGTGAAAGTGTTGCAGTTTGTAACAAATTGTTGTCAATGTTGGTGTGCACTGCATCGTGGGTGTGTTGCATTGTGAGTGAGTTGCCACTTCGGCTCTGATTTGGCTTGCCCTTATCCCTTTCAGGCAGTGTGCCTTTCACTTCTGTGCTTATGCAGTGCTGAGATGTTGAAGACTTGCGTAAATTGAGCTCTACGTCAGAGTTGTGACTCTTGGGCATGGTTTGTCCGCAGATGTGCTATGCTTGTGCATGTGTGACATTGTGCCCATCTCCCCGTCCCCCCAGTCCCTGGTCGTTACTCACCCTGTTGCTGTTGGCTCAGGTCATGTTGTGCAGGGTCCAGTCCCACAACTCCTGCCACCGTCTCCCCAATGATGGTCCCAGGCTAGTCCTCCGTGGGGCTTGTGGGGTCTGGTTGTCCTCTGTACTTGCTCGGGCTACCTCCATGATGCTTCGCAGTTGTTTGGGTCTTGTTTGGGGTTTTGGTTGCTGATTTTATAGTGATTTTAGCTGCCTGACTTGTGAGACCTGCAGGCTGGCGCTGCTTCTCGCTGGAATTTTTTTATCGCAGTTGTGCCCATCGGAAGTCTTTTTAACGTTGGGGTTTAGATTTTTTCGCCATCCAGGGACTTTTATCGTGGACATTTGGCGCGTTATCGTGTAACTATTGCATGTTACCGCCGTGTTGTGAATAGGACGTTAACGCGGAGTTATTTTCCAGCGATATGAAACATTGCGTTAGGGGTGTGAATGAATTGGCCATTGATCCGCAGTGCTGCGGATCAGTCACCGGCTAAGCTTCCACCTTGCCAACGTCACCTGTGTTCAGCCTGTGTTGCATTGTCGATCGTGCATATTCGAGTGGTCCATGGATGTCTGCCTATCCAACAGGACGGTAGCTGAACTACATTTTGACATGTGTGTGCGCCCCCTGTTGGTCCACGACCAGGAGTGTCACCGTGCTACCCGTTTATGAGATGCCTTGATTCTTGGCATACATGCTGGCAGCTGGAGCTGGGAGAATGTACAAATCCTTGTGTGCAGTGACCACTTTGAACAGCACCCCTATTGGGCTGTAGTGCACATTGGTGTAAGGGGGTGGACGCAGCACATCTGTCCAGACCTGCTAATGGATCGCCTCGCCGTCCTGTTTGATGAAGTCGACAATGACCTCATGTTGGAAATGTTAGACTACGAAGCTGCAATCGCTTTCATGGACGAGTAACTACGTATCTGCAGCCATAACAGATTGGAACACATTGCACATGTCCAGACACCTTGTTGCATTTTGGAGATCTGGCCACATATCCCACGACAACAGTGGACATGGCGGCATTCACCTGGACTCCGACTACATGAGTGGACAACAACGTGGCTTAACACACACCTGTGAAAGGTGAGGCACTCCCCCGGAGTGGAGAGCATTGCTTGGCAACATTTCTCATTCTAACATGCTGCTGCATTGGTCTGCATGTTGTGGCACTTGTCTTGCCCGTACTGACACGCATGTGCTAATAAAGTCTACTCACCTTCACTTGTATTCAACTGTGGTGAGTGTTGATTTGAATGACAATGTGTGTCTCAGTGCCTATCTGGGTCACGGCCATACCTGCGCATTGACCTCATTTTCGAAATGTAAACCTACGAAGCTGCAATTGCTTTCATGGATGAGTAACTACGTACCTGCAGCCACAACAGATTGGAACATATTGCACATGTCCCATGTCCCAACACCTTTTTGCATCTTGGAGATCTGGTCACATATCCCATGACAACAATGGACATGGCCGCATTCGCCTGGACTCCTACTACATGAGCGGACAACGTGGCTTAACACACACCTGTGAAAGGTGAGGCAATCCCCCGGAGTGGACAGCGGCGCTTGGCAATGTTCCTCATTATGAAATGCAGATGCATTGGTCTGCATGTTGTGGCACTTTTCTTGCCCGTACTGACACACATTTGCTAATAAAGTCTACGCACCTTCACTTGTATTCAACTGTGATGAGTGTTTATTTGAATGACAATGTGTGTCTCACTGCCTATCTGGGTCACGGCCTTACCTGCGCAATGATAGCATTACCCAGGGAGTACCTTATTGTGGAATCACTGTCCCTACATTCATCCATACTTTCATTCTTGATTGGCCACGGCCATAACACATCTGTGTGAATTGGAATGTTTTATTCACGTTTGTGGAGTGTTGAAACTGGACCAGTACAGGGCCATGCAACCCCACTTTACATTGTTGGCCGGTGAAGGGCCAGCCAGAGTGTTTTCGAGATTGACAAGTTCATAGGGAGTGGAAGACTACAGTCCGCAGTATGAATGCTGTGTCATTGGTAACCAAACCAATCATGGCAGTGCATGTCGAGGTCCAAGGTGAGTGTCGCTCAGTGCATAGGGGGACAGTGGGAGGTGTTATTCCAGGGCATTATGCAGAGGGAAAAACCATGCTGAACCCTGCCATATGGTGGAGATGAATGCTACCACTTCATTTTAGCCTCAAAGCCAGATTCATCATCACCTTCGTCCTCTGAAGTGTCAGGTGCCTCACATGCGGGTGTTGTGGTGTTTTGTCTGCATCACGGTGTGGCAGTGACAAATCAGGGGACGGAGGTGGAAAATCTGCTGCACTGTGTGGCACTGACACTTCAGGGGGTGGAGGTTTGGATGTAGTAGTAGCAACAGCAACCACCCGCGCCAGGCCTTGTGGTGGTGATGCCATGACGAGGATCTGCAGGCCATGGAAGATCACAGCTACATCTCGCTGGTGTGTAGCCCGTGGCAGGCATTTGTGAGGCTTGCATCCGCTCCATGTTCTCCATGATCATTTGCATGTGACGCAACTCCTTGCTGATATCACTGGGGCCAATCTGACTAGACAGTTGCTCTTGGCTCAGAGTCATGACTCCAGCGGTCAGCCATGGCATGTTGTAGAGCAAGGAGCAGACAGTGGGTGTCCGTTAGGGACTGTGAGTGGTCCCTGATGGGACTTAGACACCCACGTATGGCATCTGGTTTGGCTGCCATAAGATGGAACCCCACCCGCAGCTGGTCAGACATCTCCTCCTGGCAACCTAACACATGACGTTGGAAGGCCATGTGTTGGTCGTGGGGGTCCTGGGAGACAGCCGTGGTGGTGGGTGCTTCCTGCTGTGTGGTCGGTGTAGGGGGTGGGGTCTCATGGATGCAGCTGGGCTGCCCTGCTCCTGGAGGTGGATTGCTGGAGCTGTCCCTGAGCTATTGGAGTGCGTTGGTGTAGATGTTGGGGAGGTCCTCTTCATCATCAGTGCAGAGTTGTTGGGTCTGCTCTGCAGGAGGTGTTGATTCTCCCTCTGCAATGTGAAGGGGAAATGCAGATTGACATTGTATTCACATGTATGTCCACGCATTGTACAAGTTTACTGTCAGACTGCATGGCAATGTACATTATGACTGTTTATGAGGAGACGCCTATTTGAAGCGGGATAGTTGGCATTTCTAACCATCATGTGAGGTTGTACTTGTACATTGTCATCTCACAGTTTCCTGCTATGCCAAATGCAAATGGCCATTTTCTACACACAAGCGGCAGCAGTTGTGTCCTCTGTTCTGTTGTGAAAGTGTTGCAGTTTGTAACACATTGTTGTCAATGTTGGGGTGCACTGCATCGTGTGTGTTGCATTGTGAGTGAGTTGCCCCTTCGGCTCGGATTTGGCTGGCCCTTATCCCTTTCAGGCAATGTGCCTTTCACTTCTGTGCTTATGCAGTGCTGAGTTGTTGCAGACTTGCGTAAATTGAGCTCTACGTCAGAGTTGTGACTCTTGGGCATGGTTTGTCCACAGATGTGCTATGCTTGTGCATGTGTGACATTGTGCCCATCTCCCCTTTGAAATTCCCCCGTTATAGTTAGTTCAGCTAACTAACTCGCGCGCCCGCAATGCACTGCTGATGACGTCACATATTATATCACTCATGACATGGTCAGTGACATCACTCATGACATCACTGATGACATCTCAAATGACATCACTGATGACATCACTGATGACATCATCCAGTGTATGTGTGTCTTTCTGAAAAATAAATATTTTTTATATATGTATATCTAAAGGTCGATGGAAGAATAAATGGGTAAATAAGTGTCTAAATGGATGTTTTTTTTGTAAAATTGATTGGTTAACTGTATTATAACTTGTCTTAAGTGTATCTTAGTGAATACATATATTAGCAAGTAATGTTTAAATATATGTATCAGTGTCTCACTTTGTGTATAAGTGGCTGCATGGATTGGTAAGTAGCTACATGAGTGTGTATATGGGTTATTAGTTTTTTTTAAGTATCAGTATGAGTGTCTGTATGGTTTGGTGGGGGGGTATTACTTAGCGCATAGATGCATGAACGACTGACTCACTGTTTGTATGTGTTTTGAAGACAGCATGTGTGCAGGACTGTATGGGTGGATGAGTGTGTGTATGGGTATGTTACTGAGTGAATGACTGTCTCAATAGTATCTTTATGAGTAACTACATATGTTTTAATCTAGTATATGTTAGTATTGATGTATATAAGTGAGTATATGTGAGAGTGAGAGATTGGAAGAGTTCCTGTTTAAATAAGTATGTGTTTCTATAAGTGATTGTTTAAGAGAGTAAGTATGTGTAAGTTTCCGTAGAAGTAAGTGTGGTAGTGTGTGTATAGCTGTATATGCAAATAAATGGATGTTTAATAGTTTATTTGCATGTGTGAGTAACTCTATGGATGACTGTCGGTGTGTAACAGGATGTATAGGTGTATCAGTACATATGATGAGTGAGTACATATATGAGTGGCTATTTAGAACTGTTATTGAATGAGTGGATGTGTATATAGATGGTGGAATTACTGACTAGGTTGTTGTAACTGGTATTGGTATCTCAATTTTTTTGAAAATTTTAGTTTCTACTTGTTGAATGTGTGTATCAAAGGTTACATTACGCTGAGAGGAGGTCTGCCACTATTTCAGAAGGATGATGTCATCAGTGATGACATTTGAGATGTCATCAGTGATGTCACTGACCATGTCATGAGTGATGTAATATATGATGTCATCAGCAGTGCATTGCGGGAGCGCAAGTTATAGTTAGCTAAACTAACTATAAGGGGGGAATTTCAAAGGTTTTGTATGAGTGAAATGTCCAGCTAACTATAACATGTGTGAAACCTATGTTTTTTTCAATGAATTTGCAAGGTTTTCAAATGCTAATTCCTAACTATAACGTGTGTGAAACCTATGCTTTTTTCAGTGAATTTGCAAGGATTTTTAAATGCTAATTCCTAACTATAACGTGTGTGAAACCTATGGTTTTTTCAGTGAATTTCAAAGGTTTTGTAAATGATCATTATTAAATGTATTAATTGTTATATTTTTTAAGTCCCCTTACATACTGGGGGTCCCTGGGGGCCAACTAGCCCAACAGGAAACTTCCACTATACGCCAGGAGGCTACGTTGCAGAGAGGTGTAATGAGACCATGCCCCTTTTTAGACGTGTCTGCAACGCAGCCCCCGGGCGCGTTTGTAGAGGGGGAACTAATTCCCCTTGCATATTGGGGGTCCCTGGGGGCCAACTAGCCCACCAGGAATCTCCAGTATGCGCCAGGGGACTGCATTGCAGAGAGGTGTAATCAGGCCATGCCCCTTTTTACACCTCTCTGCAACGCAACCCCCGGGCGCGTTTGCAGAGGGGGAACTAATTCCCCTTGCATTCTGGGGATCCATGGGGGCCAACTAGCCCACCAGGAACCTCCAGTATGCGCCAGGGGACTGCATTGCAGAGAGGTGTAATGAGGCCCCGCCCCTTTTTACACCTCTCTGCAACGCAGCCCCCTGGCGCGTTTGCAGAGGGGGAACCAATTCCCATTGGAACCTCCAGTATGCGCCAGGGGGCTGCGTTGCTTTGCCCCGGGGGGTGGTGGTCCCCCCCCCACACTTCTTTTTCACTATGCCCCTGGGATTTGGTCCCCCCGGGGGGTAATTTGAAAAAAAGCAGACCGGTTTTTTGAACAAAAATGTGGTCCTTGGGAGTCCATGTGGGACCACCTGAGCAGGCCTAAGGGGTCAGGGTGTTTCTACCCTGCCCCCTTTTTGCGTTCTACACATTTGTTTTTCTGCTTTCTTGTGCCTTGGTCTACCGAGCACAAGATGGCTACCAACACTTCCTGGTTTGGAGTGGTGAAAGCCAATGAGCATGCAGCTCATGCTCAAAAAGGGGGCAGGGTAGAAGCACCCTGACCCCCTAGGCCTGCTCAGGGGGTCCCACAAGGACCCCCAAAGCCCCAAAAATCGCGTACGGTGCGTGCTTATAAATATATATTTTTTTTTTCTTATGATTTTCTCAGGAACTACTGGAGGGATTTACACCATTTGAGCAAAAGCGTGATCTGCGAATCAGACTCTACCATTTTTCCAAATTTCTTTTAATTCCGTTCAGCCGTTCGGGCTGTAGCCGTGTCTAATCGTCCTATGGAAAATAACATGGGGAAAACACGTTTTATATATATATATATATCTCCAACCAAGTTTGTCCACAAGTTTGAAGACGCACTCCCAGGCAGGAGTTGTGTGTAATGAGGCTAAAAAAACAACATTTCGCACTGAAGTTCCTTTCTTTAGCCCAATGCGTTTCAGACCTTCCTTGGTCCTAGTCACAGGTAGAAATACAGCTTTGCACAGACACTCCTGCAGCACCTCCTATTAAAGTAGTATTGCCCTCTAGTGGGCTCCCAAGTGAGCTTGAAACTTTACAGAGCATGCTGGGATTTGTAGTGCTAACAGTTTTTTTCATTTCCTTTAGTAGGTGTGCACATATTAAATAAATTCTTAATTCACAGCCCTCCAGTGGGCATTTCAGTGTCATTTGTTGAATAAAATCTGCTCACAATAGGAAGGGACAGCGGGATGTCACCTTCGTGGAAATGGAGAGGTAATCGTAAGGGGCGCCCCCACCCTCGTACTTTGGATCAGGACAGCTTTGCAGGCTCCCGACTCAAGAGGGGTAGGCGTGTAGGGCTAGGTGGCGGCGTAAGGGAGAGATTTAGAAGTTGTGCAGCATTCTGAAAGGATCGCACCATCCGGCGTTTAGACTTCCACAGAAAGATAAGCGCAAGCGGTTGGCACCATTGATACTGAATGTTCAAACTTCTCAATTTATCCGTCACTGGTTTGAAATCCCGGCGCCGCCGAAGCATAGAGGGTGCAAGGTCTTGAAATGTCTGTATGCTGGCACCTTTATAAGTGAGCTCCGGTTTGGAGCGCGCCGCTTTAAGAATTGCCTCCTTTTCAGTGAAACAATGGACCTGGGTTAGAATCTCAGGGATGAGGCCTGCTCGATTGGAAGGGCCCGACACATAGGTGCCCAGTCCAGAGCTGGTGGGGAGGCATCATCGTCCCCCCAGATCTCATGTAGTAGCTGGGCAACGAATGTCATGATGTCCATTCCTTCGGCCCCAACAGGAATCCCCCCAAGGCGGAGATTATTCCAGCAGCTCCGGTTTTCTAAATCCTCCTGCTTTAACTGTAGGTCAATTTGTTGTTCTTCTTGGGCGGCCAAGCACTGCCAGAGGTGTTCTTGGTCCTCTGTTCTCACGTTTACAGTCTTTTTAAGGCCTTACACCCTTTCCCCAATTTCAGTAACCTCCTTTCCGAGTTCACGAACACAGAAGTGGACCTCTGAGTGTTAGGAGCCTATTCCAGATGTGAGCTCTAACATGAAGTTGGCATGAAGGACTGGGTGACTGGCGCCGAATCTCCTCCAGCCGATGATGCCATATCTCCAGGAGCTGCAGTGCCCGGTTTATTCCAAAGCGCCGTAACCGGATTGTCCTTTTGAGGGGACCGCAGAATCCTTCACTGCCTTAGTGCGCGTCATCACCCTTCGCAGCCCAACGCACTCCGGCGCCAAATAAGATGGTAAAATTGGGCAAGGGGGCACGGGAGATCATTCAGGGGCACCAACAGCGTTCCGAGAAGATCAACGGACTTCAAGATATAGGGTCCCATGAATGGCACGATGAGTGGGGTCCCACCGTCAGGAAGGCAGGAGGAGGGGCAGGTGACCGTGCAAGAGTCGGTACTACAGTGGGTGTCACAACACCACAGCGTTCAGTTCCTGAATGATCGAAGCTGGAGGACTGGAGCCGCTGTGTGCCCTATACAAAGCGTAATGCAGGCGAGTCAAAGAGGGGGTCCAGAAGGTGAGTGCCGGTTCGGAGCCACAATGTCCATGGCCACAGGGCGAGCCACAGCATCGGTTGCACTAGGCAAGATGGAGGGGAAGATCCCAGCCAGAGCAGTGCTGGTTACTGTAGGATAATAAAGTTTACCACAGGTCCCCTTTTTGCGCCAAGGTCGACGTCTGCAAGCCCCTGCAGCCCGGATCCTACACTCCAAGACAGACAGCACATTCGCAAGTCACATCCCCATGGTGGTAGTGTCCCAACCCGCACAAGCGTGGTCCCAGGAGTCCGAGGCATGCAAGGAGCCCCCCACTAGCGGATGGCGTAGATTTGGAGAGCCTTACGCTCCTAAAGGCAGTCAATCCTCAAAGAGCTCAGACAGCAGGTCGCGGGGGAAACACAAGCCCACCGCTAAGGTGGTCCCCAGTCCATCCCCGGCGCTCGAGTGGGTCGGGCAGCTAGCGAGCAGTAGTCTACTATGGGGGTCCGCAGCACCCGGCCCAGTGATCACTGCCAAGTGGAGCTATTGTATGTGGCGTGTCTTGCCACTACTCCGCATACATACAGAGCATCAGTGCTATGGGGGCCCAGCACAGAGACGGAGTGAGGCCGGCAGGGGGAGATGCAGGGCTGTGACCGGCAGCAGACTCACCAGTTCGGAGGGTCGGCGATCTCAGTCCAAGCCACAGCGAAGACAAAACTGGTTCCTCTGCAGGCTAGTGCCCTCCAGGCACCCCATCTGGTCGTCGCAGGCCGCCCAGGCGCGCCATGAGATGTAGGGCAAGGATTCAGGCCCCGAAGAGCAGACCAGCAAACAGGTTGGCAATGCCTCGCCCAAGGCAGTGGACGGGCCCAAGATGGTGGTCGCTGAAGACGATGATGCCGGAGCGAGCCCCCGTCAGCTCCCCAGTCGCAGCGGGCGTCGACACAGGGCCAGACGTCCCCCACAGGGTGGCAAAGTCTTCAGCAAGGCCCAGGGGGGGGAACGGCAGTGCTCGGGCGGCTCAGGATCTCAGCAGGCAAGATGGCGGCCACTACGGACCCACCAAAGCCGTCGTCCGCACTTCGGGAGGTGCCCTGCCCGTTCAGCTGCCTGTGCGCTTCGGTTAGCAGCACTGGTAGAGTCCCAGCTTCGCTTTAAAAGAGTCTAAAGGCGGCTGTCTGCTGGAGCTCCCGCGGCGTGCGTCTCACTCCATTCGTAGTGAGACCACGCCCCCAGAAGACCACTTTGAGTTTCCATTGGAACACAGTGAAACCTCGTTTGTTTAGCAAGCACATTTTACTTTTTCAGCAATGCACATGCAAAAATTATGCCTCTTATAATATGGTTTCATTTATTCTGCGATGCGCACGAAATGCTGTTTGATGCCGTTTTTTCACTGTTCATTTTTTTTGTTCTGCGTACGTGCACAGTATTGTTGTGTATCATTTTCTATGCAAATATTTATAAACTCCAGTGCGATGTGCAAGCAATAGCATCCTTTATATTACGGACAGATGCACTGCAACCAGCATTAAACTATTATTATAATATACTTTGATGCAAGTTATTTTCTCGTTGAATTTCAAGTGGACAATACCATATTATGTATATTTAAACAGTTGAATAAAGTTGATGTCATGTTCTGTCATCATCATTGATCCTTTGGTACCCTCACTACATCACGGGAAGATAGTACCAGAATTTCGGGAGCTAGAAGAACTTAATGTGTACGTTTATTTAATCCTTTATTTTTCTTGTGATGTTGCAAAGAAATTATGGGAAATAAACATAGTCCAGTGCACATGTCCCTGGAAACGACAGATACACCAAGAAATCAGTGGGAAATGGTTTAGTGCATTTAACTTTTATTTAACTGTTACTGGTGGTGGGAAACTCTCTGCTCAAAGGAATTTTACCATTGTATTTCACCGTTTAGACTGAGAGGGTCAAAATATCTTGGCTCATTTTCCAGAGTAAAAAGTTGAAACTGTAGCCGTGGATGTTTACGAAGAAGCTATTTCACACCTAAAGAGCCACTTCATAACTGAAGCAAGCATCACAGTAGAAACAAAAATGTATTATGATATCAACCACTTCACAAATCAATTGGTCAATATGTTGCAGCACTGCATTCTGATTATAGACGCTTTGGAGATCAAATTATAAGAAACCAAGTAGTAGGTCGCTGTTTTATGAAGAAAGTGCAAGAACACTTATTAGCTTTAACTAATCCCAGTTTAGAATAAATTATTGCAATTGCCAAATAAATGGAACAATCAATGCTTTCTTTTAAGGTTCTCAATTCATACTCAAGATGAAAATGTCAGCGTGTTTGTGAATGTTGTAAACAGAGATAGATGTGTGACAAAGGAAAGTGGTTAAAAGAAAAGTGACCTTGCACCAAACATAAAAATATGCTTGAACAATCAAAACAATATAGAAAATGTGATTACCTTCATCCTATGTCTTAATACATGTCTTGCTTACAACAAAGAATGTAACAAGTGTGGATATAGGGTAATTTTTCTAAAATGTGTAAAAGAAAAAGGCAGGTATTGTTGACTCCATAAGTAAGACTGCAGAAAATATGGATAATACAGAATGCACTGTAAACTATGAAACCAGTGATAAACCAACGTTTAATTTAACTATTCAAAATTGAACGTACAATAGACTCTAAATCTCCAGGAACTATTGTTGATGGAATGGCATTTCAAAATGAATGACAAGATATAAAACTGAAAAGAGTCTGATAAAAGACAAGATGGTTATCAAAAAATGGGATCACACTTGATGGGCTAAGATATCCTTTCAGGGAAGGAGCACGTAGTATTTTTTGTGTTTAAATTCTTTATTGCCATTTAGACAAACAACCATCAGGTCGGGTACCTTCCTGAACAGAAACAAACGTGCTGGAGTTTTGAATAATGCTTAATCTCACAGTTCTAATACAAATGTGCACTACAGAGTTGGAGGGTGTGTAGACCAGAGGCATGTAGACATATTGACCAGTGATAATCTTCCAGCACCATTCTCAACTCATACACATTGGACTGTTGGACAGAACCTCTGCATTACTCACCAAGGTCCCTCTAGGCAGAAGTCCTGTGCACAGAGCCAAAGTTAACAGGACCTTTGGGCGCTCACCATCTGCTTGCGTGAGCCTTTTGAGTTTCCCACTCAGGGCGGCCTCTCTTTGTTCTTATCCTCCAAATTCATTACCCAAACATCCCATACGGTCACTATAGCATCCAAGGAATCTGGCCATGGTGATAGCATCAAATTCTGCCCTGGCCTATTTCAAGAGAACCCGCAGCCAACCCATTGTCAGGCGCTGTACCAGCCTTCCATTACATTGCTATTTGCAAGGCCTATAAATCTCCAATTGTATTTATTTATTTTATTTTTATTTCATAGTTTTATAGAGCATGAACCAGACCTGTGAGGGTAGCAGAGCGCTTTACAGTATTAAGGGTGGTGTACAAAGCAAGGGAAGAGAGGGATCAATTGGGTAAAATAGGGGATACATAATGCAAGGAAACACATAGTCTAAAATCCCGGCTACATGTGGGAAGGAAATTAAAACAGGTAGATACATAGTACAAGAAGGTACATAGTCTCAACTCTTGGGGGAATGCCCAGGAGTGCAGGAATCGGTATTGTCCATAGAAAGATAATAATGAAACGTGTTCATTAGGCGAGGTATTTACCCATTAAGAAGGTTTTGGTCTCCTTCTTAAAGTGTGCCAAGGACGGAAGTCTTCTGATGGCGGGTGGGAGAGAGTTCCAGATCCATGGCGCAGCTCCAGTGAAGGCCCGATTGTAGGGTTTGTTTTTTTCGGAAACGTGCAGGTTGCAGCAGTAGGTGTTTGGCGGAGCTGGAGTTTCTGGAACCTCCTGATATCACGAGTTTTTGTGCCAGGAACGTAGGGGAGTTGTTATAAAGAGCTTTGTGAGTAGTGTAGGCCAGTTTAAATTGGATTCTAGCCTCTAGGGGAAACCAGTTCAGTGCTTTTGAAGGACTGGACTATTTAAGGCCCAGCGGTGCCAGGGAACAACACCTAAAACCTTCGTGAGATACCTGTTCTGGCGCACTAAAGACAGAGACACGGGAGACTTCCTTGGGCGTCAAAGATCAGCGTTTATTACTGCAGGGAGGCAAAAGTCACAAGAAGTACAACAGCATGTAGTTTCTGCGAGTCTGCTTCAAATTGTATTTGTGGGTCGCTCTCTTTTATACAAGATTTTGTCATTGCACAATATGTAAGCAAAAGGTTACAGCTCAGTTCCCACAGTAAAGTTTAAAAGGATCGCTTTCATGTATTGAGAACCCCGGAACATAATTACATTAACATCACCAGTTCCAACTGTAAAAGCACATCTTCCCACCATTAGGTACATTCCACTTGAGTTGTAAATAAGCAAGAGAAAGAGACAAGAACAGCTGCAAGGAAGTCAGACAACGTAAAAGAGAGAGTGTGAGGATAATATTGGATGCGTAATCGTAGCTTAAAAGGGCTTGATCCCAGCACGTGCGAGGCTGAAACAATAGACCGGCTCGGCAGAATCACCTTTGAGCGGAGGCAACTGCCTTAGCAGTTGTCCTCCCCCTAGCCATAAAAGACGCATGAAAGGAATATGCTTCTACCGTAAAGCTTGGGAACTAGAGGGTCACGATTCGGGCAGTTGCCTGTTCGCTGACTACGTGAGGGCAAGGAACAAAATGGATGCCGTATCTAAAATGGAACCCGAGGGTTCATTGGAGAAACCTGTAAATGAGACGAAC
This sequence comes from Lissotriton helveticus, assembly GCF_964261635.1. NCBI lineage: Eukaryota > Metazoa > Chordata > Amphibia > Caudata > Salamandridae > Lissotriton > Lissotriton helveticus. The sequence continues at coordinate 830,762,855 of NC_136067.1, forward strand.
ATATCTGAGTAGCATGGCGAAACCGCGTACACTTACTAAACTCGTCATTTACGGTTCATAGATACCACACTCGTCCATATTCGGCGATGCCCAAAACGTCGTAACGATTTTCACGGAACCTCAGACGCTCCTTTTGCCCTCATGTAGGCAAGAACTAGTCGAAGTCGGAGTCAATCTCGATTCTCATTAGATCATTCAGATGTTGTTGGAACATAATTCTATCCATCAATGTCTCTTTGGTAACAGATGGCCTTCTTATACACGTTGTAGCACAAAGGCCACATAAGGCAGGACCACACTGTACACAAAGACAACACGTGAACAGAAACGTCACAACAACCCCTATAACCATCAGAATCTTCCAACCCCAAGTCGACATTAGACCCCAAAACCATCCTAGAAGCGTCCAATCTCCCTCGTCCACGTGTATGGACTCCGAGATTTTGTGCAACTTGGAGATGGCTTGATAAACCGTTGGAGCGTTATCAGGTATGAATATGCAGCAGCTCGAATGGATGACCTTACACACACCACCTCTATCTGCTAGCCAGAACCATCCGGTTCTGTAACGTCATAAGCCTATCCGCTTGAAGCTCTGCTGTCAGATTACCAAGGGCGCTTGCAGTTATGTTAGCGGTTGACTCTACTACACGAGTTAACTGTCTCAGATTTCGGCTATTGACCATAGGGCCCCAAAACGGTAGAAAATCCTTGAAGAAGTCTCCTGCTTCTTGACCGGAAGTATCCTCTTTACTAATGACACCTCTCACAACTCTGGTTTTGTGATAATCGGCAGCAACAGTGAAAGTCGGGGGCAAGAGATTTGCAATATAGCAGGTACCTGAGAAGTCATGTGGTAACCACGTATATGCTCGGTCATAACATACAAAATAGGTACCCTTGGCAGTCAGAAAGACAGGGGAAGAGAGCATCGGTAGAACGTAAGTATCCACACAAGCACTCTTCCCAAGCTGGGCTCTTGGATTTCGGCCATGACCTTGCAGACAAAAGTGGCCTAGGTGAGGTACAATCCAGATTGGAGATGAGCTTTTAAGCTGCCTATCACCCACTGATATACTATACTCAGCCTCACTAAGGTACTTATAGGCCTGCACTTCCTCCTCTGGGATAAGCAAAGCATCAAAAATGTCTCTATCTAGATCAGCAATCGCTGTCGCCAGAGACTTATGGTACGGGCCAGGACCAAAGCTTGCTGAGTGTGGCTCTCGATGGGGGTAGGAATCTAGTGCACTACGGAACATGGTTTGGAATGCCAGAGCTGACCCTTGGGGGCTGTACGGAAGAACCAAATATGGGATACCCCTGTCCATGGTATGTGGCATTAGCCCACACACCCAACAATTTGTAGTATTTACCACCAACTGATGCTGATGCAAAAGTTGCACAAAGGAATTGTTTCTAAATTCTGCACGTCTGACTTGTTCATGTTGGGGCAGGAGATGAAAGGAATGTGGAGAAACAGTGGAAGCGAAATTCAGATTATAGGAAGGAGGAGTAGGTGAAATGGAAGGTAAAAATAATTGAATCCCATAATATACTCCACCCACCAGTAGCATTGAAACGGTTAGGAACAACATAAAGATCTGAAATAGAAAACATTTTGTACAAAACACTTTTGATCTTTGCGCCAACATTTTCTCTCTTTCTGACAGCTTCGAGAAGTCCATCCTCTAAAAACCGTCCGTGACGTTCTTGACGCACTTCGTTCTGAGTAGCGATTGCCAATTCCCAGGAGTTCCCAGAAATCGACAAAAGAAACCGACCTAGTGTCGATAGCTGCTAAACAGAAGGAAGTACCCGCACGGCCCTACGGCCAACCCAGATGATAGGTTAAATGAATTAGAATCAATTCAATAATAGTCTCTTAGCTGCATGAAAAGAAAAGGTAAACACAATATATAATGTCCACAATGTTCATGACAACAGTAAGGGGTACTGTAAATTAAAAAAGGGAATAAAAAACAGAACTCTTTTATTTGTCCTTAACGCGAGGTCGAAGAAAGTATCGACTTCTCCCGGGTTGAGTCTGATCTTCAAACAGTGGATTGGATGGCGAACGAGTGTTCGATGGTCCAGGCAATTGTTCAGTACTTGTATTACCCAATGTTGAAGGAAGGGAAATTGTTTGAGGGGAATCAACAGGGGTGTCAGATAACACTGAAGTGTTCCCTATGGTCTGAGCTTCGCTAAATGGGACAAAGCGCTGGGGAACGTCAGTTTCAGACGAGGAAAAACCTTTACGTATCCATGTGTCTGCCGGCAGAGGAAGCGGAACCTTCTTGGTGTGGGTGGCATGCACCCAGTGTTTTCGCCCCTCCAGCCGAACCGCCGTCCTCGTGGCTAGTAGCACCTGGAAAGGTCCCACAAATCTCGGCTCAAGGTGACGTTTTCGTCCGAAATTACGGGTGAGGACCCAGTCCTCTGGTTGGAGCCGATGACCAGGACCCTCTGTTTGTGACGGCAGAGCCTCAAAGACCTGTTGATGAATCAAACTCAATTTAGCAGTCAGATCATATAGATAATCGATTAACATCGGATATTCAAGTCTGTTCAATTCTTTAGGCCTTGGAACCCCCCAAATGTTCGCAGGACGGCCGAACACAATCTCATATGGGCTAAGCCCTACTCGAGAGTGTACAGTAGCCCTGGTCGATAAGAGAGCTAGAGGCAAAGCGTCGGGCCATGATAAACCAGTTGTTGCCTGAATTTTAGCAAGTTTTAGTTTCAGGGTGCCATTCTATCCTTCCACCAAACCCGCTGACTGAGGATGATTAGCACTATGGAATTTCTGGGATATTCCTAAACCACGACACACACTCTTCATCACGCTTCCCACAAACTCACTTCCGTTGTCCGACCATACAATCCGAGGCATGCCGTACCTGGGGAAATACTCTTTGAGCAGAATTTTAGCTGTGGATAGGGCAGTGTTATCCTTAAGAGGGTAAGCTTCAATCCATCTGGAGAATGCACAAACCACAACTAAAACATACTTCAAATTGTTGCATCTCTCCATGTGGATGAAATCTAACTGAATAACCTCAAAAGGATATGTCGGGGGAGCGAAATGGCCAGGTGGAGTGGGAGTGCCCTTTCCAGGATTATGCATCAAACATACCATGCAATTCTTAACCACTCTCTCTGCACATTTAGTAATCCCATCATTCTTCCATACAGGAGACAACAACTTGCATATGCCCTTCGAGCTAATATGTGCTGTGCCATGGGCCATTGTAACAACAGCAAGCACATATGCATCCGGTAACATCCATCTCTGTTTCTCTGACAAATCAACCCAACATCCATCCTCGTCTAATTTTCCCGTGCTTTCTTTCCACTTAGTCTTCTCCATCTCAGTGGCCTCATTCTGTATTTCCTTCACACTCTCCACTGTGTCCTCACACATACTAGTCTCCGCAGGCCATCTCACTGAACTTGTAACATACATTCGATTTGTCAGATCTTTAGCTGTCTCCTTAGCAGTCTCATCTGCAAACGCATTACCACGACCAACATCATCTGTCACTTTTCGATGCGCACTACATTTAATTATTACCACCTGCTTAGGCAACGTAAGTGCATCCAAAAGGTCATTCACAAGCTGTCCATGCTGAATCTTTGTGCCATGCGACGTTAAGAATCCTCTTTCTTTCCACAATCGCCCAAAACTATGTGCCACACGAAAAGCATACTGGCTGTCTGTGAACACATTCACCCGCTTTCCTCTGGACAACACACACGCTCTCGTCAAGGCGATCAACTCAGCTGCCTGAGCCGAGTTCTGATTTAATCTCGTAGATTCCACAACCGTTCTCAACGTCACTACAGCATACGCAGTCATCACATCACCATTCGGTAACTTAAAACAGGAGCCATCAACATACAAAGTACCATCGGGATCTACCAATGGAGTATCTTTTAGGTCAATACGACCCTTCGTTTCTTCTTCAGTTCTTAGATAACAGTCATGTGGTGCTACATCACTTGACTCCGTGTTGATCGGCAATAATGTTGCTGGATTCAACACATTACACCTTTTTATCCGTATGTGACTAGCCAGTAACGTCAGCTCATACCCAGACAACCTTGCGCTCGTCAAATGTTGAGTTTTCGTTCGGTTCAAGAGAGTGTCAACTGCATGCGGAACCATCACCGTGAGCATATTATCCATGACCAGACCTGCGGACTGTCGAATGGACGCCGCAGCTGCCGCTGCTGCTCTTAAACAACTCGGCAAAGCTCTAGCTACTGGGTCTAAGGTCGAAGAAAAATATGCGCAGGGACGCTGTTTGTCACCAAATTGTTGCGCCAGAACACTCAACGCACAACCATCCCTCTCGTGAACGTACAGTGTAAACGGCTTACTGTAATCAGGAGTACCTAACACAGGAGCCGAACACAACGCATCACGTAATTCAGAAAAACCTTTTTGACACTCTTCAGTCCATGGCAAAGGAGTCGGAACATTCTTGCACGTGAGAGCTAACAATGGCTTCGCCAATAGTGAAAAATTTGGGATCCATTGTCTGCAGTATGACGTAATACCTAGAGAGGCACGTACATCTCTCTGAGTTTTTGGCACAGTCATTCGGGTAATCGCTGCAATTCTCTCTGGGGTCAACCTTCTCGCTTCTTTTGACAATAAGTGACCTAAGTAGGTTACTTCTTGGCAACAATATTGCAGCTTGGAAGGTGACACCTTGTGATGTAAGTCACATAAATGCCGCAACAACGATACTGTAGCAGTTCTACAAATATCTTCGGTATCAGCAGCTACCAACAGGTCGTCAACGTACTGAATCAAGCCTGCGCCTGCCGGTAATACAAATGAATCAAGTTGACTTTTAAGGGCTTGACTGTAGATCGACGGGCTCTCACAATAGCCCTGTGGTGCGCGTTTCAGTCTAAAACTGCGACCACCTAATGAGAATCCGAATAGGTCTCTGCTTTCCTCAGCAATCGGGATACTAAAGAAAGCATTGTTTATGTTGTTATGTTATGTTATAGCGCTTTTGTATAGCGCACGGCTACTCGAAAGGAGTGTCCCGGCGCTTTCCACCTGCAGCTCAGGATAAAAATAACACAACACAGCAGAAATAAAAATGGTCTAAACAGAGAATGGTGAAAAGAGCCTAAAGACTAAAAAGCCAGGTCTTCAGGCTTTTCCTGAACTGGAACAAATTGGCAGTGCTGCGGAGCGTGAGCGGGAGCGAATTCCACAGCTGAGGAGCTTTGCAGCTGAAAGAGCGCCCTCCCGCACGGGCCTTCCTTACCCGCGGGACCACCGCTTTATAAAGGGATTCTGAACGCAAAGAGCGGACTGGTCGATAGAAGGCGAGTCTCCGCCGAAGGTATCCGGCCCCAGATCCATGCAAGGCTTTGTGCATCAGGGTCAGGGATTTGAACTGGATCCGCTTCCGGATGGGCAGCCAATGTAACGCCTCTAACAAGCCGGAGGCTCGGGCTCGTCTACACAGGCCAAAAATAGCCCGGGCGGCCGAGTTCTGTACCACCTGTAGACGCTGGACTAGGTAGTCAGGGAGGCCCAGAAAGAGGGCATTGGCGTAGTCTAGCCTTGAGCCCACGAGAGCCTGCACAGTAATCCGCCTGTGCTCCTCAGATAGCAAGGGCAGGAATTTACGGAGCATTTTCAGGATTCCATAGCAGGTGCCAGCCAGACCCAGAATGTGAGTTCTCAGCGACAGCTGGTTGTCTAGCTTGACACCCAGATTTTTTGCTACCACGGAAGACTGTGCAGGAGGGCTCATGTCAGACGGCCACCAATGCTGCCACTCCGGATCGGCCACGCAACCAAAGAATAGAACCACGGACTTGCTTGAGTTGGCCCTTAGACTGTTCCGTTGGAACCAGTCAAAGACCAAAGCAAGACAGTCCCGAATTCTCCCTCCATCAAACTCCTGGTCTTTCTCGTATGTGAAGAGGAGTTGTGTGTCGTCGGCGTAGGAGACGATCTGGGCCCCATATGCTTCCACCAAGGCCGCCAAAGGGGACATAAAGATGTTAAACAACGTGGGGCTCAACACAGAACCCTGTGGAACCCCAACTCCCAATGGTGGCATCTCGGCAGAGCTCTGGGAAACCCAGATCGTCTGGCGGCGGCCTTCAAGGAAAGATGTAAACCACCTGAGCACCGTCCCCCTAAGGCCGATGTCATAAAGCCTCGCTAGGAGCGCCCTATGGGGGACGGTGTCGAAAGCCGCCGATAGGTCTAACATGACCAACATAGCCCTCCCGCCGACATCCAGAGTCTCCCTGATGATCTCCGTAACTTCTAACAAGGCCGTCTCCGTACTAAAATTAGGACGGAAACCGGATTGAGATGGGTGGAGCAGATTGTTAGCTTCCAGAAAGCTCGACAGGACACCGTGGACGTGTTTTTCCGTGATCTTCGCGAGGGCCGGAAGAAGTGAAATTGGCCTATAATTGGCCAGAACCTCAGTGTCGAGACCCGGTTTCTTTAGGAGGGGGATCACCATCGCTCTTTTCCAAGAGCTAGGGACCCTCCCCTCCCTCAAAGAGGCATTGAGGATGGGATTGACCAGCGGGTTCACCACCGCCGCCATCCCAGCCAAAAATTTGGCGGGGCAGGGGTCAAGTGGCGAGCCAGATTTCAGATTGGCCATCAGCTGCCTGGACTCCTCGCTGGATACAGCAGGGAAATCCGACAGCACCGCCGCAGGTGTATGCGGAAGTCCGCAGCCCGCCCTGGTGACACCGCTTCCATCCTCCGGTCCTTCCACAAAGGAGGCCTGAATCGCCTTGATCTTATTAGTAAAGAAACCGGCAAGATCACATGCCCACGCATCTGAAGAGACTAAAGGGGGCAATTGAGAGCTAGGGGTCGTGAACTCCTTCACGATAGTGAAGATCTCCTTACAGGAGTTCACTGAAGCCTCGATCCTCCTAGCCAAATAGTCCCTCTTGGCTCCCAGGATGTCTCGATGGTTGGCCTTCACCCTCGCCTTATAGGCGAGTTTAGCCTCCCCGTCATACCGAAGGCGCCAGGCTCTCTCAGCCACCTTGCATTGGCTGCGAGCCGCTCGAAGCGCCTCTGTGAACCACGGTGCAGATTGCCGTGCCGCCGTGGACCGGGGGGCTCCCTTAGGGGCCAGATCATCCAACCTATCAATGAGCCATAGCTGTAAAGCCTCCGTGTCGCTTTCCAGATCGCCCGAAAGATGGCAGGGGTGATCCAGAAGCGCCTGTTCCAGCATATCAGGAGTCACTCTGTGCAGCGCTCTCGAGGCCGGTCTAGACAGGACAGATGACCTATTATCCAGCCGCGCACTCTCCAGCACCGAAAATCTGATCAACCTGTGATCGGTCCAGAGCACCGGCAGAGTGTCAACCTCCGTAAGAGGGACAGATGAAAACACCTGATCCAGGGTATGCCCCTTCTCATGTGTTGGCCCTGACACAAACGGTATAAGACCCAGCGGAGATGTAATATCCAACAGTTTGGCCGCATCCGGGTCGTCCGCTACGTCAAGGTGGAAGTTGAAATCACCAGCCACGACGCAATGTTGTGAGGTCAGGACCAACTCAGAGACAGCTGTCTGCAGATCTTCCAGAAAGGAGCCCACAGAGCCTGGTGGTCTATAAACCAGCAGCATCTTCAGAGCCTGGCTCGGGGATAATCTGAGCGTGAAGGCGAGCGACTCAGTGTTCCCGATGGGGTTCAGGGGAAGCACTGAGCAAGAAACGCTCTTTTTCACTACTACCGCCACTCCCCCACCTCTTCCTTTCCCTCTATCCTGCCGGAAGATATTGTACGCCGAAGGAATGGCTGAGAAGACATCCGGATTGGAGGCCTCTCCCAACCAAGTTTCGGTCAGTAGCAGGCATAGGGGATTTTCCCTAACAAGAAGATCGTAAATATGCAGGGCATGGCAAACTACCGACCTCGTATTCAGCAGCAGGCAGAGATGCTGTACGCCAACTGTTGCTGGACGAGGGACATTGGCACGGGTCCAGGAAGGCGCCCAGCTACAACCCGGGCAACGTCGTTTACCCTTAAATCGCCCCGGAAAAACAGAGCGGCAGGTGCTAGAGTGACCCCGCATACCCCGCAGCATCGCAGAGGAGTAACAAATCATCGCCACCAGAATATCGCCGGACCGGCGTCCCCCGCCGCCCCGCCGCCTCCGGGACGCTGACGGGCGCAGACGGGCAGGACTCCGGCACGACTCAGGCTAAGCGAGGGCGGCCACCTGCGCGTCACGCTGCGCGTGAGGGAGCGACTTTAAGTAGGCTCTCCCGTCACCCTACGTGCGCGAGTCCGCTCAAAGATGGCGGCCGCCGGCAGATGAAGTACCCCAACCCAAAATGGCGCCCGAGATAGATCCCCAGAACCCGGACCCACCAAAGTGGTGGTGCTTGGAGGCACAGAGTGCGCTTTTTTTAAATGCAGTAAGGGGCCAGGAAGCGTGCACTAGAGGCAGCTCGAAGCAGCAATTTAAAAACAAGGGTAAGTCCCAAATGAAAATACAAACCCAAATACAAAACTGGGAAGATTTAAAAACACAGCGCTAGTGCAGCGCGAGCTCAGCAAAGTGGTAGGTGGTCAAGGACACCGCCCCGCAAAGAACCGCCTTAAGTAGGCTCTCCCGTCACCCTACGCGCGCGAGTCCGCTCAAAGATGGCGGCCGCCGGCAGATGAAGTACCCCAACCCAAAATGGCGCCCGAGATAGATCCCCAGAACCCGGACCCACCAAAGTGGTGGTGCTTGGAGGCACAGAGTGCGCTTTTTTTAAATGCAGTAAGGGGCCAGGAAGCGTGCACTAGAGGCAGCTCGAAGCAGCAATTTAAAAACAAGGGTAAGTCCCAAATGAAAATACAAACCCAAATACAAAACTGGGAATATTTAAAAACACAGCGCTAGTGCAGCGCGAGCTCAGCAAAGTGGTAGGTAGGTGGTAGGTCAATCACTGTGAACCAGGAGGCAGACACTGGAATCAGGGTCAACAAAGTCGTGATATCAGGGACCACGGGGTATTGTGGAATCCCAATTTTATTTACTTCTCTCAAATCAATTATGAAACGATACACAGGAGGTTTAGATGGATCAGTGCGTTTTAAAATGGGTAACACAGGACTATTACACACATTTCCCCTAGTTTCTTCAACGACATCCTTTTCGATCAGATCGTGTACAATCGTTAATAGCGCCCGTTCTCCCTCAATGGAGATACGGTACTGTGGTATACGTGGCAATCGCACATTTGGTTTCAGCTTGATCGTATAAGGTGGGATGTCCAAAAGACCCACATCATTGGGACCTGTGGCCCATAGAGACGCGGGAAGGGAGCTCAATTCCGGCGGGAGTTTATCGATCGATAAGTACATAGGAGAGATTACTCTCCGACCTAATGTAAGCTCCACTCCTTCAGGAGAGCAATACAATGTCGCATATAACCGTTTTAACAAATCCAAGCCCAAAAGATTCTCACCACAACCAGTAGATAGAATCAATGGAGCCTCCAACTCACGAGGACCAATAGTGAGGGGCAAAGGGCTGGAGACAGGATTGCTAACCGGGGCGCCAGAGAATCCAACGGAAATATTTGTTAAGCCGGACAAAGGTGCGCCAGGGAGTTTCGAATGCATGATGGAACTTTTCGTCGCACCAGTGTCTAACAGAAAAGGCTCAACTACGCCAGATGTCGCAACTGCGACGTAAGGCCCACTCTGATCAACCGGAACTGATACTACTCCCTCTCTCTGTCGGTGGCTGTCCTAGTAACGATCGTTTACAACAGTCTCATGTTCAACGTAATAGTCGTCCGCGTAATACTGCGCTGATTTATCGGACCTTACATTTCGCTGGTCAAAACAATTATTCGCGTCCGAGGACGTATGAGGGCGCTCAGTCTGATTTTGAAAGGCACCGCGACCTCTACCTCGAGATGCTTGTTGAGGACCACCACGACCCCCTCGTGCCGACACACCATTAAGGCGGACACGCAAAGCTGGACAATCATATTTTATATGTCCCTCTCTTCTACAATATGCACATTGGTTATACCCAAGCATAGATCTAAAGTCAGAGGAGTCAGGACGTGACTGTATTCTGGAGGATTGTGATTGTGGTCTATATTGCTGTTGCAAATCAGTGTGATTTGAACGCGGAGGATATGCCTGCTGCAACAAAACCTTTGTTTTCAGCTCCTTCGTTTTCTTATCTACACGATCACTTTCTTCTTTTTCCCTATTCTCATAATATTGAGCCGTCGCTAATATCTGTGCAGTGGTTGAAACAGCCCATGCACTTTCTGAATTTTTCAATTTGTTGCATAGTTCTGGCAACAAATTCAACACGAATTTGTCAACAAACAACCGTTGACCTCCCTCAGTGCTCATATCCTGACCACTATGATCGACAAATGCCTCTTCGAATCTAGTAAAGAAATCAGAGACACTCTCGTCCTTCTTCTGCTTACAAGCTGCTAATTTATCCCAGTTTACCCTCATCGCCGGCATAAGCGTTTTCATGAACGTAATTATTCTCTGGGGCAGATCCGAAATTACCTGCTCAGGCTTAGCCCCACCAACTTGTCGGCCATCAGCCGCTATTATTGCAGCCCAATCACCGCCTAACTCATTCGCATGATTTTCCTGATGAATTTTCGCCCAAACGGGCTGTGGTACAACATTACCGAACAGCATGTCGATGTCGGCAAGGTTCATAATAGTAGCATCTACTAATTGAGACAACTCCTTGTAGTAACCCGCCGGATTCTTGCGTGGATCAGGCAAGGACTGTTTGACTTGTAAGACTTCTGATCGCTTCCATGGGAGGTGTATCCAAACTCTTTGGAAATGTGGAAGGACCGGAGGGGCAGCACCAGGATCACCTGGCATCCATACTGGCGGAACCTCCCTCATAGGATACTGACCAGGAGCCGTTTTCCAAGTTTCTAAGTCGTCATCATTAAATGACACGCTAGAAGGCACTGTGGATCTAAACGATAACAATCACTCTAAGGCACGTCGTACATCGCCACCTACAATCATAGCGCTCGAAAATTGACTCTGAAGTTCAATCATATCGGGCGGTACGTTATCTAAATTGTCATTATACCATTGTTCCCTCAAAAAGTTACACAATTCTTCGAACACGAATCTCTGTGTCGGCTCATTAAACTGAGAAAACGTCTCGAAAACCATGCGTGGGGGGTAGTTGGCAGGATGTCTTATCCACCTACGTGCCATTGTCACTAACGTCTCTTTCTCCCTTCCACTAGGGATCTGACTCCGTCTTTGGGGAGTTTCAGAAGTATCGGATGGAAATAACTGACCAGAAAGCGGTGAATAAAGGGTAGCAACAGTGTTAGGGATACGATTACGAACAGAAGGAGAAAGAAGAGCAGGAGCCACAACGTTAGAAGTGAAGGCAGACACAGCATAAGCAGTCAAGGTAGTCGGGGTGGCAGGGACAAGAGGCTGAGAGGGTACAGGCAAAGGAGCAGTAGGAATAGAGTCAGGTGGTGCGACAAACGTAGGACCAACAACGGGCTGACCCGCAGCCGCCGGAACAACAGGAGGGACAACAGGAGGAACAACAGGCGGAACTACAGGAGGAACTACAGGGGCCGTAGCACCCTGTGCATAAGGGAGTGGCGATTTCATCAAATACGCTAACAGGGGATCCTCCTTTGAATCCTCTTCTTTCTTATCCTGACTAGTTGGTAAAACCGGATAACATTTGTCTATCCTCATATGATGTAATCTAGTAGAAACTTCTATTTCTTTTTCTTCTTTATCTCGCTGACATTGTTGTACAACTTGCATTATCGGAACGACACCTTCTCTTTGATTCTTTTTAAGCTGTTTGATTTCTTTCTGTTTGGCCTCTTTACGCCATAACCGAAAGGAATCAGACATAGCTGGCCTAGCTTTCCTTTTAAACAGCTTAGCTTCTAGATTATCTAAGATCGTGGGGTCAAAACTTCCGTGCGGTGGCCAACTAAGGACACCATCTTTTTTCGTGTAACGGACCCAATATTTATTATATATAATAGGGCCCACACCATGTCGACTATAGAGGTCATATATCGGAGTTCCAACTGGAGGTATCGGACACGAGTCCTCCAACCGGGAATCCTTGTTGCAACATTTAAAGAAACCAAGAAAACCACTATGGCTAGGCATCGTGCACACTAACCTAGTATCAAACTTCAAGGGTTACCAAAGTACTAAATCTTCGTGAAAGACAAAACCCTCGGTTTTTGGCAATTGCAACTGTCAAATAACAACTAAGAACCAACAACTAAGAACCACAAATGCAATGGAACCATGCATACAACAAAGCTTCAAAAAGCTCAACAACAACTAAGGACTGGGAGCGACCCACAAATACTTAACTGAAAATACAATGGCGTCACCCGGAAGGCCCGTCTATCGTCTCGCTGTACGAAAGGTCTACGCCAGGCGTCGAAAACAGGTCGACAGTCGGGGCATCAGTCCGTCGCAGCCGTCAGGAGGCGGGAATCTTCGCGGGAAAAATCTTCGGACCACTTATTTCGACAACAGGATCGATGAAGCGGGGTGCACCTTTTCCTTGGAGATTTCACACGAAGTTCCTCACAATCGTCAGGCTTTGGACCGGTACCGCCGATGTCGCCCCACGTTGGGCGCCAACTGAAGAACTGGACTATTTAAGGCCCAGCGGTGCCAGGGAACAACACCTAAAACCTTCGTGAGATACCTGTTCTGGCGCACTAAAGACAGAGACACGGGAGACTTCCTTGGGCGTCAAAGATCAGCGTTTATTACTGCAGGGAGGCAAAAGTCACAAGAAGTACAACAGCATGTAGTTTCTGCGAGTCTGCTTCAAATTGTATTTGTGGGTCGCTCTCTTTTATACAAGATTTTGTCATTGCACAATATGTAAGCAAAAGGTTACAGCTCAGTTCCCACAGTAAAGTTTAAAAGGATCGTTTTCATGTATTGAGAACCCCGGAACATAATTACATTAACATCACCAGTTCCAACTGTAAAAGCACATCTTCCCACCATTAGGTACATTCCACTTGAGTTGTAAATAAGCAAGAGAAAGAGACAAGAACAGCTGCAAGGAAGTCAGACAATGTAAAAGAGAGAGTGTGAGGATAATATTGGATGCGTAATCGTAGCTTAAAAGGGCTTGATCCCAGCACGTGCGAGGCTGAAACAATAGACCGGCTCGGCAGAATCACCTTTGAGCGGAGGCAACTGCCTTAGCAGTTGTCCTCCCCCTAGCCATAAAAGACGCATGAAAGGAATATGCTTCTACCGTAAAGCTTGGGAACTAGAGGGTCACGATGCGGGCAGTTGCCTGTTCGCTGACTACGTGAGGGCAAGGAACAAAATGGATGCCGTATCTAAAATGGAACCCGAGGGTTCATTGGAGAAACCTGTAAATGAGACGAACATATCTGAGTAGCATGGCGAAACCGCGTACACTTACTAAACTCGTCATTTACGGTTCATAGATACCACACTCGTCCATATTCGGCGATGCCCAAAACGTCGTAACGATTTTCACGGAACCTCAGACGCTCCTTTTGCCCTCATGTAGGCAAGAACTAGTCGAAGTCGGAGTCAATCTCGATTCTCATTAGATCATTCAGATGTTGTTGGAACATAATTCTATCCATCAATGTCTCTTTGGTAACAGATGGCCTTCTTATACACGTTGTAGCACAAAGGCCACATAAGGCAGGACCACACTGTACACAAAGACAACACGTGAACAGAAACGTCACAACAACCCCTATAACCATCAGAATCTTCCAACCCCAAGTCGACATTAGACCCCAAAACCATCCTAGAAGCGTCCAATCTCCCTCGTCCACGTGTATGGACTCCGAGATTTTGTGCAACTTGGAGATGGCTTGATAAACCGTTGGAGCGTTATCAGGTATGAATATGCAGCAGCTCGAATGGATGACCTTACACACACCACCTCTATCTGCTAGCCAGAACCATCCGGTTCTGTAACGTCATAAGCCTATCCGCTTGAAGCTCTGCTGTCACATTACCAAGGGCGCTTGCAGTTATGTTAGCGGTTGACTCTACTACACGAGTTAACTGTCTCAGATTTCGGCTATTGACCATAGGGCCCCAAAACGGTAGAAAACCCTTGAAGAAGTCTCCTGCTTCTTGACCGGAAGTATCCTCTTTACTAATGACACCTCTCACAACTCTGGTTTTGTGATAATCAGCAGCAACAGTGAAAGTCGGGGGCAAGAGATTTGCAATATAGCAGGTAACTGAGAAGTCATGTGGTAACCACGTATATGCTCGGTCATAACATACAAAATAGGTACCCTTGGCAGTCAGAAAGACAGGGGAAGAGAGCATCGGTAGAACGTAAGTATCCACACAAGCACTCTTCCCAAGCTGGGCTCTTGGATTTCGGCCATGACCTTGCAGACAAAAGTGGCCTAGGTGAGGTACAATCCAGATTGGAGATGAGCTTTTAAGCTGCCTATCACCCACTGATATACTATACTCAGCCTCACTAAGGTACTTATAGGCCTGCACTTCCTCCTCTGGGATAAGCGAAGCATCAAAAATGTCTCTATCTAGATCAGCAATCGCTGTCGCCAGAGACTTATGGTACGGGCCAGGACCAAAGCTTGCTGAGCGTGGCTCTCGATGGGGGTAGGAATCTAGTGCACTACGGAACATGGTTTGGAATGCCAGAGCTGACCCTTGGGGGCTGTACGGAAGAACCAAATATGGGATACCCCTGTCCATGGTATGTGGCATTAGCCCACACACCCAACAATTTGTAGTATTTACCACCAACTGATGCTGATGCAAAAGTTGCACAAAGGAATTGTTTCTAAATTCTGCACGTCTGACTTGTTCATGTTGGGGCAGGAGATGAAAGGAATGTGGAGAAACAGTGGAAGCGAAATTCAGATTATAGGAAGGAGGAGTAGGTGAAATGGAAGGTAAAAATAATTGAATCCCATAATATACTCCACCCACCAGTAGCATTGAAACGGTTAGGAACAACATAAAGATCTGAAATAGAAAACATTTTGTACAAAACACTTTTGATCTTTGCGCCAACATTTTCTCTTTCTGACAGCTTCGAGAAGTCCATCCTCTAAAAACCGTCCGTGACGTTCTTGACGCACTTCGTTCTGAGTAGCGATTGCCAATTCCCAGGAGTTCCCAGAAATCGACAAAAGAAACCGACCTAGTGTCGATAGCTGCTAAACAGAAGGAAGTACCCGCACGGCCCTACGGCCAACCCAGATGATAGGTTAAATGAATTAGAATCAATTCAATAATAGTCTCTTAGCTGCATGAAAAGAAAAGGTAAACACAATATATAATGTCCACAATGTTCATGACAACAGTAAGGGGTACTGTAAATTCAAAAAGGGAATAAAAACCAAAACTCTTTTATTTGTCCTTAACGCGCGGTCGAAGAAAGTATCGACTTCTCCCGGGTTGAGTCTGATCTTCAAACAGTGGATTGGATGGCGAACGAGTGTTCGATGGTCCAGGCAATTGTTCAGTACTTGTATTCCCCAATGTTGAAGGAAGGGAAATTGTTTGAGGGGAATCAACAGGGGTGTCAGATAACACTGAAGTGTTCCCTATGGTCTGAGCTTCGCTAAATGGGACAAAGCGCTGGGGAACGTCAGTTTCAGATGAGGAAAAACCTTTACGTATCCATGTGTCTGCCGGCAGAGGAAGCGGAACCTTCTTGGTGTGGGTGGCATGCACCCAGTGTTCATCTAGTGAGAATGAAGATAATACTGAAGCAGGTGCATCTCAAACCCCTTTTTTTAGAGGAGGTCCTCCGTATCAGAATGGGGAATCGAGAGACAGGCGGCAGATATGGCAACAGTCAAGGGGAAAAACAAGGAGAGGGTGCAGGGGCAAAGGCAGAAGAAGCAAAGCCAGGAATGCGACTACGGTCGTGGAGGAAGGGAATGTAGACAAGAATGTACTTGAGATTGTTAACCTTTCATCACTTGTTTTGTCACATAACATGTCATCAGTATTAAAGAAAGGTATGGGATATTGCCCAACCACAAGCATTGATTGGCTTACGACTAAGATTGATTTGTACAAATTTTCTAGACTTTTAAAATTGAAAAAGTATTTTGCTAAACAAGATATCAGACAGACTGCAAAGGCCAAACCAGTACTCAGTAACATTTCGATTCAAGAACTGCATGACACCAAATTACTGTTATCATTAACTGAAAATGAAGATGATCCTGTTACTGTTAATTCCTTGTTGGGAGATTTAGAAATCAATCCAGGATATGCTGTGTCTAGTGGACTTAAGGTTAAGTCCAAATGGACTCCACAATTGTCTGCAGGTAACGTGGTTGATGCCTTTTATAAATCTGTCACGGCTGATATTGATGATTTGATTAAGAAACAAAGAAATAACAAAAAGCAATATAAGGGTGGCAATCTCAGTTATGGTGAAAGACTTGCACTTAAGGAACTAACATCACGTTCTGATATTATGATACGTATGGCTGATAAGGGTGGCAATATTGTGATTATGGACAAAAAGGATTATGACTTAGAGATTTTATCACAATTGGGTGATTCTAGGTATTATGAACGAATTACTGTTAACCCCTTACCAAAGACTTTGTTATTGATTAATGGCAAACTTAAACATTGGTATGAATGTACTTTACTTGATTATGATGAATTTATGTATTTGAAAGTGGAGAATCCGAGGGCCCCATGCCTATATACTCTGCCTAAAATACACAACAACCGACAGAAGCCACCAGGCAGGCCCATTATATCAGGGATAGGGGGGCCAACAGAACGGATATCACAATTTGTTGACATTTACTTAAGACCATTTGTCCAAAACCTTCCGTCCCACATAGAAGACACTAAACATGTCCTCAATATTATGAACGATGTAAACTGGGAATCTGATATGATTTTGGCAACACTTGATGTTGTTTCTCTATATTCAAATATAGACCATACACTGGGGATTAATGCTCTTGAATACTTCTTGAATCACAGGCCGGCTGAATACCTAGATCACACTACTATGCTTATAGAGATGACAAAGATTGTATTGGAGAATAACTTTTTTCTATATGATGACAAATGGTATAGACAGAAGCTTGGTACCGCTATGGGCTCGAGATTTGCTCCGTCCTTCGCGAACCTGTTCATGGGGCGCCTAGAGGCGGAGTGGATCTGGGGCCCAAGGGGTCAGAACTGGATTGATCATATTTACTTTTGGGGTAGATTTATTGACGATTGTCTTTTAATTTGGAGAGGTACACCAAATGAACTGAAAGAATTCTTTGTCTACCTAAACTCTAATGATCAGAATATGAAATTCACTACACACTTTGACCAACAATGTATCACTTTTCTGGATGTTGAATTATTTGTACAAGGGAATAAACTGTGTAGTAGGATGTTTCGTAAAGAGACAAGTTGTAATGCTCTTCTACGAGCTGACAGCTGTCACCCGAAAAGCCAAGTTGAGACAATTCCTTTTGGAGAAATGGTGAGAGCAAGGCGAAACTGCTCAAATGAGGATGACTTTAAAAGGAACTTGAATGATATGACTTTGAGATTCAGAAACAGAGGCTATAAGGAAAAGGTTATTGACAAAGCATACCAGAGAGTCCTTAAACTCAAAAGGGAAGATACATTAGTATCTAGAAAAACCAATGCACCTACTCAAAATCAACAGGTAGTTAGGATGATTACCAATTATGGAATAGGGAGTCATAAACTTTATGCAATCTTAAATAGATATTGGCATCTATTGAGGACAGACACGGATATTGCTCAATATATACCTGAAAGACCAAGTGTAACATTTCGAAAGGGTACTACCATCGCTAACATGGTGAGTCCAAGTTACCCTGTAAGAGAGACAATACAACCAAAGCACTGGCTTGATAGTAAATCTATTGGTTTCCACAAATGTGGCTTTTGTAGTTGTTGTAGATGGGCGAAAAAGAAGATCTTGTCCTTTGAGTATAATAATACTGGTACCTTCAAGATTAGCACATTCATTAATTGCGAGACTACATATGTCATTTATATAATAGCATGCAGCTGTGGAAAGATTTATGTTGGAAGCACAGTGCGACGCTTGAAAGAGAGAATGATGGAACATTTTCGTGCCCTTAAAAATGGGGACACACGTTATCCTATTGCCTCCCATGCAATCCAGAATTGTGATGAACCAAGAAAACATATATTTTCTTATCATGGGATTGAACATATAGGTATTGACAAAAGAGGTGGCAATAGAACACTAAAATTAAGACGTAAAGAAGCCAGATGGATTATGATTTTGCGAGCTGTTGAGGAGGGGCTTAACTTGGATTCAGAACTGCAATTTTTCTTAGGAGATTAATATGAATCTTGTGAATTCCTTTTCCTAGACCTCTGTTATTTTAAAATGTTTAAAATGTGTAGAATTAATAATATTATTATGTTTATTATTGATTCAATGAACGATGAATCTAATTGTATAACTTTGTGGAATTATAATTATGTTGATATTTGCCCATGTGCACTGTATTTACAGATGTATTATGAAATTGTCTAATTGGATTAATAGGGGTTATGCAGACTTTGCCCTACCCCTGACTTCCTCTCTACTATAGATATTCATTATCCTATCTTGCCCAGAACTATATCTTTATAAGTTACTAATATCTTGGATCTCGGGATGTGCCAGCGATCGGGCCCATGGGACACGGGTAGACACTCCGTGATACTTAATCTCGAATTGTATCTCTTTGAAGTAATCAGCTCAAGAGTAGTTTGGATTTTCGCAGTGAGCGATGGCGCAAGGGATTGGAGTTTTGCCTCACTTCCCCTTTTGTGTTTTACAAATGCAGGGTTCAAATACGGAGTCGGCTAATATAATTTATTTTAGAGACATTTTTAATCAGAAATTTGCAACTCTGCTTTCTAAATGAAGATATGTAACATTACTTTTGAAGATATGAGTAGTTGTATAAAAAATTATAAGAGCTTTTACCATTACAAGATGGCGGTTAAAGTCGGAACGTCTTTTTTTTTTTTCCCTAAGACTCGGGAAAATAAAATGGCGCGTGTTTAGGACGCGAGTCGCTGACTGTGCCTCTCCTGACAGCGTACTCGCGGTCGCTATAGGTAAGCTGAGTAGCCCGGGACTTTGATATTTCAGAATAGAACTCTTACATCTATAATATGAACTTATATATACTTTGTTATTTTATTTTTGCGTGTCCTTAGAGGGAGGAATACCTGTCACGTACTCGTGTATTAAAACGGATGAGAGTGGATATAAGGAACTTGTCAGCCCTAATACGGGTGAGTGTACAAGTCGTGGGTGACAATTATTATTGCCATGGCTTTCTTGTGTAGTAAAAAATTTCAATATGTATTGATTGGGTTAAAAATATTTTTTGTAACAGATATTGGACATACAGTTTAAACGGTCAGTCTTGAGAAGAGATTGGGGAGATAATTTTCGTGATTAATTTGAATGCTAACCTTGGAACCACAAGAACTGGATTTTAAGGTGAGCTATTATGATTAAGCCAGGGCGTAGCGACTGCTTACCTGTAGTTTAAGTGGAATGAATTTGAATATATTGTGTCATACTATTAGGTTATGTGGAATAGATTGGAATTTATTGGGTCATATTACTAGGTGCTTCGGATATGTAATCTCTTTTATTGCAACTATTGTGACTATAGTACAAGGGATCAATAGAACTAAATTGCTTGTTTTTGACATTATGGTTTAGCAATATATACTTTAGTAAGAATGAGGAGTGTCTTCTCTTGTTCTAGGATTTGATTTGTGGTTACACCTCGAGAGCCAAGAACACAGGAAGGATAATAATATTCTTTCTTGGTAATACCTTTATACTTTATATTTTTTCTATCATTTCTTGGGACTTATGGGCCTTTCTAGTGCATCGTATCACAAACCAGGGCAGCACTTTTAATTTTAGGTGACTCTTCTAGGATAAAATTCACTTAAAGTACTTCAGGGTGATCCTACACAAGAATAAAACCCTGTTAGTATTGTCATAACATAACGAGACATAACGTTGTAACTGAAATATATTTAGAATTATTATCTTCTTGGCTTGCAGCCCTGAAGAAGTTGTAAGGCATGATTGTAATGCCCAACGAAACACGTGTTGGCTGTGGCTTGATTTGATGGAAAACGAAATACGAAAATAAAAGACACTTCATTTTGGACAAAGTACCCTGGTGATGTTACTGTGAAGATAACTAAGCTCTGGATATTGAGCTGGAGTTACAGTAGTGGACACTTTCATTACTGTTGATATATAACGTCTGGAGAAAATATTGACTTTGAAAACTGATGGTATTTTTTGCTCAGCTGAACTATTCTCAAATTCTATAACCAAGGATATCCTTGGTAACTGTAAGGAAGTGCGGTGACCTTCCTTGTATCAGCTTCGGAGCACAATTGGTATACTGTGAGCAATAGACATTAGCCATTATTCTGTGTTGAGCGCCTGATCATTACCTGGTCATCATCATTTGTGTTCTTCGAAAAACCTTTACGTATCCATGTGTCTGCCGGCAGAGGAAGCGGAACCTTCTTGGTGTGGGTGGCATGCACCCAGTGTTTTCGCCCCTCCAGCCGAACCGCCGTCCTCGTGGCTAGTAGCACCTGGAAAGGTCCCACAAACCTCGGCTCAAGGTGACGTTTTCGTCCGAAATTACGGGTGAGGACCCAGTCCTCTGGTTGGAGCCGATGACCAGGACCCTCTGTTTGTGACGGCAGAGCCTCAAAGACCTGTTGATGAATCAAACTCAATTTAGCAGTCAGATCATATAGATAATCGATTAACATCGGATATTCAAGTCTGTTCAATTCTTTAGGCCTTGGAACCCCCCAAATGTTCGCAGGACGGCCGAACACAATCTCATATGGGCTAAGCCCTACTCGAGTGTACAGTAGCCCTGGTCGATAAGAGAGCTAGAGGCAAAGCGTCGGGCCATGATAAACCAGTTGTTGCCTGAATTTTAGCAAGTTTTAGTTTCAGGGTGCCATTCTATCCTTCCACCAAACCCGCTGACTGAGGATGATTAGCACTATGGAATTTCTGGGATATTCCTAAACCACGACACACACTCTTCATCACGCTTCCCACAAACTCACTTCCGTTGTCCAACCATACAATCCGAGGCATGCCGTACCTGGGGAAATACTCTTTGAGCAGAATTTTAGCTGTGGATAGGGCAGTGTTATCCTTAAGAGGGTAAGCTTCAATCCATCTGGAGAATGCACAAACCACAACTAAAACATACTTCAAATTGTTGCATCTCTCCATGTGGATGAAATCTAACTGAATAACCTCAAAAGGATATGTCGGGGGAGCGAAATGGCCAGGTGGAGTGGGAGTGCCCTTTCCAGGATTATGCATCAAACATACCATGCAATTCTTAACCACTCTCTCTGCACATTTAGTAATCCCATCATTCTTCCATACAGGAGACAACAACTTGCATATGCCCTTCGAGCTAATATGTGCTGTGCCATGGGCCATTGTAACAACAGCAAGCACATATGCATCCGGTAACATCCATCTCTGTTTCTCTGACAAATCAACCCAACATCCATCCTCGTCTAATTTTCCCGTGCTTTCTTTCTACTTAGTCTTCTCCATCTCAGTGGCCTCATTCTGTATTTCCTTCACACTCTCCACTGTGTCCTCACACATACTAGTCTCCGCAGGCCATCTCACTGAACTTGTAACATACATTCGATTTGTCAGATCTTTAGCTGTCTCCTTAGCAGTCTCATCTGCAAACGCATTACCACGACCAACATCATCTGTCACTTTTCGATGCGCACTACATTTAATTATTGCCACCTGCTTAGGCAACGTAAGTACATCCAAAAGGTCATTCACAAGCTGTCCATGCTGAATCTTTGTGCCATGCGATGTTAAGAATCCTCTTTCTTTCCACAATCGCCCAAAACTATGTGCCACACCAAAAGCATACTGGCTGTCTGTGAACACATTCACCCGCTTTCCTCTGGACAACACACACGCTCTCGTCAAGGCGATCAACTCAGCTGCCTGAGCCGAGTTCTGATTTAATCTCGTAGATTCCACAACCGTTCTCAACGTCACTACAGCATACGCAGTCGTCACATCACCATTCGGTAACTTAAAACAGGAGCCATCAACATACAAAGTACCATCGGGATCTACCAATGGAGTATCTTTTAGGTCAATACGACCCTTCGTTTCTTCTTCAGTTCTTAGATAACAGTCATGTGGTGCTACATCACTTGACTCCGTGTTGATCGGCAATAATGTTGCTGGATTCAACACATTACACCTTTTTATCCGTATGTGACTAGCCAGTAACGTCAGCTCATACCCAGACAACCTTGCGCTCGTCAAATGTTGAGTTTTCGTTCGGTTCAAGAGAGTGTCAACTGCATGCGGAACCATCACCGTGAGCATATTATCCATGACCAGACCTGCGGACTGTCGAATGGACGCCGCAGCTGCCGCTGTTGCTCTTAAACAACTCGGCAAAGCTCTAGCTACTGGGTCTAAGGTCGAAGAAAAATATGCACAGGGACGCTGTTTGTCACCAAATTGTTGCGCCAGAACACTCAACGCACAACCATCCCTCTCGTGAACGTACAGTGTAAACGGCTTACTGTAATCAGGAGTACCTAACACAGGAGCCGAACACAACGCATCACGTAATTCAGAAAAACCTTTTTGACACTCTTCAGTCCATGGCAAAGGAGTCGGAACATTCTTGCACGTGAGAGCTAACAATGGCTTCGCCAATAGTGAAAAATTTGGGATCCATTGTCTGCAGTATGACGTAATACCTAGAAAGGCACGTACATCTCTCTGAGTTTTTGGCACAGTCATTCGGGTAATCGCTGCAATTCTCTCTGGGGTAAACCTTCTCCCTTCTTTTGACAATAGGTGACCTAAGTAGGTTACTTCTTGGCAACAATATTGCAGCTTGGAAGGTGACACCTTGTGATGTAAGTCACATAAATGCCGCAACAACGATACTGTAGCAGTTCTACAAATATCTTCGGTATCAGCAGCTACCAACAGGTCGTCAACGTACTGAATCAAGGCTGCGCCTGCCGGTAATACAAATGAATCAAGTTGACTTTTAAGGGCTTGACTGTAGATCGACGGGCTCTCACAATAGCCCTGTGGTGCGCGTTTCAGTCTAAAACTGCGACCACCTAATGAGAATCCGAATAGGTCTCTGCTTTCCTCAGCAATCGGGATACTAAAGAAAGCATTCTTTAGGTCAATCACTGTGAACCAGGAGGCAGACACTGGAATCAGGGTCAACAAAGTCGTGATATCAGGGACCACGGGGTATTGTGGAATCACAATTTTATTTACTTCTCTCAAATCAATTATGAAACGATACACAGGAGGTTTAGATGGATCAGTGCGTTTTAAAATGGGTAACACAGGACTATTACACACATTTCCCCTAGTTTCTTCAACGACATCCTTTTCGATCAGATCGTGTACAATCGTTAATAGCGCCCGTTCTCCCTCAATGGAGATACGGTACTGTGGTATACGTGGCAATCGCACATTTGGTTTCAGCTTGATCGTATAAGGTGGGATGTCCAAAAGACCCACATCATTGGGATCTGTGGCCCATAGAGACGCGGGAAGGGAGCTCAATTCCGGCGGGAGTTTATCGATCGATAAGTACATAGGAGAGATTACTCTCCGACCTAATGTAAGCTCCACTCCTTCAGGAGAGCAATACAATGTCGCATATAACCGTTTTAACAAATCCAAGCCCAAAAGATTCTCACCACAACCAGTAGATAGAATCAATGGAGCCTCCAACTCACGAGGACCAATAGTGAGGGGCAAAGGGCTGGAGACAGGATTGCTAACCGGGGCGCCAGAGAATCCAACGGAAATATTTGTTAAGCCGGATAAAGGTGCGCCAGGGAGTTTCGAATGCATGATGGAACTTTTCGACGCACCAGTGTCTAACAGAAAAGGCTCAACTACGCCAGATGTAGCAACTGCGACGTAAGGCCCACTCTGATCAACCGGAACTGATACTACTCCCTCTCTCTGTCGGTGGCTGTCCTAGTAACGATCGTTTACAACAGTCTCATGTTCAACGTAATAGTCGTCCGCGTAATACTGCGCTGATTTATCGGACCTTACATTTCGCTGGTCAAAACAATTATTCGCGTCCAAGGACGTATTAGGGCGCTCAGTCTGATTTTGAAAGGCACCGCGACCTCTACCTCGAGATGCTTGTTGAGGACCACCACGACCCCCTCATGCCGACACACCATTAAGGCGGTCACGCAAAGCTGGACAATCATATTTTATATGTCCCTCTCTTCTACAATATGCACATTGGTTATACCCAAGCATAGATCTAAAGTCAGAGGAGTCAGGACGTGACTGTATACTGGAGGATTGTGATTGTGGTCTATATTGCTGTTGCAAATCAGTGTGATTTGAACGCAGAGGATATGCCTGCTGCAACAAAACCTTCGTTTTCAACTCCTTCGTTTTCTTATCTACACGATCACTTTCTTCTTTTTCCCTATTCTCATAATATTGAGCCGTCGCTAATATCTGTGCAGTGGTTGAAACAGCCCATGCACTTTCTGAATTTTTCAATTTGTTGCATAGTTCTGGCAACAAATTCAACACGAATTTGTCAACAAACAACCGTTGGCCTCCCTCAGTGCTCATATCCTGACCACTATGATCGACAAATGCCTCTTCGAATCTAGTAAAGAAATCAGAGACACTCTCGTCCTTCTTCTGCTTACAAGCTGCTAATTTATCGCAGTTTACCCTCATCGCCGGCATAAGCGTTTTCATGAACGTAATTATTCTCTGGGGCAGATCCGAAATTACCTGCTCAGGCTTAGCCCCACCAACTTGTCGGCCATCAGCCGCTATTATTGCAGCCCAATCACCGCCTAACTCATTCGCATGATTTTCCTGACGAATTTTCGCCCAAACGGGCTGTGGTACAACATTACCGAACAGCATGTCGATGTCGGCAAGGTTCATAATAGTAGCATCTACTAATTGAGACAACTCCTTGTAGTAACCCGCCGGATTCTTGCGTGGATCAGGCAAGGACTGTTTGACTTGTAAGACTTCTATCGCTTCCATGGGAGGTGTATCCAAACTCTTTGGAAATGTGGAAGGACCGGAGGGGCAGCACCAGGATCACCTGGCATCCATACTGGCGGAACTTCCCTCATAGGATACTGACCAGGAGCCGTTTTCCAAGTTTCTAAGTCGTCATCATTAAATGACACGCTAGAAGGCACTGTGGATCTAAACGATAACAATCGCTCTAAGGCACGTCGTACATCGCCACCTACAATCATACCGCTCGAAAATTGACTCTGAAGTTCAATCATATCGGGCGGTACGTTATCTAAATTGTCATTATACCATTGTTCCCTCAAAAAGTTACACATTTCTTCGAACACGAATCTCTGTGTCGGCTCATTAAACTGAGAAAACGTCTCGAAAACCATGCGTGGGGGGTAGTTGGCAGGATGTCTTATCCACCTACGTGCCATTGTCACTAACGTCTCTTTCTCCCTTCCACTAGGGATCTGACTCCGTCTTTGGGGAGTTTCAGAAGTATCGGATGGAAATAACTGACCAGAAAGCGGTGAATAAAGGGTAGCAACAGTGTTAGGGATACGATTACGAACAGAAGGAGAAAGAAGAGCAGGAGCCACAACGTTAGAAGTGAAGGCAGACACAGCAGAAGCAGTCAAGGTAGTCGGGGTGGCAGGGACAAGAGGCTGAGAGGGTACAGGCAAAGGAGCAGTAGGAATAGAGTCAGGTGGTGCGACAAACGTAGGACCAACAACGGGCTGACCCGCAGCCGCCGGAACAACAGGAGGGACAACAGGAGGAACAACAGGCGGAACTACAGGAGGAACTACTGGGGCCGTAGCACCCTGTGCATAAGGGGGTGGCGATTTCATCAAATACGCTAACAGGGGATCCTCCTTTGAATCCTCTTCTTTCTTATCCTGACTAGTTGGTAAAACCGGATAACATTTGTCTATCCTCATATGATGTAATCTAGTAGAAACTTCTATTTCTTTTTCTTCTTTATCTCGCTGACATTGTTGTACAACTTGCATTATCGGAACGATACCTTCTCTTTGATTCTTTTTAAGCTGTTTGATTTCTTTCTGTTTGGCCTCTTTACGCCATAACCGAAAGGAATCAGACATAGCTGGCCTAGCTTTCCTTTTAAACAGCTTAGCTTCTAGATTATCTAAGATCATGGGGTCAAAACTTCCGTGCGGTGGCCAACTAAGGACACCATCTTTTTTCGTGTAACGGACCCAATATTTTATTATATATAATAGGGCCCACACCATGTCGACTATAGAGCTCATATATCGGAGTTCCAACTGCAGGTATCGGACACGAGTCCTCCAACCGGGAATCCTTGTTGCAACATTTAAAGAAACCAAGAAAACCACTATGGCTAGGCATCGTGCACACTAACCTAGTATCAAACTTCAAGGGTTACCAAAGTACTAAATCTTCGTGAAAGACAAAACCCTCGGTTTTTGGCAATTGCAACTGTCAAATAACAACTAAGAACCAACAACTAAGAACCACAAATGCAATGGAACCATGCATACAACAAAGCTTCAAAAAGCTCAACAACTAAGGACTGGGAGCGACCCACAAATACTTAACTGAAAATACAATGGCGTCACCCGGAAGGCCCGTCTATCGTCTCGCTGTACGAAAGGTCTACGCCAGGCGTCGAAAACAGGTCGACAGTCGGGGCATCAGTCCGTCGCAGCCGTCAGGAGGCTGGAATCTTCGCGGGAAAAATCTTCGGACCACTTATTTCGACAACAGGATCGATGAAGCGGGGTGCACCTTTTCCTTGGAGATTTCACACGAAGTTCCTCACAATCGTCAGGCTTTGGACCGGTACCGCCGATGTCACCCCCCGTTGGGCGCCAACTGAAGGACTGGACTATTTAAGGCCCAGCGGTGCCAGGGAACAACACCTAAAACCTTCGTGAGATACCTGTTCTGGCGCACTACAGACAGAGACACGGGAGACTTCCTTGGGCGTCAAAGATCAGCGTTTATTACTGCAGGGAGGCAAAAGTCACAAGAAGTACAACAGCATGTAGTTTCTGCGAGTCTGCTTCAAATTGTATTTGTGGGTCGCTCTCTTTTATACAAGATTTTGTCATTGCACAATATGTAAGTAAAAGGTTACAGCTCAGTTCCCACAGTAAAGTTTAAAAGGATCGCTTTCATGTATTGAGAACCCCGGAACATAATTACATTAACATCACCAGTTCCAACTGTAAAAGCACATCTTCCCACCATTAGGTACATTCCACTTGAGTTGTAAATAAGCAAGAGAAAGAGACAAGAACAGCTGCAAGGAAGTCAGACAACGTAAAAGAGAGAGTGTGAGGATAATATTGGATGCGTAATCGTAGCTTAAAAGGGCTTGATCCCAGCACGTGCGAGGCTGAAACAATAGACCGGCTCGGCAGAATCACCTTTGAGCGGAGGCAACTGCCTTAGCAGTTGTCCTCCCCTAGCCATAAAAGACGCATGAAAGGAATATGCTTCTACCGTAAAGCTTGGGAACTAGAGGGTCACGATGCGGGCAGTTGCCTGTTCGCTGACTACGTGAGGGCAAGGAACAAAATGGATGCCGTATCTAAAATGGAACCCGAGGGTTCATTGGAGAAACCTGTAAATGAGACGAACATATCTGAGTAGCATGGCGAAACCGCGTACACTTACTAAACTCGTCATTTACGGTTCATAGATACCACACTCGTCCATATTCGGCGATGCCCAAAACGTCGTAACGATTTTCACGGAACCTCACTTTGAGGTGGGGAGAGATGTGTTCAAATTTCTTTGAGCCGGTGAGTAGTCTGGCGGCGGTGTTGAGGCAGGCTTTCAATGGGGCCAGAGATTTCTTGCGTAGCCCTGCAAGAGTAGAGCATCCGTATTCTAATCTGGAAATGACTACTGCCTGTACTGCCGTTTTAAGGTCGGACACATGAAGGAAGGGTTTTAGATTTTTTAGGTAACTCAGGTGGAATCTACCCGTTTTGGCCATCGAGTTTAGATGGCCACGCATGTTCAGGCTGCCGTCCAGGGTTATTCCAAGGGATTTCGCCGAGTCAACAATGGTAGGAAGGCAGTTTAGTGCTGAGATGGTCTTGATCCATCCCTGGATGTCTGGATTGGGTTTGGGTGGAGAGATCAGAATGAATTCACTGTTATTTGCGTTGAGTTTAAGCTGGTTGGCGGTGAGCCAGTGGACTGTCAGCTTCAAGGCCTCATTCAGGGAGAAAATGTCCTCAGGGGAAGAAATGTTTATGTAGATTTGTGTATCGTCTGCGTACATATGGTAGAAGATATTGGCGGCACGTAGAACTTCGGTGAGGGGTTCAAAGTAAAGGTTGAAGAGGGTAGGGGAGAGGGTTGATCCTTGATTGACTTCAATCGTAACCGGAGAGGGGGCGGATAGATTACCGTTAATGAGGACTCTCTGTGAGCGGTTTTGGAGGATCTAAACCATTCAAGGACAATGCCCTCCAATCCCATCCTGAGTTTGAGGCGTTCAAGGAGAAATTGATGGTTAACCGTGTCGAAGGCAGAGGAAAGGTCTAGGAGGATTAGGAGACAGGTTTTGCCTTGGTCGAGGGCTTGGAGAGCGTCATCTATGATGTGGAGGAGGGTGGTTTCCGTGCTGTGTCCCGATCTGAACCCAGATTGGAAGTCATCTAACAGGTGAAATTTGTTGATGTGTAGGCTCAGTTGCTGTTGCACCATTTTCCCAGAACTTTGGCTAGGAGTGGGATGTTAGATATGGGTCTATAGTTCTCAGCGGAAGCAGGGACCAGCGTGTTTTTTTTTAGGATGGGGACAACTTGGCCAGCCTGAGCGAATCAGGAATTGAGCCCTGGAGGAGGGAGGCGTTGATTATTGAGGTCAAGGAAGGGATGATAGCTTGAGAGGCTGCAGCTAGGCAGTTAGATGGGAGAAGATCATTGAAGTGATTGTTCTGGTTTAAGGAGGCAAGAATTTTTGAGATAGAGTGTTCGTCATAGATTTTAAAATTGGACCAGTGTGCTAGGTTTTGGGAGGACAACACGGAGAGAAGAGATAGAACAGACAGTGGCTTCATGGCTAGGACAAGTGAGCAGAGAGAGCGAGCATTCCTGTCTGGTGTCCCTATGTATCACAAATTTATCCGAGATCATCCTTCCCGTCAGGAACCTGGCTGTGGGTTAACAATAGAGCGTCTTCAACCATCGCAAAAATTCAGGGCCTATTCCCACTGTGTTCAAGAATCGCAAGGAGGTACGGCCAGCCCAGGGTATCAAACACCTCCTCAATGTCTAACAACTCCAAGCAGTCCTCCGAGACCCACACACAAGAGCAACTGGTATTCTTAAGGGATTTTAAGGGAGAGGAAGAACTCCCTCTGTTTCAGGATATTAATTTTTACCTCTGCTATATCCAAAGAAATTAAAGTAGACGCCTCACTCACTTATTGTGATATGCTTCATTATTGGCGCCTATCCACACGCTGGTAAGATGGTACTACCAGGGCGGACTAAACTAAAGATGGATTGGGAGTTCTTATACAAAGTCAAAACTGGACAAGCAGGGACCCAGAAGGGCGATTTGTTTAAATAATACCTCAAGGTATACCCAAAGACTTTTCTGTATGTTGCATGGGGCATGGATAAAAATCGCAAAATTATGGGGTTCTATTGAATAAAGACATTCAATTATACCCACTGTTCAACATCTTTTGGCCCGCTCCAAGAGCAAGATTGGGTCTGGAGTCGGGCTGTATTTTTGTGTATCCCTGCTCTAATGTGCATGCACACTCGTGAGGCCTAAAGATCTCACTTGTCTTGGTGTTCTGCCAGAGCTGTTTCCCTCTAGTTATTGTTGCTATGGTTCATGCGGTTCTTGCGAGAGGTGCCGTCTTGTAGTCACACTTGCATCAAAGACCGGACACCGAGGGATTACCTGGTATCTCCTCGTAGACCACTGGGTCTGCGAGGAGACACCAGGTAATCCCTCGGTGTCCGGTCTGTGATGCAAGTGTGACTACAAGACGGCACCACTCGCAAGAACTGCATGAACCTTGGCAGCAATAACTAGAGGGAAACACCTGAATTTGTTCTACAGTGGCAATGCCAAGGGCTCCGTGTGATAGTAAGTGGAAAATGTGGTGTTAATGTCTAATTGGGAATGGAGTATTGTGCCGTCTAGATCACATATGGCTCCCAAAGGAGTGTGTGGCGTTTCCCCCCCTCAACAGCCACGCAAGCAATCTACCAGCACATTCACCTTCTCCATGTTGTCGGACCAAGTGTTCCCTATGGTCCATTTTCATTAGTTTGTCAGTCAGTTCCCGGTACGTTCGTCTAAGATCACGCAGCTGTCCCATACTATCTGGGTGAAGAGGAGTCATATTTTCCAAATCTCGTAAGTTCCTCTCTGTTTGAGAGTTCCCTACGTAGTGTCTGTTTAACTCCCCCACATTGTGTTAACGCAATGACCCACATGACCACTTTAGGGGCCTTCCATTTCGTGGACCATGTCGAAGTCGAGCCCTCATTAGTGTTAAAGTATTGAGTGATGTATGATGCTATGGTATCGTGATACAGTGCATCTTGCAGTACATCTACCCTATCCCGTCAGGTCGATATCCTTGCTCGAGCCCTGCCCCATTGTAAGGTTATCTCCAATGCCAATGGTCCGAAATGGTGCTGGCCATGTAAGTCGCTCCCAAGGAGTGTGAACAGATCTCGGTACTACCGAGGAACAAGTCCAGTCTTGTGTGGAAATTGTGTATTGGGGAGTAAAAGGAGTATTCTCTCCCTGCAATGTGCAACAGCTGCCATATATTGTATATCCCCACCTCTCCATCAGCGACAAAAGTGTTACACAAAACGGTGGCACAAGGCTCCAACCACCAAGAGGGTAGACCTGTCCAATGCAATATCAGGAACACAATTATAGTCAACTCCCCAGAGTTTGCTGCACCTGCGGATTCTGCAGAATGGCAGGGGTCAACTGATTCAGGACGTCCAGTGCATGTATTGCTATCACCGAGAGAGGAGCGCCATTGAGAGGCCCCCCTAGGAATACACATTTTCCAACTGGGTCAACATATGGTAAAGTTAATGTTGCTCACAACAATGACAATATTATTGGAACAAACCATCTATAAGCCTTAAAAAATGACTTTTCAGTAAAAAATTTGAAAATCAATAGCTTTTGGTCATGCAACAAAACTTAAACCTGGCAGTTCTCCCATCAAACACAAAGTTAGAGATGTTACTTTGTCAGCTAAACAAGATGTGTCAGATCTTCTTAAAACTATACGTAAAGAGGATATAATAGAACCCAGAGTTACCCATTTGGTTGGTGCCTGAAGTTCAGAATAAATTAGAGACTTGTAAAGCGCACTGCTACTCCGAGGAGTGTCCCAGCGCTACAGAGGGGGAGAAAACCACTGAGGAAGACAATTGTTACCCAACACCTTACTGTCTCACTGAGAAAAGGATTTAAAGGTTCTTGGAGCAGGCAGTCTCCTATGGGAGTTCATTCCAGGCCTTGGATGCCTCTATGGACATGTTTAAAACAGGGAATCGACAAGAGAGAAGCTGAGGAAGACTGTAGTGATCTAGAAGGACGATACTGTACAAATCTCTTTGCCAGATAACCAAGGCTGGACAAAAACACTGCCCTGTGAACAGGACCAAGCTTTGTTAAAAGGTGCATGTAAAAATAAAAAATAAATTTGTGCTATCAGCTTATGTATTGATTTGCACACTTTGGATCACAGAATTTTAGTCGACTACCACCCTTTACCAAAAATTAAAAGACATTTCAGCTCTGTGTGGGGCAACATTTTTAGTACACTAGATTTTCATATTGCATTTCATTAAATTGTACTAGATGTCTATTCCTTTGGTTTAACTGCTTTCATTGCACCCAATGGCGCACTCATATTTACAAGGATGCCTTTGGGGCTAGCTTCGGTCTCTTGTTTTTCAGGTGAAAAGAACATGAAAGGTTTAGTCCGTTTATTTGGGCTGCTTGCATAATTGAACATGAATTCCAAATACACTACATTCAAGGCAAGAAAAACAATATTCTGATTGTTTAACAGGATTACGTGTTCAGGAATGTGAGTGACGAGTTTGAAAATGACCCAGAAGACTGTATATTGCTGGTATTCGGGTCATAGAATAGACTGACACGTGCATAACTGAAAGCAAACAGAATGAGGAATTCCAATCTGATCACAAGTTGATGGATGGCTGTTGTTTTATTAAAGAGGGATGTCCTAGAGAAAAATGTGCAATGGCCTTTACAGGCATTTCTGAAAGTAAAAGAAGTACTGCCCATTGAGGATGGTATGTTATGTCATAACTACAGACTAATTATGCCTTTGTCAGCAAGAAGATTCATTTCTCAAGCTCACTGTGCACACCAGGAGAACCTTAACCAAAAAAAGGCTCAGATATATTTTGTTGGCGACTAATCGACTCCAACTTTGTTGTTCTAGTTTCATTCTGTGAAGCTGTTCCAGTGCTGATAAATGTCTTAAGACACATGAAGCCCCTATAGAGGCTATCACGTTTCTAGGCATGCCTCGAAACATCCTGGACATTGATTCGGTTAGGTTCCTTTGCTATGTTTAAACTCAAATTTCAGATATACAGTTCCTATATTATTCAAAGTAGTTTGAATAGAGATTCATTGGAGAAACAAATGCCCATAGTGTTATTAAGTATTCATATAAGCAGTGCCTTAAATCATCCACATTCCAATAGCATGACTGAAAGAGTATACAGAATGTTGAAAGATTGTATTCAACGGGCTCCATCATCCAAACTGGATGTACATCTATGTCTTGGGGGAGCATAGAACCATTACCAACACAATTACTAAAGTTACACTCTTATCTTTAATTAGGGGTAGGTCCCCAACGTTTTCAATGTTTGCAGTTTAAATACAAGCTAAGAGTCACAAGTTGATGAATTTGAGAGGGATTATAAACAAATCTCAGGTCACTGGGTTCAAGAATTCGAGCAGCTCTGATCAAATACAGAAGGAATCACAACTGTAACGGTGGCAGTTCTGAACCCTCAATTGCACATAAATTGTGAAACATTGTTTTCTATTCCTATCAAAATAACAATTGGAAAGAATTGTGTATGTTTGTAAAATGGCGGGTTATCAAGAAATTGCAAGTTACTTGGATAATCTTATGACAGCATGGGGACTCCCAACAAAATGACCAGTATTTTTTGAAGTGATGTAATTTGTGGGCGAGGACTTCACCTAGATAGTGAGCGCCCATCTTTGCCTGATGGGATTAGCGATGTGAAAAGTGCAATTCAACGCAGAAACAGGATTAAAAGAACACATCTGCCTGTGCTTGCTGTTCCAGAACAAACTACATGCATTGGTATACAAATGCATACACTGGGCAAATGTATTAACTGCTTTGTATAACAAGCTTCTTTCTTCTATTTATTTCATATGCATGCGTTGTATACCTTAATAAAATATGTAACTGCTTTTTGTTAATTTGAAAAAGGGGGAAGGTGTGTTGTGATGGAATGAGCTGATGTTACAAAGACAACGTTCTTTTTGTGCCCTTGTGCGTATTATGCCGTTGAGTGCGAGAGAAGCTTGTATGTTGTGCTCTGAAGAAGGTTTCGCCGGTTGTCAGAAAACCGTCTCACAGCTGCTCCGCTTTGTGGATAAACTTACTTTGACTCAGCTGTTCCTTCTTTGTGTTATCTTTCATCACCACACAAACTAACCCAAAAAGGCGGCGTAGCGCCTCCTTACAACTTTTAGGCTAGTAAAGCTGCAGAGGCTGATGCACAGCCCGCGGCTGCCGGCACCTCCCCACACTACACACGGTGAGCGTGGGTGCTCTCAGAGACCCCCAGCACTTCAGCAAGCCTCGCCTAGCCACTCGCGGTGCGGGAGATCGGAGCGGAGTTGGCGGCTGGCGACGTGCTTCTTGAGGGGTGAGCGCAGTGCTGGATGCATGGGATCTCTCTCCACTGTCTGCTGTCACGCACCGCGGGATGGTAGACGGTGAGCGGGGGGCACTGCTAATCACCCTGGTGTTCCCCCAGATGTTCTGGTATTGACGGTGGGGGGGCTCCGATGACCTGTCCCCCCACTGGCCTTTAAACTCTCCAGGTCAGATGTCCGTTTGCTGAGCACAAGATGGCAGAGTGCTCCTCGTGCTCTGACTGTGTCCCCCGTCCTACCCCATTTAATGGAACTCTGCTCTCAAGGTTTTTGGGTCCTGACCTGGGTGCATCTTGCCATTTTGAGATGGTTTCCATCGATGCCCACGACCCGGATCCGCCATTTCGTGGATTCTTGTCCTTTCCTTTGGTCCATTGTATTCCATCCTGCCGACCTTCAGTCATTTCTCTTTTGCTGGACTGCTTTATCTCTTTCTCCCCCTCAGGTCCCCCTCTCTCCTCTCACCAATCTCAGCCTCCGACTCTTCTCCCCCACCTACCGCTCTCTACCCCTATTTTTATTTCCCTGTTAACTCTGTAAATATGTGATATATACTTGTCCAGCCTAATCGCTAATAAAATGTATTCCTGAGCAAATCTATTTATATATATGTATATAGAGATAACCGTAACCACTAGTATATGTAGTAGACACTTGTACTCACTACCATTCCTATGTGATTCTTAGAGTTTATCCATTTGTAACTCTTCCTCGAGTGACTTTACAACTTGTACATTTGCAATTTTCTCTGTTTGGATCTCTTCCTTGTGTGACTTTACAACTTGTACATTTGCCATTTTTTCCCTTTGTATCTTTTATGTAACTCATGTAATCCTAAATCCTTGAGTATCGCAACTGGTTCTTTTGTAAAGCGCTGAGACACCTTCGGGTAATGTTCGCGCTATATAAAATCGCATTAAATAAATAACTAAAAACAGAGGTCGATATGCTACTCATAATACAACAATTGTGGCACTTTCTAGGAGGCCATGTCCTAAGCGAATGCCGTTCATGACACTAACGTGATAATCTCGGTCTTCTGTTGGTAACTCGCAGGCTACTAATGGATCTGATATGCCTTATGTCCTGAGCCTGACAGAGAGGGGGGGGGGGGGGCACGGTACCTCCACACCCCACACGGTACCTCCACAACTATTCCTAGAAGCCGAAAAACTGACGCAGGGGGAGCTTATGAAGCATCATGCCCTAAGCATGGACTCCCCCGTCCCTATTCCGCGACTGCCAACACAATCCACCTTCGGTAACTCATGGGCAGTTACTTCTGGAACATGATGTGCCACATACATAATTCTGCAACCAACACAGTACCACCTCGGCCAGCTCACAGGCTGCTGTTTACGCCGCTCGTTTACATTTTCTCCAAACAACGCCTGAAAATCTGCCTTGACATCGTCATTGTCTAATCCTCTCAGCCCACGGGATGCTGCTGCTCCCTGCAGTGTCCTCCATCCCCCTCCTCATAAGATGATTTGGCATGGTTTCCGACTCCGGACTGTGACAAGTTTTCGTCCAGCTGCTCAGGGCGCTGGCATGCCCTCGCTCTGATGTCTCTGACTGCCGGCTTTGTCTTTCTCCCGCAGGTGGGGCTTCCTCTGCCAGTGGCAGAAACCGGATGTCCTGGGGTCAGTCTGTTCACACGCCTCCTCGGCCAAAGCCAGCCACGCGGACAACAGCGTCTTAAGAGTCAGCTGAAAATCTCGCGGACCGGTCCACGAGTAGTTGGACAACTACTTCCGGTGTACTCAAGTTGCCGCTTCCGGAGCAGGAGCAGGGGGCGGTTTCTTCCGGGCCGGGTGGGCCGACTTTTCCGGGGCGGGCCATATTTTCTAACCAATGGCTGGATTTATGGGGAAGTACAGCCACAAAGACCCCTCCTAGTACCGATTACCTCCCCTTGCCTTCACTTACTGATGTTGGTTAGAGTCGAAAGCAAAGCGGAGGCAATCGGATTTTTATAGATCTTCTGTCGGGAGGCGGGAGGTAAGGCCCAAGTTCGGGAACCTCCCCCTGATTCGGGAGGGTTGGCAATTATTTGAGAGCTAAGTTTTTGCCAGGCGTTGGCAGTATAGTCTGCACAGGTTTAGCCCTTTCTCACACCTAACGCTTCTGAGTCAAGACACAGACTTTCCAATGTACACTTTTGTGACAGTGAATCAATGCAATGTGTTGTTGCAGTTTTTGGATTCAGTTTGATCCTGCCTTACCATACATTATTGTTTTCAATCATCAGACTTCATATATAAATCAGACAGTGCCTTTTAACAATATTTTCGCATGCTTTGCACTAAGAGATTGATAATCAACTATTACAGTGCATTGATAGCCCCCTATTAACTGTTTCACGTGAACACGATCCTAATGCAGCATTCGAGACATCACACAGCTACTTGATCTTTTATGCTTTCAGGCTATTCAAGATCTAAATGGGCAGGAATGAGGTGACTTTTTATTTGTGATCGAACAAAGCATGGGCGAGTATGTTGAGTTTGAAATGCTTTGCTATTTGAAGAGATACATTTTTTGAACTCTCACACACCTTTAAGCGACTCTTCTAAAGAGTATTCAAGAAAGGCATACATTAAGGTACTTCTGAGTGGACCATTTAAAGAGAGGTAATATGTAACAGCCATATTTCCTGCAGGGAAACAGTGAGGTCGAATTGCTGAAAAATAGAAGTGGCGGAAATATGATTTACACAATTCGAAATTGTGCAAACTTCTACCATTCACAAAACCATTCTAAAAGTTGGGATTTGTAAATGATTGTAGATTCATGATTACAAGATGAATTGTGTGCAAGAAGACTCCCATATTCACTAATGCATGTTTCTGGTGGCTGATGCAAGTGAATAGTTCTTACCATACGGTGGTGAGTTTGTTTCTGGAATGGCTGTATGCAGAAGCATTTTTGCTTTAAGCATAGTCTGTTTGCATCATGTAAGTAGCTATGGCAACTTTGGCTGCTTATTCATGTTCCACAGATTCTGTGGACACAGTGATTAAATTGGAAGTGTGAAAAAGGGTCTGATGTCGAGTTGTTTATGTGTTTTGGATCTTGCTAGATTTTAAGATCAGATTTTATGAAAAGCTAGCTCTATGTCTAACGTAAGTATCTAAAAAACAATAAGCTCCTTCCACAAGGACTTTTTGTAGCCATTGATAGCATGACTATCACATAACATGATAGAGGAGCCAGAAGGTGTGGTTTCACAGCTAGAACATGCTAATTAAATAATGCAGGTGTCACAGTATGTTCGGTGTCTAAAACTGGTGGGTTAATTATATAGCTGCCTTAAAATCAGTGTCCTAATGGCCATTATTAGCAGGATGTTCAAACGCTGGGCGAGATCCTTGGGATCAGGACCAGGCAACACTTATCCAACTGGGCTCGCTACGGGCACAACCTGCAGGGTTCCTGAATCCTATTCTTCGGTTCTGTTCCCTCAGAATTTATGCTGTGGGGGACTGTGGCTACCACCAACAACTCAGGCACAGACAGCAAGTGCATGTGATGCCCACATAGCTACGTGGGCTATTATTTATGCTTCTTTATTCCCAGAGGTCCATTCCCACCTAGGGTCATAGTGAATTTACCTTCCCATCACCGAGGCGGGAGAGCAAGTCAGTGTAGCTGAATAGTGGGATGCAGTGTAGGAGCTTGCTGGGCAAGTGAGAGAAAAAAAAAGCAGAGTGGGAGAGCATCGAGCGAGGTAGCAACAGAGAAGCTCAGTAAAGTCCTCTGGGTTTCCTTTATTCTTTGAGAATATACAAGTTGATTATGCTGGTCTGTGGTGATAAACCAGAGAGATTTGTGTGGCCCTCCCCAACATGGAAATGACAGTACCTTGCAGATCTCCTATGAACAGCTATCTTTCTTGGCTTGATGGTTGCTGTTTATCTCTATTAGTTTAGCTGGAAAAAATCCTACACCCTAGGATGACATGCAGTTCAAAATAAAAGGTATGTACCATAACATACCTCCTGTCTTTTTCACGATGGTGAAGTAGCAACAGTACAAACTGCAGATGTGGCGCTGGGACACGGTTTCACTCTCAAAAAATGTTCAGTTGACAATCTAAGGTGATTTGTGAACTGAAATATTAATTTCTTTAGAACTTTTATTTACATAGAAGATATTCTTCAAAAAAATATGGGATTGCAAAACCTAAAACAATTTAGCCTTCCTTCCCCCAAAAACAAGAAGGCAGACTGACCTTTGGGATTATTGACAGTGGGAGATAAACGGCTTGCTGCACTACTTCCAAGAAACACTTTTTTATTGAGTTTATCAATGTTGTCTCACAGTACCAAATATTCTATTTGTGTATTTGTTTTTGAAATATTTCTTTATAGGGCTGTGCAAAGACCTCCCTTGTTTAGATGCTAAAAACACCTGTAAATGTAAGGACAATTATGTTTTTGGTAACTATTGTGAGATGAAGCATATCACATAAGGTTGAGAATGCAAAGTTCCTTTATACTATTCTGTAGAGAACACACGCTTGAAGTGAATTTCTGTGCAGAAAGACTTCAATTAAGTACTCTGAAGAAGTAAATAATCTCAACTGTCTTCCAAGTACTATACAAAAGATTTTAGGTATGTCAGAATCAACTTATGAGAATTACATTTCCACGGCCTAAGTAAAAGTAGCAAACATAAGAATCTGGTTCTAGAATAATATATAGCGATAGAAGGGGTAAATCCAGGTATGCCAGATGTGTACGTGCTGTATAGTTTAATAGAAATTCAGAAATTAATTGATGAAATGCAAATTGTAGAAAAGTAGCTGATTGAAAAATAGAGGCAATATGCAAGTGATTGCTTACAGTTCAAAATATTTTAAAGTGAAAGATTTACTATGGAGTTGTAACTTGGGCACAAGATCAAAAGTGAAGCAAACAACATGACGCAAGCATTAAACTTCACAGAGCAGTGAAATGTTTCAAGCAGCCAGGTTCCTTAGTACAGATAAGTGCTATAGAAAAAAGATACTCAACTGAAATTGAAATGGACATTTTTGCAGAAAGTAATACCAGAACAATAACTATAACCGGGAAACTAAATAATGAGAGTGTATTGTATGAAGATTGCTTAATTCAAGATTTACTAGAAAGCGTATGCACAAACTTTTACCAAGCCTGGTATGGGAAAAGACTCAAACCCCCTTCACAGAAACAAGCCAGAGATTTCCAGAGCTCAGGAGCCAAGAGAATCAACCAGAACTTAAAGGGACAATCCAGTGAAGGACACCAACCATGCCTTAGTATTTGTGTCACAATTATGGGAAGAAGTGCAAAATCTGTAAAAGTACTGCTAACTATTACAAAACTTGCTGACCATTACATGAAAGTGACATAAACTGAATGCATGTCTTTGGGCAAAGAGCAATAGGTTTAGGTGAGCAAAAGCCTATATCTCAGACAAAGGATCAGAGGTTCATAAACTGTAATCAAGAGTTTAGATCCTCTCAATCTAATGATATTACAAATGAATTGATTGAATGAAAGATGGATGCACCTATCTGAGTGGGAAGAAACATTAGTAGACTGCTGGATATGGAAAGCCAAGATACTCTCATCTGTGAACCTACTCCAAGGAATAACCGGACACATTACTTTTTGGGACCCTTAGAAGGATTGTTTTACCATAGATTTGGAGATGCTGCGAGTGGATTAGACTAATCAAAGTGAACATACACATTCTCTAGGAAGTTGCAGAGGCCTTTGCACATGTAGATAGTACGTTTTACTAATAAAATGTGAAATGAACCTGGGGAGCAGCTGGAAAATGGGGAATACTACTAAAGGGAAGGGGAAAAGTGAGGGGTTTAGAGAGGAACAAGCAACTACAAACACCCACCACAAAAGAGTAAGCACATTGCTATTCACAAACTGCACTTCTAAAATTTCTACAGTAAAAAAAAAAGACCCACAACAGTCATGATTGTACTCTAGCCCAGCTTTGCAGTAGTACAGCACCACACAAGGCCACTCATAGGTACTGCAATGCACTCCCATAGAAAATAATAGAGGCAGGGACTTCTAAGAAATCCTGTTAATAAAATATATTATTTCAAGTTTTGAATTACATATATGCAATTTGTAAGTGTTAAGTTATATTCAATTTATTTAAATGTAATTAATATGTACATTTTTGTTTAAAAATAATGAAATAAAACTTTTAAGCTTTTAATAAAAAATGGAATATATTCAAATTAACTTAACCAATACGTTTTAGTAAAGTTTTCTAAATAATAATTAAATATAATTGTGATAGGGTGGATTTTTAAAAAAAACATTATTTTAAACAATAATAATTAGAAATATAATAAAATAACATTTTAATTTATTTAATTATTAAACATTTAATTGATTGAGTTATTGTTCAGCTGCATTTAATTTTTTAATACTGGATTCATAATTATTTTAACTAATTTACATATTTATTTTTCATTTTAATATTTTTACCATTTTGTTTATGAATTCATAAACATGATTTTTTCCTATATTTCACAATGTGGTGATCTCTGCTCCGGGGTGGAGACACCCACCTACCTGTGAAAAGATACTAGTAGTAAGTTTATACTTTTAGATCCTGTTCTGGTTGGCACCACCTCCTGCGCTAAAGGGTGGAGACATGTAAGTCTGCACTTAGTGGCAAACTTACACTCAATAATGGTGAATAGCAAAAAAAATAAAGTTACTACTTGGTGCAGCAGTACATTTACACACAAGTAAATCTACATGTGTACATTTACACACAAGTAAATCTACATGTGTACATTTACTTTTGTGAAGACGGTCCAGAATTTTGTGTGAACTAACTTCAGTATATTTGGAACATTAGCCGAGTTTAATTGACACATGGCTGTGCCCAACTATGTTCTGCCTTTGAACATGCACCCTTTGTGTCAGTATGCTCATCTGAAGAAGAAGGAAGAATTAAGAGAAAACCTGAAGGACCAGTGTTTTTTCAGCAAACAGCCATTGAATATGTCACAGACGACATGGAAGATAATATTAGTAGTCTGTATGTGTGAATATCACAATACAAGTCACTGGTGATGTAATTAACTCACAGAGATGCCATGGCAGGATGACTGATGGTGAAAATAACCTTCTTCACACCAAAGAAGGAAAGAAGATAGACTATTCATGTTCCTGTGACAAACTTGAATTAATGCTGCTGATTAGTTGGAAATAAAATAGCAGAATTCCTTCCAATTCCCACCCTATGGACCTAAGTCAAGTTGCCAGGGTATTTAAAGTTTCTTCGAGGATAGATTCTGTAAAGCTGAATGTTTGAGATTCCTCATCTGAGTGGGAAATGGAATAAATACGGGTACAATTATACAAAGAAACTGATGTATTACTAACATGTTAATGGGATGTTGGACACACACTTAAGAGTAGAGCATAATAGCTGGCAGTGTGATGATCTACTATCCTATCCACATGGAGAAAGGTTTAGAAGCATTATTATCTGGAATGATATAAGAACCCAGAAAAAGTCCTAACAATTTCCCAATATTCATTTGCAGGAAGCAGTACAATGATTTGAGAGTGTACATTGATTATCACAGGCTGAACAGTCCCTGATCAAGATGCAAATCCTGGAGTTGACGATCCATTAATCTGCTTAACAGAAAACAACTGTTTTTCTGTTTTACATTTCAAATATGGATGGTAGGAAATGTCCACTATGCCAGAAAAGAAAGAGAAAACTGTATTCATTTGTCGTGTTGGATTCTACAAATTCAATGAAATTTCCGAGGCATATCAGTAGCCCCCTTCACCTACTATAAAACACTGTCAGAGATGTGCATCTTGTGGAAGTGCTCGTATATCTCACTAATATCATTGTGATTGGTAGGACTCAGGGTGAACTCGATATTAAATTGGGAAAAGTGTTAGGCAGATGAAAGCACAAGGTCTGTAACTGTCTCTTGACAAAAGTAAATTTTGCCAAAGCAGTGTCAAGTACATTTGACACACTATCAGTAGAAGGAATGAAAATGAAAGTGAGCACATGAAAGTGTAGACCTAAAACATGGCCAAAATCAATCACCTTGAAAGAGGAAACTAAAATACCAGAGCACAAAGTGCATGAACCCTTTGGGTTAAGATGAACTGTAAATTGTCAGCAAGCATGCAATCAGTTGAACAAGGAACTTTTAACATCCCTAGGACAGACTTATGCTGATCTACTGTTACCACACTGCATATAAAAGGAAGTGAAGATGGTCTAGGCACTAAGCTCTATCAAGGAGAAGGCAAGAAAGACCACTTACATGATCAACGCAGAGTAAAAAACAACAATGAACCTTTAAAGTATATGCAAAAGAAATCTAATTTGACGCAACTGGGCACAGATGACTCTGTGCCTTACCAATGTACAATTTCCAAATCCAATATCTCCTTAGTAAGGCTGACACTGATGTGGAAGCTTTATGTAGTAGAGCATGTCTGTTTTCACTACCGAGTGTTTGGCAGAACTATCTTTTTAAGGAATAAAAGCTTTCTGTAATATAATGGCAGATCAGCAAAAGACTGAATACCCCAACCAGCTATGTGCTGTAGACTGGACATAACATCCGAAGCAGTGCCCGATTTACACTCTAATGCTAATAATGTGGAAGTTTGAGAACTATTCAGACTTACAAACAAGCACAGATATTGGGTCCAGGAGAAACTGAAGTGCTCAGTGCCAAGAAGTACTTTCAGATGAAATGAAAATGAACAACCTAGAAACATGAATACTGTTCAGTTAGGGATGTGTAATTACTGTCACTAAATACCCAGGACATATTCGTTGGGGTCAAGGGCAACAAGTAGACCTAACCTTGTTCAGCACAAA
Organism: Lissotriton helveticus; assembly: GCF_964261635.1. Classification (NCBI taxonomy): domain Eukaryota; kingdom Metazoa; phylum Chordata; class Amphibia; order Caudata; family Salamandridae; genus Lissotriton; species Lissotriton helveticus. The sequence goes on from NC_136067.1 coordinate 830,805,901, forward strand.
TCCTTTGGCTGCTAAATTACAGTGTGCTGTATGATTATTGGAAAGAGAAGTGTCTGCTGTTAGGGCACGATATGCATCCACACAACTAAGATGTTCAAAATATTTATGGTTCATAAATGTAAAACATTTACCATTACAATATATCCAGCAGCAAGTTCAGCTAGCATTATTAACAGTGATTACACTGTAAACACTTTTACACATATTTGCAACACTTTTTATAATGCTCCTTAATTATATGCAAATACATGCACAAAGGGAAGCAAGATTCATGATTCGTTACCTTTAATGTGCCCACTTGGGCTTGGTGTTTATGCATTTCAACTTTTGTCATACATATGTTTTGTATATACCGTGTTATTTTCTATCGTCTATGAACTGTTGGGTACAGACTCTCTGTTTTTTTTATGAGTGAGCGACTTAGGACAATATGTCCAAGGGTCCTCTTGTATGTTGATTTTTGTTTAATAGGGCTTCATTTTAACCAGGGATACTGATTGTCATTGTACATGCTTTTTAGGTCGAGCCTAGAGCAGCTCATGCGCTGATTGCTCGACTTTTAGTAGGGGGTAAAAAAGTGCTACCCACAAGCTTTTCCTGGCCTAAAGCTTGTGGGCATGTGCGCGTTAACGTGTGCAGCCGCCATCTGCCTTTCGGAACCGTCATGGCTCATTACGTGCTTTCGCGCGCGCGCGCACACAACTCCCTCCGCCTCTCTCCCCTATCTATGCATTCCGCACGGCCAATGCTTGTTTGTTGCTTCTTATCTTTTCTCTTCACATTTATGTATGTCATGTTTTCATTAAGCTGTTAGTTGACCAAGAATTTTGAAGGGTAGCACCCTTTCTCCCTTTTAGTGACATAATGGCTACATTCTGAAAGAAAGCAATTGGCTGTTTTTTGATGGCAAGTAGAGCTCATCTTAGTTATTGGCTTGAAAATGGCAGCACCGTCTACAGAAGGGCCCATACCCCCACATAGGTATTTTTTCGAGTATTCTTGTCATTGACTTGTTTACAGTCATTCTCATCGTCCTCTGTGAAGGAAATATACCAAACCTGCGGTTTCAAAACACGCAGATTTAAAATATTAACTGTTTGGTGATTGACTGTTACTCATTACACTGTTCTTTCTTTGCACTTGATGAGCTACGCAAAAAGGTGGCATTGATTCGCCAGCAAATCTTTTTGTTTGTTGTTATCTTCTTTATTTTGTTAATCTTCACGGAGAACCTGCGACCCCTTCAGTAAAACAGCATAGACTATATATTTGTAAAAGGCAAGAGAGACAGGCACAGACGCCCTCTCGCACCTCTACATATAGGTAGCATGATGGCATTCAAAACAGAGGTTAATGCTTTGTCCGTTTTACTTTATTCTGCAGTGCTTCTTTAAAAACAAATGCATATTGATTAAATAATTTAATTCACATTTTTGCGAAAATTGCCCCTTTTTAGGTCGAGCGACCTATCTCAATGCGCATGGAGCGGGAGCGAGATATATAGGGGCTTATCGAGAGTTTACCTAACTGGCGATTTGATGCTGTGCCCGTGCGCTTTTAGGTCAATGCGCAAGCGCATTGACCTAAAATGCGCGTGCACAGCATAAAATCGTCAGCCATCTGTTGCCCAGCTTGGTGCCGCTCCACACCCTGCGGCATCAAAGGCTTTCACGGCCGGCCGGCCGTGCTTTCAGTTTGCCGCTCCACCCCCTGCGGCATCAAAGGCTTTCACGGCCGGCCTCCGGCCATGACTCGCATTTCTCCTTCCTTCGTGCCCAGCCCCCTCTCAGCGCTGCCTTGTTTAGTTAAGCTTTGTTTACAATGTGGTTTCATTTGTACAAGTGCTGTGTCCTGCTTAGATATATCAATCTGGCATTTCACTGTCTTGTTTCACGCATTTTTATTTGACCTGTGTAAACTTTTTTGTTATGTAAGCAGAATTTATGGCATTTTGCCCCAAGCATAATTTCTGGTATTTTGCGTCATGCTTCGTACCTGAGATTTCAGAAATCAAGAATTATTCCTTGTAGAATTATTCCTGGTCGCAATATTAAATACCATTCAGGTGGAAATCCTATCAAGAGCACGGAAAAAAGTAAATGACTCAAACGTGAAAAGCTGCTGTTTGCAGCATTTTCATTTCTTGCGCTATTATTTTTGTGCGACATGCGTCATCCAGAGGCGCATTCTGCACTATAAGTTTGCGCTGTATACCAGATTTCCATTTTTTGCCATTTCAAAAATGCTCAGCACTGTTTTTAACTCCTCTCTAGGTATATGTTCTTTAGTGGAATTAAAAATGTTCGCTTGTGTAATATATAATTTTGAAAGGGGTTGTCCTCATAAAACATCCGTCACTTCCTCACATGACATGGTACTTGCTGTATTGGGAATTTGGCTTTTGTGGGCAAGGTTATTTCCCCTCACCCACTTCTATTTTCATCATTTCATAGTTGGCATTCAAAACAAATAAACATTGACCGAATTATCTATATAGCTTACAATATGTGCAGCTGGAAAATGTGTGTGATCTTGACAATGAACAGTTTATCCCATAATATTTCGAGCCAGTAACTTGCTGCCCAGTTACCTTGCAGCCTCTGTACTTCCAGGGCCGGGGGACTTAAAGCATCGCCACCAACTGACAGGGCATCAGACTTCTATACCATCAACAACTTTCAGAAACACACCCCCGTCTCATACTTTCTGGATTCCAGGCGCTGCATCTTGTTTTGTGTGTGCAATGTTTACAATTTTTGCATCCTTGCTTAAAAATGCGAGTATTTCAATGTTTTAGTTATGCGAAGTCTCTTCTTTCTCCGTGATTTAAAAGGGATAAAAACATTCTTAACACACGTTAACGTCCGGCGCCACTTCAGTAGCAACTAACTGGATTTTATTGAATGTTGACTATTGTTGTGCTCTCTTATCTTGCGCAGCCAGGTATTGAAAGGTTGGTATGTGGTTGCTGCTGCCCCACCACATCCACCACATGCACCACCACTACATCCACCACCCCATCCACCATCGCATCCACAACCACCACCGCATCCACAACCACCACCGCATCCACCATCACCACAACCACCACATCCACCACCACCACATCCACCGCATCCACCACCACCACTTCCACCGCATCCACCACCACATCCACCACCACAACCAACACATCCACCACCACTTCCACCACCACCGCATCCACCACCACCATCCGTTCCACCACCATTCGTTCCACCACCACCGCATCCACCACCACCACATCCACCGCATCCACCACCACCACATCCACCGCATCCACCACCACATCCACCATCACCTCCACATCCACCATGACATCCACCGCCACATCCACCACCACCACATCCACCACCACCGCATCCACCACCACATCCACCACACCCACCCCCACACCCACCACCACCACATCCACCACCACATCCACCGCATCCACCACCACATCCACCACATCATCCACATCAACCACCACTTCCACCACCACATCCACCACCACTTCCACCACCACATCCACCACCACCACATCCACTGCATCCACCACCACCACCACATCCACCATCACCTCCACATCCACCTCCACATCCACCGCCACATCCACCGCCACATCCACCGCCACATCCACCGCCACATCCACCGCCACATCCACCACCACATCCACATCCACCATCACCTCCACCATCACATCCACAATGACATCCACCGCCACATCCACCACCACATCCACCACCACCACATCCACCACATGCACCACCACCGCATCCACCACCACATCCACCACTACATCCACCACCACATCCACCACCACCACATCCACCGCATCCACCACCACCACATCCACCACCACATTCACCACATCCACCACCACATCCAACACATCCACCACCACATCCACCACCACATCCACCACCACCACATCCACCACATCCACCACCACATCCACCATCACATCCACCGCCACATCCACCGTCACATCCACCATCACATCAACCGCCACATCCACCATCACATCCACCGCCACATCCACCGCCACATCCACCACACCCACCACCACCACATCCACCACACCCACCACCACCACACCCACCACCACTACATCCACCACCCCATCCACCACCACCACCACCCCATCCACCACCACCACCGCATCCACCACCACCACCGCATCCACCATCACCACCACCACCGCATCAACCATCACCACATCCACCGCATCCACCACCACCACATCCACCGCATCCACCACATCCACATCCACCACCACATCCACATCCACCACCACATCCACCATCACCTCCACCATCACCTCCACATCCACCACCACATCCACCACCACATCCACCACCACCACATCCACCACCGCATCCACCACCACATCCACCACCACCGCATCCACCACCACCACATCCACCACCACATCCACCACCACATCCACCACCACATCCAACACATCCACCACCACTTCCACCACCACCGCGTCCACCACCACCACATCCACCGCATCCACCACCACCACATCCACCACCACATCCACCACCACATCCACCATCACCTCCACAATGACATCCACCGCCACATCCACCACCACATCCACCACCACCACATCCACCACATGCACCACCACCGCATCCACCACCACATCCACCACACCCACCACCACATCCTCCACCACATCCACCACCACATCCAACACATCCAACACATCCACCACCACTTCCACCACCACCGCATGCACCACCACCACCGCATGCACCACCACCACCGCATCCACCACCACCACATCCACCACCACCACCGCATCCACCACCACCACATCCACCACCTCATCCACCACTGCATCCACCACCACATCCACCACACCCACCACCATCACATCCACCACCACTTTCACCACATCCACCACCACCACATCCACCACCTCCACCACATCCACCACCTCCACCACATCCACCACCTCTACCACATCCACCACCACCTCCACCACATCTACCACCACCTCCACCACATCCACCACCACCTCCACCACCACCACCACCACATCCACCACCACCACCACATCCACCACCACATCCACCACCATCACCACCACATCCACCACCACCACCACATCCACCACCACCATATCCCCCAGATCCACCCCCACATCTATATGTGTGTGTGTGGCTCTGTGTGTGTGTAGGTGCAAATGCAATGTTCTTGGATTTTCATCACAATAAAATACACAACATAATCTTCACAACATTTATTTACAAACGTTTAAGCTATTGCCATTATAAATTACAATACATTTTATTTAAGTATTAATTATTTACAAAATTAAAAGCCATTGTTATTTGTAATATCAATACATGTAAGTCACGTAAATACAACACACATTACATTACAAATGCTATAGGTGTCACATTTGCGAAAGTTAAAACTATTGACATTGTAACTGACAAAGCTATTAATTTTGCTATTTTCAAAACCAACACATAAATAAAAAAAGTGTCATTTACAATACCAATCGCTCAAACTTTCCTAATGCGAGACCTATTGCATTTCCAATGCTTGTTCTCATTTGCCATCAAAGGTACTTTATGCTTTGGAAGTCCAAGCTTTTGATTGATTGACGCAACCTTTTCACAGTCACATGAGCCAAGTTGGTATCTTCTAAAATAAATTGTCAGGCTACATATTAATTATTTTTGCAGCGAGGCACTTCAGAACGTTGGTCTGTACACTTCCTAATTGCAAAACGTCAGTAAGTAGAACATTTTACATTGAGATCAGTGGCGTAACACAAACCCTTGCAGCCCCTGCTGTTCATGGGACCTCCACCCCTTCCAGGGCCCCCTCAGCCCTTCAGAGGTCCCCCACTAAGCCCAAGGTCAATTAGTATTTGTGAGATATTGAAGACTCAGGGCCCCCTCGGGGGTGGGGGATAATTTTACGTCACAACACTGAATGAGGTTGCATTTATATAGTGCTTACTCCCCCTGATGTGGTGTTTAAGCGCTTTATAGGGAGTCGGACACTAACCGGGTACCCCAAGTTAGTGGTCAGTCCATGGGTTATTGGGGTTATTCAGGGCACAATAAAAAAAGAAGTGGGGGGATGCTCAAAGTTAGGTGGTGTCACCGGAAGTGACATCACAACAGGAAGTGTCATCACGAAAGGTAGTCACCTCTCCTTTACAGGGCGCGCTACACATCAGTGGGGATTAGACATAGCGCTGCTCTTAATGTAGTGACTCCCCTGAGCTCTCTGGTGAGGTGAGGCGAGGGGGCTTCACACTATCACAGCAAAGGCCTTCGGTGGACCCACGCATACACCAAACGCACAAGGATCTTTAGTGGTAAAATCAAACTGATTTGTGCTTGAGAGATCGACCGGGCGGCCGTGCGGGCAAGGAACGCCATAATTGAAAGTCCAGCTTTTGGGCAGGGGGGATGGCGTCCAGCCGGAAAAATAAGTGGAGGGACGCCGTCCACCCGCGTGGTACCCCGACTCGAGCCCTGGTGTTATTCCTGCATGCTAAAGGAAACCATTCTGCGCTTTTACTCTTGTTTCTTTGTGGCACATTAGTGATTTAGGTGTAATCATTAGAGGGACGCTATGTGAGAAGTAAATGTTTGCTCTAATTATTATTGTTATGATTTTTAAAAAAGGCTGAAGATAGACATGCATGATATTCCAAAAAAGCGCTTCAACGCCTCACCAGGGGTAGTAAGCGCCATATAAATGCAATTCCAATTACAACTTAGAGTAATTGATGTACATGAGTGGCATGTAGAAGGGAAACAGAGATGCATTCAAAATTAACAAGCATTGGCATAGCCAATATGTCTCGCCTTTGGGACCTTATAAGTGTTTAGCCATGCAACACTTGATGTTGTTGCACCAAGGATATTGTGCTGGATATCTAAACACTTTTAAGATCCCAAAGGCGAGACCAATTGGCTATGCCAATGCTTGTTTGTTTGGGGCGCTGCGTCTCAATATTGGACTGTTTTTATGCCACCCCTTTTAATTGATCTCATGGTTATTATCGACCTTTGACCATGCAGAGTTTCTCTGTTCTGTTCAGTTTTCTGGATCTTATACCCTATATGCGAGGATCTCTATGCTAAAGTGTGCAGATATTTTCTTCTTGCACAGTTTGCTGATTTCGTTATACTCAAACTTTGTATATGTTACATTTGATTTGCTGAGATTTAGGGTGACCATTTAAATGTGCGGAACTGCTTTTGTAAACAATATTCTCACATGGGTGGCATGCAAGTGAACACTTTGCCTTTTTAGGTTTCGTCTGCACAGTGCTTGCAAAATCCTTGTATTAAAAAAAAAATTCTTAAAAGGGGCTTAGGGGAAAGGAAGAGAGACCGCCCCCCCCCCCTACGTGTGGGTAGGTTCTACAGGCAAGTCCGGACTGCGAACAGGTACCTCAACCTTAGGGTATCAAGCACATAGGAGACGACCGTTGAAGCCGTTCTTATGTCTAAGTAGGGTCCCACTTAGAGACTGCAGGACCACCTGGCCTGCCTTGATTTAACCGAGTGGAAGGTAGTATCTACCCCTTCCCTTGCTGTGTAGCACCCACCTCTTGATTTTTAGGTCCTGACAAATTGCTCTTCCGAGCATGAAACATGTTGACCTTCAGGTAGATTAAGACACTGCTGGATCATAGCACTAGCGTGTCACATTCTGCTCACTGTTTTTAATAAAGTAGTGAACCACACCATTAAAAATTTCCGTGGATTTACTAACTTTTTTTAATTCCCACTTTCACACACACGTCTACACTTTCCCTAAAACCCTCATACCCACATGCACCAACTGGCAGGAACAAAATATCTCCTGTAAAGAGCCCCTTTATGGGAGCCCGTCGAACATTGCAGCGCCAGTTTGACGAGGAGCAAAACCCAAATGATGAAGCATGATACCTAGCTTGCTGGGTGTGTGAGGGTTTTAGTTCCGGAAGGGGTATTCCCCCCCCCCTTCGTGCCCCCCTCTTCTTGTTGGGCTTGGTTGCGCCCTCATTCATACTCCCCAGGGAACAGCGTAAATCTTTAGTTGTTACAGCTGAATTCCATCTCAGTCACAGTTCACAGCAGCGTTCCATGATGACTCCGGCGGGAAGTGAACCTCTCACCGACTTCAACATGGATGCTGTTTAAATGATAAAACCTCAAATAGCACACTGTGCCAAAGGTGCAGAACAGTCTCTTACTTTGTCTGGGGGGAAATACTCATCTCCAATGAACAAAATAAAACAAAGCATCATATTCTCAGCTTTGCGACCCTGGCACTAAATGTGCATACTACAGGGCGGCAATGCCTATCAGAAATAAATGCATGCATGGGCCAGTCTCACAAAGTGAAAACATGTGCAAACCACCAGTAGAAAATGATGCTTAGTTAAAACGAGAAACTAAAATGGAGGCTAGATACAAGCTACATAACAGTCTTTTCCAATATGGCTCCCAAAGATACGCAGGCAGTATGTTGTTTGTGTTATCACCCTATTTATAGCACTGTCTCTGTAAAGTTGTCATGTAATCAAGACCGCTATGGCCGAACCGAGTCTTAAGCCTGTCCCCCAAGGTTAAAGTATCAAATTCTCCCATGAATTCAGCTACATGCTATAAAAAATCTGCCATTCCTTCCTTCCAACAGACACAGCTAACTTGATAAATGTCGCCTACTGTTTGAGAGTAGTGCTCAGCCCTCAGAAACCCACTATCATTACCTCGTTACCCCCTGGTTAAGCAAATCTCTATTACCCAAATACCTTGTGTAAATACTGCCATATCTCCAACCTCCCGTTTTTACTCAATATCACAGAAAGTAAGCCGATGAGACACCTGTATCAGTAATTTGAGTAGTATGTACTACTCCATGACTTTTAGTTTGAATTTAAACCTCTTAGGGGCACGGAGGCAGCACCATCTAACATAAAAGATGAGTTCCTCCTTTCCATGGATGATTACCAAAAAATAGCCCTTACGTGCATTGACCTTTCTACGGTATATGGCCCTATCTACAACACAATACTGATGGAATAGTTGGACCAGTGGAAAGGAGTATCTGCATCTGCTTTGGCCTGGATCAGGTGTATTTTTTTTTTTTTACCACAGACAAATTGGGTAATTTGAATCATCCACGTCCCCGTTACCTAGCAACATCCTCCAAAGATTTTCCCTTTCTCACTTGCTGTTCAACATTTCCATGCGTAAACACCAAGTCAACTGTCAAATGTTTGTGGATGATACTGAATTTCACTTCTAGCTCAACATTCTTCTGAACAGTTGCACCAACAATGCCTTATGCTTGAACCATGTACTGCAATGGATGAAGAAGAGCATTGTGTGCATGAACAGAGACAAAATTGAAATCGCAGTAGTGGGATTAACTGAACCTTGTTTACCACCTCTCAGTTGGCTCCAAGGTCTGAAAGCACCATCAAACTTTTAAAAAGCCAGGATCTAGGGATACCTTTGAATTGAGTTCTTGTTCACCCTCACTTCAAAGTCAATTCATTAGTCAAAGGTATCATTTTAGCTCCTCAGACTTTGCCTAAATCTTTGCTAATGTGACCACACTAAACATGCTATGAATTTTCTCACTTTCATTCCATTCAGGATTTTATGTACCACCCACAGGGGCAGAGACCCAGATTATCTTTTGAAATTCACTCCCCACTACACCCAGCCAGAAACCTTCTATCGTTCCATCTTCACGCATGCGGATCCTTTGGAGACGCTGATCCTTGGGAGTGCTGGGCACCTGGCTGTGGAATACCCCACTCTGAGATCTGAGCCCAACTACTTGCAATTTAAGAAACACATAAAAACTGAATTAATCACACATTCTTTGTCATTTAACTCCTCAGTGGCCGTGTGCCACAATTAAAAACATAGCAGTTGGGTGATATCCATCAAATTGTAATTCATTTCAACATATTTGTTTTCATAACTATACCACCAGTTTGTCATAGCTTAGAAGCATCCAAGCGGAAACATGCAGTGCTATGAAAATCTCAATGTAAATAAATAAATTATCTCAATCTATCTGCATTCAATTTGAGTTGATATTGTGACATCCAACATTCTACTTCTTTGAGGCCATTTGTTAGTTTTTTTTTTTAATTAAACACGCAAGGCGTGCTGATATAGATTATGGTTTGCATGAATTGTGTAAACTGTAGCAGAGAGCAAATTAACAATGTCAGTAGCCCTGTTAAATGTTGAAAAGTAGTACTGTTGAAAAGTAGAAACTACAAAGTGGACCAATGTGGACTTCCGCAATCCCAGCAGTACTATTTAGAGTAGAACGTTCCATGAGATGTTATTGGGCACTGTATCTTCTTTGGAACATTATTGTTGATTCCCAGTCCTCATGAGCACATTAAGAGCATTTTGCGGTTTGCAACACACAGGCCACTGAGAGGTCAAGGAGTAAGAGAAACTACATGCAATCTAGATAACTCTTTTTTTAAAAAGTATCAACCCAGATGTAGAGAAGGGCTGCATCTGTGATATTGCAATGTCTAAAACCTATCTTGGCCTGCCTCTGGTTCGCTGTTGGCTTCAAGGCAACATTGTAGTTGATCACTGCATGCTCAAGTAGTTTAGCCCCATATTAGAGATAGTTCTGTATCTGTTAGGATATTTAGGTTCAAATCAGGGTTTTTAACCCCTTCCACACTCATGACGAGCTGGGCTCGTCATGCAGTAGCCTCCTGCTACACTGATGACGAGCCCAGCTCGTCATCTTGTGTGGGAGTTCAGATTTCTCAGCACAGCAGGGGAATATGCTGAGCAGCCATGGGGTTAAGTAGAAAAATTGGGTGAAGGTTTATATTTTTTGGGGGCTTCCCCATGTGTAGTAAGTAATAAAGGATCCTCCTGCAGAATTTTGTAAGTAGGAGGATGAATATGTTGTGATGCAATGGCCGGGTGGCCAGCCTGAGCTTGTGCTGGAGCTAACTCATTCTTTTAAGAGCAAAGGTGTAATTGCTTTAAAGTAGTCAGAGTGAGTAATGTAGGTTTTAATGCAATGAACCCATGCTTCTTGTTCTTTGTTAATGGTTATGTGTTTGGGATATTCAGTTTGCCTCATATTTGTGTTGTTATTGTCGTTTTAACTATTTTACGGTCTGTGGTATTATCACAGAGCAGTTGGGGTACGCGAGAATCATTGGAACATACCTATAGATTCCTCAAATTAGTTTCAATTGTTTTTTTGTGTGCATCACATTGCAGAACTGATGGCTGTTTGCTACATTGCAGTGGGAAGAGAGCAGAACAACGTGGACTCTGACACATTATACTGCGTCGTCTTTCAAATGTTTAACAATTTAAACACTGATGACAGAACATAATACTCTGGGTACAAACATGGCGTCCCTCTTGACGCTTATGATTTAATGCCTACAATGAGAATAGGCGACAGATGGCTATCGTCCTGATGAGAAACACAGATTAACATTAATGAGTCAAATGATCAACATTGTATTTAGGGTTGCTCATCGATTACACTTAAGGAAGCTCAAAATTCAAATTGTGGACTACTTATGTTTACCTATTATCCAACACCCCTTGATTGATTTGTGTGTAAGATTGTTTAAGTCACACATTCACTAATAATGAGCAGTGCAAATCTGTACTTTTACTGATTTTCCTAATCCCTGAAGCAAAGAAAATATAAGAGCTTTTTATTATGAAGAGAGAGAGGCTTATGCGGACATTTGTATGAATGTGTTCAAATTATCTCACTGATGTTTAGAGGTTGGATATATGTATGGTACCTGTGAAAAGAAACCCCAAAGAACAATTGTTCATTATTAATATCTGTCCTTCTTGGTTTTGCCTGGGCATAAAGGTTAGTCCTGTCTTGTATATCTTTTTAATAGAGTGGCACACAAAATTATGTTTAAATAAAGGGCATTTTTGTTTCCCATATTAAGGATCTATAATAGTGAACATGTCCTTTAGGTATATGGGCTAGTCATACTGTCTGAGATTTTTCTAACAAGCTCTCTCAAATAATTATGTGTTGTTCCTAGATCTAAAGATCCCCAAATGAGTGAAGAAGACTTTCACGACATGCCTGCTGGGAGGCATTGAGACCCAAGAACGTTCGCACTATCCAATTGGGATTCAAGCTGGATCGTTTCACATCTGTTGCCCATTGGGTCAAGGAGAAGACTCCACAGGTGAGGAAAGTACATTTGATAATCCCCAGGAAATTCCAGAAGACTCTGGGCAACTTGCCTGACACCAAACTATTCTGTGAAGTTTCTGCACCCGAATATTATGTCACTATTCTTGGATGCCTTCCTAGGTCCACCTCAATATCAAAACTACAAACAGAAGGAGCTAAATAAATTATGTTTTTTCTCTATTTATCTTTATAGAAACCGTACTAGTGGAAATATCTGTTGAATTAGCAAGGATATATCCCATAATTACTTCAATTCATAACACAAGGTAAATTTATTTAACCAAATAAGCAGCTACTCTCCTTGTTTAGGTGACCGTTGGAGGTGCTTTCCATATTGCACCTTGAGCTGCATAATCCTCTAATTGTGCCCGCCATATAGAACATTTGCAATAAACCTTTTCCAGTCATTATCATGACGTTTAGAGCTTCTGCTTTAATATTGACCATTTCTGGATTGACACATTTAAAATCATATTGCTATACTGCCTGTGAAATGTATAAGTCTATCATATTGGTATCTTTATCATTAGAGGGTCAGTTCCTTTCGTTACAGGCATACATTTTGATCACTGTGATGTTTGGATGCAGGCCTCGACAAGTCAGAGAAATATTTCTAGACCTGCAGGTCTAGCGTCTTGAATTATCTACTCGTCTTAATTGTAATACGCTTGACCCACAAATTTGTCTCAAATTGCGTGATCCTAGGCAAATATTTTTTTTTGCTGAGTCATCTCTTTCTTCATTATCACATACGAGAACACCTTCAGATATGTGGTTTCAGCATGTCTGCTGTACAAAAAGCTCTTGCTTGAGCTAACAGACTAAACCTTTGTTCCATGTATAGTAAAAATCTAGCACACTTACAGGGTACACATGACCGACTTTCCTCTTAGATCACTAATAGTATTGCCATCAGGACGGGGGCAGGAATGTTTCTCAGTTCATATTTAGAATCTCGCACTTTCAATAAATATTCAACAAAAACATGATGTTGTAGTGTGCTGCTATTTACAGACAGACATTTGCGGTTGAAATGGCCACAAACATTTCCACTCATATGCAGCTATGCTGATAAAACTATACCGCGTACAAACAAAGTGTGGAAATCGGGTTTCAGCAAATATCATGTGTTTTGATCCCATTAAATTCTTTGATTCTATCTCATTTTAGAATTACAAAAACGTGCTTTAATAACTACTCAAATGTATTTTCAAATATTTGCACAATTCATTTACTAGCTATTTAAATTTTATGTGACCAGCACGATTGTCATACAGTTCACTTTACAAAATCCTCTAACTTGGCAGTCAGAGTAAGAAACGTAAGCACCAATCTGCAGGATAAAATCGTGCAAGTACATTTCTTGAGGCCTGGGATGGTTTATGACCAACTGTGTCACACTCTGTAATTTAGCTTAGTTGATCATTATAGCTTAATCTCATTTAGGACTACCATTTCTGCCTAGACTTGCTGGCCACCAAAATAAACTGGAAATTAATGTGCATGAAAATCAGTAGTGCTCCAAGATTCCTAAATGAATAGTTCAAATGATTTTTTAACCTCAGATTCTGCAGTCGTGTTTCGCATATTATACAAACGTACAAGCTTGTTGTAGATTGATATGGAAAAACTGCTCAATTGTCTCACATCTTGAGCTCTCTTTTTGACCCTATACAGCCTAACGCGTCTCTAACATTAATGTTGGTGTTTGTGACAATTCACGTAATATTTCTTGCAGTTACTTATAATGTTTTACTGGATTCAAAACATCAGATTATTCATACTATTTTCATTCATAATTTCAACTTTCCTGTCCAGAATCCTTAAGAAGTCTTCCATTTGATCTTATCATGTGAACACCTGTCCCGATATCTCTCAAGTCATACAGAGGTACATTTGGTGAACTGAAACTCACACCTAGGTACAGTTGCCACTCAAAAGGTAACTTTAAATCTAAATTGATTGATTGAGTGACAGATAAGTGCCCATCTTCCATCTTGGTACTGAAGTCTAGTGACCTTGTGCATCCTGTGTACTTCTACATATTATATGAGGGCACATATCTGAGGTTTCAGCATAGAGTAGGGAGGCAGAAAGCAAAATTGTCTTTATTTAAGACAATTTGCTTTCTGTCCCCTATTCTCATTGAACTTTCTGGTGAATAAAATAAATAGATTATGAAGGAAACAGAATGAAGGAAAGAGGATCAGCAGTCTGTTTTACAATTGCAACCATTTTATGTCTTTCTATTAATTGGCATACTACTTAAATTCCCTAGTTCGAATAGCTTTGTGTGTACATTAGAGGTGGGCCAGTAAGGAAATTCATAGAGAGAAGTGAGCCAGGGTCTAGCTCTAACAGACAAAGCACAAGCAAAGCCATCACTCCATCCGCAATGTAAATGATACATCATACATTTAAAATATAATAAAGACTCTTTCATAGTTCAGATTAAAAATAAGTTTCTTAAACACTTGTTTTTCCCCACCTCTCCACCTTCCTAACAACTCTGCCATAAGTTAATCAAGAGATGTTAGTTTGTCATGTGTTCTCTATACATGGCCAAGAATTTTCTTGCTTGTGGAGCAACACTATTTTCTATTAAACAATATATAAATTAGGTTTTTATATAGCATACACCTGGTGTTGAGTTTCTTTATCGTGATCTCAGATGTGACATACAATTAAAATGATTTGCATATGGCTGGATCCAAACTGGAATGGCATGGTAAGCAAAAACACAATGGATTTAGGCCCAGATCTCTGTATTGGGGTGAATGTATGACATTGTTCTGCATTCTGTCCATCAATTGTTCTTTTTGCTTTTGTCACCCCGAGTGGAACAGGTTTGCCCAGACGTGGGTTCCGTGCTCTCCATGTCACTGGAGTCAAGCTATCCTGGCGGATGAGGGCCGAAAGCCCGAAACCGGTCCTAGGATGCTTGTTTCCAGTTCAGGGAGGACCTGGCCTGGCAGTTCGGGTTGGACAGTTCCCATTGGGCGCAGGGTCAAGACTGATTTGCATATGGCTGGGTCCAAACTGGAATGGCATGGTGAGCAAAAAACGATGGATTTATGCCCAGATCTCTGTACTGGGGTGAATGTATGACATTGTTCTGCATTCTGTTCATCAATTGTTCCTTTTGCTTTTGTCACCCCGAGTGGGACAGCTATGCCCAGACGTGGGTTCCGTGCTCTCCATGCCACTGGAGTCAAGCTATCCTGGCTGATGAGGGCCGAAAGCCCGAAACCGGTCCTAGGATGCTTGTTTCCAGTCCAGGGAGGACCTGGCCTAGCAGTTCGGGCCGGACTGTTCCTATTGGGTGCAGGGTCAAGACTGATTTGCATATGGCTGGGCCCATACTGGAATGGCCTGGTGAGCAAAAAAAAAAAATGGATTTAGGCCCAGATCTCTATACTGGGGAGAATGTATGACATTGTTCTGCATTCTGTCCATCAATTGTTCTTTTTGGTTTTAGACAATTAAAATGAGGCACAGTGAAGTATAGTGTTTGGTGTAGTTTCACACAATTGGATCAAGTGGGTAATCCATGAGTTGAAACCAAGTTCCTGAATACCCATTGAGCTATTCACCCACTGGATTACTACCTCCTTCTCTCTTACTTTTACTCATTACAGTGCTTTGAGTTCAATAATGTCATAACCTATATTTGTTCACAATGTTTAGAAAATACAAGTATTACATGTTGTTTTAATCTGACAGGTCATGTACGTAAAACTACAACATGTCTTTCTTGAAATAAGAGAAAACTTTCATTTCAGGGACGGGAAGAAACTATTTTAATGTTAATACCACTGACGCCCCCTAATTTAACACAGTAAAGAAGTAGAGGGTCAGCACCTCCTTGAGGCAGTTACAGTGATAAACAAACCCAATGGGCAACTCTGACTTCCCACAGATCTTCAGAGCCACTTGTGCAATTAGTAGATCAGCTCAGTTGCAGAAATATCAAGGCATCATTTTAGATTTTGTGTTCAACTGTCGTGCGTGAATTTGAATGGAATATTTGCCTCAGATATTATTTAGGTCATCAGACTCCATGGGAAAAGCGCCATATTAGAGCTAGTTATTATCCCAAGCCAGGCACCAGTCAGGCTCAAGTGTTGCTTGGCCATCCCACCTCTGATGTACACTCTGGATTTATATTGCGCAAACCTAGCTACAGTAGGGTGTTGTACGTGAAAAAACAGGGAATGAAAACTGTGGTGAGGTTATATAAAATCAGCAGCAAGGATGGCCAACATGAGCAAGACAAGACACACTGATCTGCATGTAGCACGTGGCATGGCGATATGTCAGCTACAGATCAGAGCCTCCAGCTCCTTGTGGAGTGGAGACGAATGGCTGCTTGTCCATTTTTAACTGAGATGATGTTCCAGATTATCTGGACTAGGCGGAGAAGGCTTACAGTCTCGCCTACTCCTTACACGTTTTGTCTCAAAGTCTGGCGATGGTGCTTCTGCGGGATAAGTGGGATTGTCTGGTTATCTTGATCTTGGCAGCAAAGTATGCTGATGGCTTGTATGCTCTACATTAACTCTATTAAAATGAGCAAACCACAGCTTAGTGCTAGGACTGTCCCGCTCTCTATCTATCTCAGCTCTATCAGTTTACAAATAGTTTTGAGTACATAATTTGTACTTTTGTGGTTAGATCTTCCCTTTTGCACAAGGAAATTGCTAATCTTGGTTTACATTTGTGCTTTCTTGAATGTGCAAGTTCTGGAGTCACAATTTTAATTGCAGAATCGACCCCTTTAAAAGTTGGTGAGCACCTACAAATTCATAGGTCTGTCAGTATTCGTCAAACTATGCAGGTAGTTTGTCAAGGTTTGTTTTGGAGAGTAGCAATTGAGCGGGAGAAAGAAACATGATAGTTAAATATGCTAATACCCATTTGTGTTAAATTCAAGTGTCGAGACATTTGTAGCTTGCACAAATACACATTTCACACTATGGGAAACAGGTCAACTGGAGCCTAAAAGGTACAAAATGTTCCACCTCAGTTCTTTACTTTAAATATCATGGCAGGTGGGAAACTGAGTGGCTGTGGCCAATCCTCCATTGTCATTAAATTGCCCAGTAGCAGGGTTGGGTAATTGCTAGGCACTTAAAAAAAATTGGCAAGTTTGAAAATAATAACAAAAAATAAAAAGAGGAAATGATAGGAGATGGATGGAAGCAAAATGTGGTTCACAATTTAGAATCAATCGTTTTTATTGTGTGGTATCCAATAGATATATACACAGCCATGCTGCCTACATCGGGGTGCCGGCAGAGCATGACATGAACAGAAATACAATGCGTTCAGGTCTACAACCCGGAGGGCGACCTCGCAGTAATTTGCAAGCATAGGTTATAGCATGGTTCACCCATCAG
Organism: Lissotriton helveticus; assembly: GCF_964261635.1. Taxonomy (NCBI): domain Eukaryota; kingdom Metazoa; phylum Chordata; class Amphibia; order Caudata; family Salamandridae; genus Lissotriton; species Lissotriton helveticus. Next base: position 830,823,522 of record NC_136067.1, read on the forward strand.
TGACAACCACATTTTAGAAAGAAAACGAACAAAACAATAGCCCAACCCACCCTCACCTACCCCACCGACACTCTCTCTGCATCAGTTCCAATGTTTTCCCTCAGGACCCGTCGCTTACCCAATAGCATATCGAGGCATTACTTAACACTCCTATCTTTGGATGAGCCGGGAGGTTCTAGCGGTATGAGCTTGAGAATTTGCAAATATTTAGGACAAGTCACTTCTCTCCAATCTTTGGTGAGTATCTGTAAGTAAGGGGACCACAATTTTGCGAACTCATTGCCCTTCCCTTCCACACTGAGCGAAAGTCGCTCCATGGCCAAAACCTGCCAAAGACGATGTATCCAGTCGATTGCCTCAGGCAGTGACGGTGACCCCCATTGCGCTAGGATAACCTGTTGCGCCGCAACAGTGCCATCGCGGTCTGTCTGCCCCTCAACGACTTTAATGGGAATGACTGAGGATGGGAGAGACCCAGCAGCTTGTAGTCTGGAGAACGCGGCAATTTAATCTGAAATGCAGTATCAATGTCATCAAGAACCACTTTCCAGTAGCGCACCAATTTCAGACAGTGCCATAGCAAGTGACCTAGAGTGCCCATTGAGCCACACTCCCGCCAGCAGAGGTCCATCTTGCTCTTATCCCAGCAATGCGCACGTGCTGGTGTGTAATACCAGTATGTGACCACTTTATAAGCGGATTCTGCCCCCGCTGTGCTGTATACAGTGTGATGTGTTCTGCATAGTATACGGTCCCACTCCTTAGGCGATATGGGCCCCCCCAGTTCAGTTTCCCACCGCACTTGCACCTTTGTACGGTCTCCCGTCGGGCGTGCGATGATCATAGCATATAGCTCAGATATGAGTCTACGATCCTCTTTTTTGCAGATCAACCATTTTTCAAACATACTAAGGGGTCGGGACATTTGGGCAAAATCAGCAGCTTGTGTAACCCAGTGTGCGACTTGTCAGTAGAGGAATGCGTCAGTAGGTAGTAAGTCATAGTCTTTATGCAATTGGGCCAAGTAGATTAATCCTTCAGTGTCAAAAAGGGAGCCCACTCTCATGCACTCCTCCTCCCTCCAACGGTGAAATACCTGAGACGCTTGTACTGGTGGAAAATCGGGATTGTCCACAATGGGGGACATGGGTGAGGGGAATATTGTCCAGCCTTTCGGCACTGCCAACCGATCCCAAACCCTAAGCGTTGGCGAGGTGACGGGCGATGAATATAGTTTCCACGCCCTGTGTTTGCGTGGAAGTCACAATTCCCACCAGACGTTCATTCCCGCCACGGATTGGTCCATAAAATTCCAGTGTTTACTGGAGAGGGGCCTGTTCCACTCAACGAGGTATCGCAGACAAGCTGCTTGGATGTACACGCTTACCAGCAGTAGGCCTAACCCACCCTAGGCTTTCGGGGAAGCAATGTGTGTTAATGAGAAATGCGGCTTCTTGCCCTCCCATACGAACTTCATAATGAGCGATTGCATTTTCACTGCGGCTATTCTTCCTAACCATGGCAGCTTCAGACGCAACCAGGCATCCTGAGCGTTGGTCATTTGATCAAATAATAATGAGTAGTTGAGGGAGACCGTCTTATCAATGGTCGAGGTCAGCCTAAGCCCTAAATAGGTAATGTCTGTGTGCGCCCAGTGGAATGCGAAATCTTGCTGCAGGTCCAGCATCTCGCTCGTAGGAACCGAGATGTTAAGAATCTGCAATTTTGCAAAATTGACCTTGAACCCCGCAGCATTCCCAAAGGCCGTAAGTTCGCTGGTCAGAGACTGCCGAGTTAGCCGGGGTTGAGTAAGCAAAAGGATCATGTCAACGGCGTACATGCTGATTTTATGCACATCCGACCCAAATTTTAGACCAACTATGTCAGGATTTGACCAAATCCGCTGGGTGAACGGCTCCATATAGAGCGCAAATAAAAGCGGGGATGGAGGACAGCCCTGACGCGTTCCCCGGGCGACAGGGAAGAGGGTCGACCTGCATCCATTAACCCGCACAGAGGCCTTGGGGGCAGCGTATAGGGACTGGCTCCAACGGATAAAGTTGTCTCCAAAGCCATATTTGCGCAGCCCTGTGAACAAGTAACTCCACTCGATGTGGTCGAAGGCTTTCTCGGCGTCGATGGAAAGCAGAAAGGACTGTGTCCGCGAGCGATGTACAAGATCGACGAGGTGTAGCAGTCTTTTAGAGTTGTCTCCCCCTGCCTAGTAGGTATAAAACCCAATTGATCTGGGTCTACTATGTCGGCCATTAGGGGGTTAAGGCGCGACGCTAAAATGCCCGCGGACAACTTTGCGTCGATGTTAAGAAGTGAAATGGGTCGGTAGGATCCGCAATTCCTGGCGCCTTTCCCAGGCTTCAAAATGACAGAGATCAATGCTTCCGACATCGAATGTGTTACTTCCTCTGTGTCGAGGAAAGAGTTAAACAGCCGGATTAAAAAGGGAACCAGCGCCATGCAAAATGTTTTGTAAAAAGCGGCCGGGAAATGCATACGGTCCTGGCGACTTAACTATTTTTAACCTTGAGATGGCTCATATCACCTCTTCTATGCGGATTGCTGAATCCAGGCTTTCGGATGTACGTTTGGGTATGGGGGATATGTCACAGGTACTCAAATACTCATTAGGGTCGTGCAAGGGGGCGTCTCGAGCTGCATAGAGGAGGTGGTAAAAGCTATGTAAGGTGTCCACAATTCGGTCGTCTGCGGAGTGTTCCGTCCCATCCTTATCTCGTACTGATTGAATTACGGACATCTGCGTCATTGCCCGCAGTCTGTGTGCTAGCATTTTCCCACATTTATTGCTGCTAAGGTAAAACTTGTGTCACAGCCGCAGAAGAGTGTGTTCTGCTTTGTCTAAGTCTAGGTTTTTCAGCATTTGTCGTTAAATTTTCTAATTCCTGCCACACCCTAGGGGCACCCATACGTTTGTGGACTGCTTCCAGTTCTCCCACCTCTCTTCCTAATTCCTCGCGCTTCTCCCTGCGCAGGGCTGAGTATGAAGCAGTGACCACAATGAACTCTCACTGCGTCACCAACTTCAGCGCCTCCCACACCGCCGCAAGAGGGGTGGACCCCACATCATTGTCTTGGAAGTAGTGTACTATAGTATCTCGTATCCGCTTGACTACCTCTTCAGAGTGTAGGAGGTTTTCTCGAAGTTTCCAACCCGGGGGAGCCGAACGCAAGCGCAGCGCAGGCAAAAGAACCGAAATGAGGGCATGACCTGAGAGAGAGCGGAGTGTGATTTCCGCCGAGTGTAGGCTAGCCATAAGGGAAGGGGAGGCTAAAAAGTGATCAAGTCATGCATATGTCTTGTGCACTGCAGAAAAGTGTGTATAGTCGCTCTCGTTTGGGTGTTGTGTTCGCCAAATATCGCGCAGCCCACAGTCCTCCAACCACCCCCTCCCAGCCGGTGAGAGCGCCCCTGTTTGGTGCGACCTCTGCCCAGATCTGTCTAAATCCGGATCCATCACTAAGTTTAAGTCACCCCCAACCAGGATCGCAGCATCGGGGGAAGCAAGCATCTCTGCTAGCTCAGAGCGCAGTAAAGGTTCTTGTTTTTCATTAGGGGCATATAAAGATCCTAGTGTAAGGTGCGATTCACCCCATTGTACCCTGATGGGCAGTAGCTGGCCTTTGACTTCTGCAGTTGTCGAAATAACTTTACATTGGCTTCACACGCGGAACAGGACCGCTACTCCATTCTTTTTGGACGGCCCAGAGGACCAGAATTGTTGCGGGAATCTTTTATCACGCATGCGCTTGGTGTCTTTAGCGACAAGGTGAGTTTCTTGGAGTAAGCAGATATCACTATTGGTGTTTTCCATGAGGGAAAGCACTCCCAAGCGTTTTACTGGATTGTTCAACCCTCGCACATTCAGACTAATTATTTTCAAATCTTTATCCGTTGGATCATTGGGGGGGTGTGAAGCCAAACACGCGCAGAAGTCTAAGCAGCGCTTGTGCCTCCCGGGGTGACATGAGAAGCCCTTTCGCCTGCCATTCCCACCTAAGAACTGATGCAGAGCCCCTTATAAAACCCAAACAAACCCCATCCCCAAACAATAATAAACAACTAAATATTGAGAAGGAGAAGTATAATCTAGCAAACATGACAAAAGTTTGTCTAAGTGGTTAAAGTCCAGGGGGTAGTGGCAAGGAAATAGTCAAATCAACAGTTAATATTCTCTTTCCACTCCGGCGCCAGAGAAAAGGTGACCTCTCCTCACAACCGGTACTCTCCGTCCCTCCGACGCACATTATTGAACCCAATTGAATGCCACTAGTTAGGAGGATCAAGGGGTGTCTGGGCGCTCTGTAACCTGCGACAGCATTGAAAGAAATGCCTCCCTTTTATTGTTTGCTTGTAGCTAGGTCAGGCTTTGGGCTTGATGATGGTTTCCCGACCTGCTGCCATTCCTAGGTGCGTCGTCTTCGTCTAGTCGGTCTATCCTCCCCTTCCGTAGATGGGACCCTTTCGATATCCAGGGTTTCCAGCACTTCTTCCAAGGACCTGATCTGGAGGAGCTTGCCCTGGTACTTGAAGATAAGACGAAACGACTGGCCCCAAGAGTACGGGATGTTCTTTTCTCGGAGGTGGTTGGTTACAGGCTTGAACGCTCTGCGCTTAACAAGCGTGGAGGCCGCCAAATCCTGGAAGAGAGCAGGTTGGTGCCCGCGAAACTGCACGGGGTGCTGATCACGAGCCTTCCGGAGGATGCGTTCTTTCAACTAAAAGTCATGTATACAGACAAAAATATCTGGAGGGGGGGTTTTAGCGCCATGCGGAAGACCCACCCGATGGGCCCAATCCATTTGGATATCCGAACATTCTTCATCCCCAAGGATCTGGTGAAATAGGGCGCTGACGTAGGCACGCAGGTCGTCACCTTCCCTCTTCCATGGGACCGCTCTAATCCGTATATTGTTCCATCTGGAGCGGTTCTCCAGGTCCTCTGCATGGGCCTGGAGATCGATATTCTGCTCACGAAGGCATATCATCTCTTGCTGCAGTTGGTGGTGGTCTTCCTCCCTACCAAGGTCATGTTCCTGCAGGGTCGCCACCCTCTCACCGATGCCATCGACGTCGCATATAACCTCCCGTAGATCAGCAGTTAGTTGAGAGCGGAGTTCTTGAATGTCCTCTTGTATAGCCGAGAAGAGTTCGACCATGAAAGCTTTGGTCGCTGGGGAGTCATCGCCTTCCATGTGGCTTGCCTTTATCTCGTTTTGGGGGTTCGATTGACCCGCTGACTTCTGGAGGAGCTCTTTCAGCGACTTCTCTCTCCGGGCCCTCGCCGTTGCCATGATGGGCCTGCAGTACCACTGCGCCTCCCGGTATCACCCAACACACCGGTCCGTAGGGCAGGTACAGATCTCCTGGCCCACAGCCTGGTCCCCACTTCCGCTGTTAGGGGCGAGTCCCTGCATTCAGGTCACCATGCCGTTGCGAGGTCTAGTGCCACCCATCACCTCTTATCGTGGGCAAGACTGGTGTGCGCTCCTCCCTGGGTGAAAGTATGCCGGAAGTTACCACCCACGCCTGCACCGTCCACCGGACCGCAGACCGACTAGTGCAACCATCTGTTCTGTTACGCCCTACAAAGGGCTCTCAGACCTCTCTCCCCGAGGTAGTACTTCAGCGCTCCACTCCTGCCGTCGCACCACTTGCTCTCAAGGGGAACACCGGCGTCACTCATGGTTCACGTCGAGGCACTATCTGGCCGAGTCCTCCTTCAACGCACCTGTTCTCTTTCTGCCACTTAAAAAGATTCCTGGGCGGGGGCACACCTACAGCTTCACAGGACAGGTACAATCTGTATTCGGGCCTACGGTCGCCCATAGAAGTGCCTAGACACGCTGCCGGCTGTGCTGGGAGGACACCACTCAGGGGTCAGTGCTCAGGGGTTGAAGGCGGCTTCAATCGCCAGAATGCGCTGTCCGCCAGACCACGGCCCTTAATCAGCCTCCCCAAGCGGCGACTCTTACACCCGGCCCCGCTCCTCACCTCCGATCCTCTCCAGCACTGTTAGGCTATCCGGCAACCACCGCAGGGTCTCCGGTGTCTTCCTCGTCTCGTGAAACAGGGAGCGAGTGGAGGCAATCTCGCCAAACTGCTAGGCCTGCGTTCCCCTGTTCCATGGGCTCCGCCAGCTACCAGGCCAGGCAGTCACGGCGTACTCCAAGATGGCGCCGTTTCCTAGCTCCGCACCACCGCAATGCCACCAGCCACCTTGCCGCTTTACCATGCCAGGCGCACGTAGAGGGGAACACACTAGTGAGGCGCGCCTCCATTCTTTGCCCGCCAACGACTCTCCAATCAGCAGTTAGCGGAGCACGAATTCAGTCACAGCTCGAACCAGGCCCACCAGGCTGTCACCGCTCAGAGGCAGGAAAGTCCGCAAAGAGCAGGCAGCGGCAAGAAAGAAGCGAGCTGCTGAAACCGAGCTGACCTCTCGTATCGATCCGCTCGTAGGAGCTCGCAGATGGACATCAAATCAGGCGATATAACAAGGCTAAAGTGTGGCGGCGGCGGAGGGACAGGAACCCATGTCCTATCTCGCCGCCATCTTGGCCACGCCCCTCGTGGTTCACAATTTAACAGATCAGTGGATGGAGAGAGCTGATCTAAGGCCCTTGTGTGAATGTAGATATGTATGTATTGTTGGTTATGATTTTTTGTATTATATTAGGCTGGCTAGACAGCGCAACTGTGTGTAGACCAGGCCTAAAAATCAATAAGCATAATATGAACTTCTGATCTTTACCCTGTGTATATTGGCCTAGTGAGGAAGATTTCTGTGACTTTATATCTTGAAAATAATTGGGAGTAATCTACCTTTGGCTGCTAAATCCAATGAGAAATACTACATCTGTTTCAAGGTAGAAAAGCAATACATTGGAGAGTATTACATAAGGTTTACTATTTTTAAGAATATGATGAAGCATCCATTTGTTCCTTGTGAAACAGGTTTGCAGATGTCACCCCAGAAGCTTTGTTTTTCCGATTACTAGGTCACACTTCTGGGAAGTTTTGTTTCCACAGCCTATGCTTTTGCCTCTTAGTCCTGGTGTGCCATAACCGATGGTGTGGATTTTTGGCCCCTTTGCAGTGGTATGAGCTGAGACCCAATGTGTCTAATATTTAGTGCTTTTGTATTTCATGTGCAGGCACCTGGCCACTGATGATATTGGAACATTTTTAATGTGCTCCAGAACTGGTGACTTTGTACCGCATGCTTGCTTATCAGATTTTTTGGCCAACGTTTTTTAAGGTGATCTATTATGACCCAGTGATGCTCCCTGGTGGCTTTGGAGGTTTCTTTTCTATCTGCATTGTTAATCAGAAGCCAGTTCCCTTAAGTGTCATTGATGAAATGTGGAGACTGTGTTAGCATGAAGGAAGGTGGTTGGAGCAGTAAAATGTGATTTTTGTACTAAAGACATCAGGAGCAGAAACAGAACTTACACTAGTGGACTTTTAATTGATGAAGTGAAGTTTATTTCTGCTGGCTCTTGTTTTCACAGTTTGTGTACCCTTCATATATAATAGTAAACTGTCATGAGAAGAGGCTATTAATGGCCCTTGAAAAGCCTGACAGTGGATTAATATCTGCAACCATCGAAATACTGAATTTGTCTGTATTCCAGCAGTTTTCCAAGTAATTTCAGATCTGTGTATTTTGTATCCTGTCACTGCTCAACGATCTAAACTGCTGGCTACACAGTTCCATTGTGGCACTGTTGGCATGTTACTGTAAGTTGTCTATGACGGACCCATAATTGCCCAGTCAATATTATTATTTTTCAAAGTGCATCAGCATCAGAGATTAGCCTCTACACTCCCCAGTGCCAATCGCTGTAACCACAGCTGTCATTGGAGAAAAGAATTGCACTAGTATATAGAGGGACGCACACTGTAGACATGTATATGCTTGGTATGCGCTCATAGTCCGTGTTGAGCAGTCCAGTAATAAAAATGTTCTGCAGCTCTTCAAATGTCAGTTTCTGTAATCTTTATTTCATATTCCAAACTAAATTATTTCAGCCAACACATTTCAATTTCATTCTTTGTCCTCACTCACAACGTTTAACACATTTTAGTTTTGGTTTGTAAGAACCCAGTATCTTAGATATAAGCATAGAGGAAAAGAAATAGGATATTGTGTGTATATATAATTCAGTCCATCTTCTTTAACCTACATTTAGATCCATTATTTGTTCTAACTCAGTTTAACACATACTTATATCAAATCATATATGATTTAAGAAGACTTGGGTTCCTTTAAACACAAGTATTTAAGGGCTTGATTACGAGTTTTGCAGTCCAACTGCCCAAACACCTCAGCCTCTAGAAGACAGCAACGCGTGGGGTATTCCGACTGCTATATTATCAGTTGACCGCTGGGCCAACTGCAATATTCCTGGCAACGGTCAATGGTTTTCCTTATTTTTCAATGCCTGTGTGTAAATTTTGACTGCACTTGTGTCGAATTAACTCATATGTATGATACATGTAGTAAAATACCACAAACCCATTGTCGGAGTCTGGTCCCTATGTGTGCAGTCAATATGTATATGGTACAGAATGTACTTACCTAGATTTCACCGCAAACAGTGGTGTATTCTTCGGGGTGAAGATGCTGCTGTGAATGGCGAACCTAGTGAAAGGGATCCACATCGAACTGTGACGGTAAGAACAGGAAAGGGGTGCGTATGCAACCCAAATCCTTTGATTCTTCTGACTGAAAGCCGGTGGTCCCACTGCTGCGGTCGGCTCGTCAGAAAGCCAACTAATAATACTGATGGCAGTGAAACCTCTCTGTACCGCCCTATGGCAGCTGCTTTTCGCAGACCCGACTCGCAGAAGTGTGCGGATGGGTGGCGGTGTCAACGGTTCGCCAGTCGTCTTTCCAACAGCAATCTCGTAATACGGCAGTCGGACTACCGTAGTCGCAGCGGTCCGACCACAACCGCGGGTATCAAACTCATAACCAGGCCCTGAATCTTTTCTTTCATTACACTGTAAATGCTGTTTAATGGCCGAAGGTCCCATCTCAAGCAAGTTGACATTGATTTTAATTCATCATTTAAATGATAAGCAGGTATACAAAGAAAAATATATAACATAGAGGAGGGCTCTTATTGTTAATGTTTCTATATACTGCCAATGCCTTCTAATGAGGCATCTCAATGTAAAGCTTCAATTTTTGTATTAGGTATACCAGATGTCCAAATATGCCATCCTAGAGAACCTATATATAAACCCCTTCATTTTACAGCTATCTTGGGCACTGTATTAAAATCAAATCTTGTTTGTTAAATAGATCCTTATAACTGGTATATAGGATCAATATAACTAAGGTCCCACTTAATAAAAATTCAGTATGCTTTCAGAATACTATGGAGTGTCATAATTCAGATTCGCCAAACTACTTTCGAATCATTATCATATAATATCATGTTTTAAACACTGTAAAGGTTTATATTTCATATTCCTCTTTTAACGCTCTATAACCGTAATGTATTTAGTAGTGCTTCGCAATGAATCTTAACCCATTCAGTGATGCGCTCCCAGATTGTGTATCCCACCCTGCACATGTTCATGGAGCCTCAAATAGGCACCATCTTGGATCCTCTATTTCTATGCCTCGGCCGCTTCCTAACAGAGCCATTGGCATGTACGATGCCTACTTCTGTTTAACCATAAGTATGTTATGTTATGTTAATAACTTTTATTCAGCGCACAGCTGCCCCAGCGAAGGGGCGTCCTGGCCACACATTACCCATGTATAGTGGCGAATTTAATGAACGACATTCATGGAGTCTCAAATGTATTCCATCATGGATCCTATTATTATATACCGCTGCTGTGCCTTCCAGTGCCACAAGGTTCTCTCCAACCTGCTTCTGTTTCACAGATAACTAGCCCACACATTTCATGTGTATAGTGGACACCATCTTGAGCTTGTATTTGTGTTCCTTTAATTTGCCATCTTCCTATTTATCCGAAGTCTAAACAGTGTGTTACGCATATGTCATTGGGTGCATGCTGTGCCCCATCGAGTACCTCACTTGATATCTGCCAACTCAAGCTTATGTATATAGCGCCTCAGCAAATAACCACCCTCTATATTTAGAAATGTATTCCAGGATAATCAAGAATTGTGCTTACAATATGTTAGGATATCTCTATAAAAAATGATGTAATTGGAAATCTGTACTGTGCCCAAGCATAATCGTCCCTAATCTACTGACCCATTTAACCTCAGTGACCCTAAGGTACAGCTCTTTGTTCCCCTCATTTACTACACTCTGTTACCCTCAATCCTCAGAGCTATGCTTCAAAAAGTAAATCGCATGACACCAAAACGCCTTGCAGCCATTATGACACTTTGTGTACTGTACAGCCAATGGATATTTCATATCTCCATTTTGAATTGTTCTAACATGTTCTTGTACTTGCAATTGTATTCGTTTTTTGTGTGCTTTCAACAGATATTTTATTGCAGGTACAGCCTACGACTTGCATAACAAAATCATTGTAACAATTGCTGTAATCTGCTATTCTATACAATTTTTCTATTGTAACTAAATTTCTAAATTTTGTTTCGATCAGGCTGCATACGTTAAAGTCACTGCAGAAATAGAAACGCTTCAATTTCTTTTTTATCGAGTTCCTAATCTTGTAGCCTGTTCTTTTTGGTGTGACATAACTTGGGGTGTAAGCCGTTCAAGATAGTTTTACCACTTCTGTAGAATTTCCTAGGTGTCTCTGGAATTTCATTTTAAATTTAACTTAGAGACTCTAGCTGTTTCACAGCCTCACATGGAAAACAAACTATACACATATATTAATACCTAGATGGAGGGGTATTGGAACAATCCTCTTATTCTATTTCTCTGCTCATCTGTCAGTCTCATTGCCCCCCCCCCCCCCCATCGCATACAGATTGGGGTGATCGGTCATCCCACTTCAACCATTGGCCGTCTTGCAATGTGAGCAAGAGCATTTTGTCTTATCACTTGTACACATCCTCCTGAAAATAGCACTGTGCGGTCATTGCTTTTATTTGCCAGCTCTTTTCCTTGCCATTCTGTATCCTTTTTTATATTTAAGTCATGCTTGTGTGTCTAAACTATGTCGTCAGTCTTCAGTAATTCAAACCCAGTGCTACCTTTTCCACGTTCCAATAAAAATCATATTTACAATAATGATGAGAAGGGTTCCGGTTCCTGTTGTAAGTGCACCAGCCTGCTAGTCAGTGCCCATACTGCTATTTTAAAATGATATGCATTGGTTATATATTGTTTTAGATTTACATTTTGTACTGCAAGCCATTGATTGCCATGTGTAGGCCACGTGTTATTTTCTTTTCACTTTTAGGGTGTATGCTTGGAACAAAGCCAGACCTGTTGGCTTTGCAGGTGTCCTGCATTAAAAGAAACAAACTGTAACTGCATCTTCCACCACTCATTGAATTGCTTTTCTAATCCTCTCAGTGCACTAGGTCCGGCCTTGTAATGCAGCAAGCATGCACCTGCTGGAAACTAGAGGCTTTTCGACCAGGAGGTGATCTACTAAGAACCAGATTGATTTATTGTATGTCATAATACAGTGTGCAGTGAAGCGAGGTAGATAGTTGGGAAGATACAGCAAGTCCAATTGTCAGTAAAATTGCCCAACAGTCTCGATTTGTCGCCAAATTACTGAGTTTTACAAGCATAGGAAAGCCAGATTCCTATGTTCCTATGTTTTATGTAACCCGAGAAGCCTGTGGTTCTATAAAGACTACAAGAGGTGCTTGCTTCCGGCGATTATTTACCCTAGTGTGAGGTCAGAGGGTCTTGTTTGCAGTGAAGGCTTCACATTCCTGTGCTGAAAAGTGATTTGTATGGTTACATGAATTTTTCTTATATTTCAGTGGCACTGAAGATGAATTCAGTTGAATTCTGTAATAAAGAAGAAGGTAACACGTGCCTGATCCTGGAAATTTCCCATCACCGCAAAAGTAAATATACTCAGTTACATTTTTCTTTCCATGTTGTTTTTGATAAATGTAATGATTTTTCCTCCTGGTGTAGGCTGTGGTTGTAGCTCACGTCTTTTGATGGAGGTTACGCTCTCAAGTTTGCGATGAAGGTTTGGGTGTTGGTATCATTAGTGATCCTATCCAATTCATCACTGTGTGTGTGTACCTACTGGGTCCCTAAATAGTCTGGAAGGGGTGCACTGAACTAATATAGCCTTGCTCTTTTACTAATTGGGCAATATATGTGCTGCACTGGCCTAAAGGATTTGAAAATCAGGAAAACAGCTCTGGAGGTTGAGAGAAAATGTTTCTGCAGGAAAAAATGAAATGTAGTTCCTAAATTAATGGACAATCAGTGCCTTGGCACCTAACCAGTGTTTAATGTATAACATACTAAGTTTAGTGCCAAATGATGGCGTTGCAGAATATGAAGGTTTAGTCTTTATTTCACCTTATGACTCTTTCTAAGATCACCCTCAATTTCCTCTGTCTTTATCTCATTCTTGGGGGTCTGTATCCTTCATGCTTTCCATCTTTGTCACAGTGGTCCTACCTTGTCCTTCCTACTTCCTATCTCCTTTTTGTGGCTTTCGCTCCCTTGTTGTGTATCAGATGATGAAAAATCCGGCCCCTAGAAATCCATGCCAGTGCCCAACACCTGCAATAACTGTACAAGTTATGCATTTTGCCTAGCTGGATTTATACATTATAACTTCACAGTCTTGAGTTGCCCCAGTCTGTACAAGCTGAGGCTACAATTACAGATCTGGCCTTGCACCCAGGGGCGGCTCCCTCGCTGAGGCAGAGGAGCGTCGCCCCCCTGCTCTCAGAGCAGGAAAAATAAAATGATAATAACCTCGTTATTATCATTTAATTTTTTGCCACATGGCTAGGTTAGGGCGGGTGGGACTGGGGGTCACAGGAGGAGGTCAGTGGTTAACCCACTTTAAGTGCGCATGGCGGTTTGGCCGGCTGTCTTGGACCAGCCAAACAGTCATGCGCACTTTGCATGTTCCCCACCAGGCTGTGTATTACAGCCTGGTGGGGAACACGCATAGTCTCCCATTCCCCATATGACCTCAAAACCATAGCGCCCAGACCAATCACAACGCTGCGTTGTGATTGGCTTAGGGGAGCCTGTGTACTTCCAGTACTGAAGCTGAGGAGAGACGGTGGCAATGAAAAAATAAATGGTATTGTTTTATTTTGTGTCTCACGCCCTGCCACCTCCGTTCCCTGCCATCCATCACTGCTTGCACCTCTGAGAGGAGACAACTGCTTCTCACAGATAAGGGCAACATTTCTGTAGGCACTATAAGGAGATACCTGCCAGAGGAGACCAAGATTGGTTGTGAAGTGTTGCACAGCCATTTCAAGCCTGACCCTCCTTGAATAATAAAGTAGCAGTCTGCACCTGTTGCAGAAATTGGGGAGGGATAGAAAACTATGCACAACCCCGTCCTCCATCCTCATGAGCCAGGGAGCATTATTTTCTGGTACGACCTTCAAGAACCAGTTCAGGGAAATATGTAGAATATCCTATCTAACTTTAATTATTTGGCACTAGTGAAATCCGGTACACCAACCCTCCTAGCCTGCTTCAGTTTTGGTATATGGGGGCTTTCAATGCTGGCAGGAGACGTTGTATCCCTTGCCTGCATACGCCTTCCCCCGCTCAAGTCCTCTCCTAGGACAGGACTAACATAACTGAATACGCACAGGGGTGGGGGGTGATATCTGATCCTTTCACATACTTCTGTGAATGAGGGATGCACAAGGCTCAGTGTCAGTCATAAACATTGCCCGCTTACTAGCAAACATTTGCATCTGAAACAAAGACACTGGTCCTTCACATTTGATCACCAGGTACAGCCTCCTTTTCATCATATAGGTTGGTCCTCTTAGTTCCTGAAGTTCTCCTTTTGCTGTTTACGGGTTTGAGAAGTTTACTTCATTAGTGTTTGATTTATTTCCCTGCACAATTGAGATTAGTGTATACATTTTATCTCTTGCTGTGCTAAACCTTCTTTTGCTATGAGCTCCATCTTGTTCCTCTTCAGGATCCTCAGTAGAGTCCTCTTCAGACAAAAGAAGTCTGAGGCTCTGACACACAAGTAACTCCTTTGACATAAAACATGCGATGATTTTAACGCTAGAGTACACATCGCAAAGACATATCAAATCACAGATATAGTCTATCGCACTAGAAAACATAAAGTGGACCAAGCTGTACCCTACTCTTGATCTCATAACTAAGGCAAAACCAGTTCTGGGTTGCTTTGGGTCTGGTACAGGGAGGACCTGTCTTGGCAGTTCCGGCTGGAGTTTTTCTATTGGAGCCTGGTTTGCATATAGCTGGGTCCAAACTGAGGTGGCATGGTGTGCACAATAACGATGGCTTGAGATGCGACCACTGGTTGAGATTAATTCAAGCATTCCATCCATCACTTTTTTGTATACTTTAATCCTGTCGTTTGTGACATTCCTTGCTCCAGTGTAACACAGGACATAAATTGAGTCAGACAAACCACATTCCAATTCAATGATATGGGACAATCTGTCACATTACTTTTTTTAATTCAAATCCTAACCAGTGACAAATGCCCCTATGCCACATTCATTATTTGTATGATTTATCAACATTTCCCCTGAATTCCCTTTAGTCTGCTGGCGTGAATGTATGTTAACATAAACTGCTTCTTAAAGCTTCTCATGACCAGTCTGCCTTCCCCATGGAAGCCTCAGGTGATCCTTGTTTCTAAAACTTGCAGAATTAAACATCTCCTCTGTATGCACTTAGCAGGTTAGAGGTAGACTATGCTATGTTAGTGCACCCTGAATTTGAATAACTTACGAGGAGCTTGTCCTTTTTATATTGTTTTTCTAATGTCTAGAGGCTGAGATTGATTGCATGCTCTTGCTTTGTATGCTATTAAAAGAAATACATAAATATTATATCTGTGCATGAATCTTAGAATGACTGTTGTTATTTAAACTGACAAGGTTTTATTTCATTTCAGGAGCAAAAAGCAGCATTGTAAAGGTAGAAACTAGCATCGACGATGATGATGTGCTGGACTGCTCGATGACCGCCAGGACAGATGAGAAACATGCCTTGGACTCCTCCTTTAGTTTACTACCTCATTCTAACAAGCGAAAGCAGACCTACCTTGTGTGTGAGAAGTCAAGCAATGATCAAGCGATCATCAACAGCGTTAAAAAAAGACGGCTTATACCTGAGGTGATTTGCTGTTTGTGGGCTTAATAATTTTAGGACAGTTTTCTCATGCACCCTTCCTCTTGTGGGACCAATTCTTTTATGACCGGGGTCCAGAGTTGCAGACTTAACCTCTTTCTTTGTCATACCTGACTTGCCACCTCTTTGAGGTAATCCTATTCCTTCTCTGAGAAACCACTGCACTTACTTTGACTTGTATAGTGTCCGTAGATTTCCACGGTTAAAAGCCAAGCTCCAGATTCATAAATCATGTTATAGAACGCTGCTGGTGCCTCAAGCTAATTAAGAAGCAGCTGTCATTCACAATCGAAGACAGAGCCCTATGTGGGGAAATGTGTCATGATTGGTTTCTCAGGCAAGTTCTCTGAGAAGTTATCATCCTGTTATGGCTGTCCTGTATCTAAGCGTCAGCAGGGTATACCTGCTACTCACTTACCTCCAAATACTTTGCCATAGTTCTTTTGTTTACAGACTTAACCACACAGTATTCACTGGCTCTCTGTTCATGAGGAAACTACAGTCTCTTAACTCCTCGTCAAGCCCTGAGGAACCATCTCTACCTTTCAACTGTTTTTTAGGTTGATCCTGGGCAGCGCAGGCATGCTGTATTGAGGTAGGGACTTCAAGCTCCGCCCACATTTTTCATTGGCTCGTCTCTTTGTCCACTGTAAACTCGCTGTTCATTGGTCAAAAGAATTAGTAGTCCCTTCTTAGTACCGCCTTGTCTCATTTTGTAACCTCCCATGGCGACACCCCCTATTAAATGTGTTGTTGCTCAGTAGGCTTTAATTACAGCCTCCGAGCACTATTTTCCTCAAATTGCAGGCACAACACGCTCTCTCCTAATGCTTTTCAAAAGATTTTTATAGCACACATTTAGAATGCAATAGGTCTCGCATTTGCAAGAGTTTAAGTTATTGGCATTGTAAATGACAATGCCTTTTATTTATCTATTTTAAAAATAACATATACATAAAAGGCATTTTCATTTACACTGCCAATAGCTCAAACTCTCCTAAATGCGAGATCTATTGAATTGCAAATGGATTTTTTTTTTTTGCCAGCATGCCAAGCAAAGTCCTTCATCTCTGGTCTGGCCCACCCTCTCCTCTGGCTACATTTGGGCACTGAGTGCTTTGTGCCAGCTGCCTGCTGTTAGTGCAGTGTCGGCCCCATGCCTTTGCAGTAGAATTCCTGTATAGGTTTGGGGCACTACTCAGACAATGCAGAAAGATACATCACATTTTTGTTAGAGCCTATTAATATCACAACTTATTAGCTCGATGTGGGGACTTGACTTACCGTTTCCATGTTCACGTCTTGAATTCATAATACATTATTCCAAGAATGCACTTAAAAATTGATGCCCATAATTGCCAAGGTTATATTTTAGGCCTCAGAATATTTCTTAACGAAGTTTAAATTAGGACTGTTTGGTGTTGCTGCTATCGTATTTGTTGTGATGGATATATTGGAGGTACTCTATAAAGCATTACATAGAGTGCAATTCAGGCATGAATTCCAACAGCTTGTTTGTTTTTCTCTTGTTATCGCTTAGCCAGTCTCTCATTTCAAAAAATATTTGTCTGTCTGTTGGGTCACGGCTTTTGGAGTGGTTTTAAATTCTGAGTCAGAAAAAGAACATGTTCCAAACAAAAGTCTGATCTCTCCTTTGCACAATTTTCCCATGATGTTTTACAGTTAAGATGAGGGGCATCAATGCATTTTATTAATTTTTAATTTGTTCTTTCCTAGGGGCTACATTCGAGTTCCAAGTCCAGGGAGGAGCGATCTGCCAAGCAAACAAACTTAGATCGTGGAAAACGGAACTCCAATTCTATGGCTTTGCTTAGTGACGGTGAAGAAAGTGTCAGTGAAATAACTACAGCATCATACAAGAAACCTCTTTATAGCATTTCACACAAAATAACAGAAAAGAAAACCCCTCTAGCATCGGATCAGTTTGCTTCACATGAAGTCTACGACAAGATAATCCCCACCATCCCTTCTCCGCTTGGCATTCTAAATGATGAGCACAAACAGGAATGTGGCAGCAGCATGGTGGGAACACCGGTTGTGGAATCTGAAACTAATATGTACTCTTTAATACAGAAAATGTTTGTTACACTTAACACACTGAACTCCAACATGTCAGAGCTTCATAGCAAAGTGGACCTGCTGTCTCTTGAGGTGAGCAGAATCAAGAGAATAGTTAATCCTGAAGATTCCGTTGCAGAATTCCTGCCCCCTCCAGAGTATCAGTTAACGAACACAGAGCTGAAACAGTTAACCGATCAAAGTACGTCTGCCGGAGATCTAGCATGCCTCTTATTGGTCCAGCTTTTCCCAGAGCTCTTTGGTGATGAAGAGCTCTCGCTCAACTGTAACACGTGCAGATTCGTGAGCAAAAATAAGCTTCAGTCACTTCATCTTCAGCTGATTCGGAACTATGTGGAAATTTGTTATCCGTCAGTTAAGAACTCCACCATTTGGCAGATGGAATGTTTGCCTCAAGTGAATGACTTCTTCACCCGCTTTTGGGCCCAGAAAGAAATGGAGAGCAGTCAGCATAGCGTGCAGTCTTCCAAATTTCTTGAATCTGACCAAGTCGAAAATTCTCAGCTTGTGGAAGACAAAGAGCAGGACGACTTCTCACCATTGGGCAAGTCCAGCAGCACTGCCAATGATTGTGTTAATGCTCAGGACATTAATGATTTTTTAGATGAAGCATCATCTCCAGGTGAGTTTTCTGTGTTTTTGTTGCACCGATTGTTTGCTGAAATCTTTGAGCAGTCAAAGCCAGGTGAAAGATACAGTTGCTATGGTGACTCGGAATCCTCTGCTCTCGATCCTCATCGCCTCCAAATAATCCGCAGATACACAGAAATCTATTTCCCTGATGTCCAAGAAGAGGATGTCTGGGTGGAGCAATGTGCTCAAAGAATAAACGATGAGCTGGAAAACATATATCTGGACAACAGTGATTATGAAGAGGTCACAGATGACTGTTACGACTCCTCTAGTTTGCCTGATGATCTTTCTATTGTAAAGGTAGAAGACGGTTTCGATCACGATAGACCTGGTAGGCGGTCGAAGAAAATTTGGCTTGTACCAATGGACTTTGATAAGCTTGAAATTCCTACTCCTGATTTCGAGGTGCCTTATCCAGAATATTTACTTAACAAAGAACAAATGAAAAATATATATGACAGTAGTTTGTCTATAGGCAACTTTGCTTCCCGAATGCTTGTTCATTTTTTCCCAGAACTTTTTACTCCTGAAAACTTGCGTAAGCAGTACAACTGCAGTGGGTCTCTGGGTAAGAAACAACTAGATCCTCTCCGAGTAAGACTTATTAGACACTATGTGCAAATTCTTTACCCAAGGGCGAAAAATGATAGAGTGTGGACATTGGAATTTGTTGGAAAACTGGATGAGAGGTGTAGACGAAGAGATACCGAACAGAGACGTTCGTATCAGCAACAGCGGAAAGTCCACATACCTTTGCCTGAGGCAAGAGAGTTAATGGGCTTTGAATTAAACCCTGACAGATTCAAAGAACTTTTGGAAGGGCCTCCTTTGCCACCAGAAAGAAGCAGCAAGGACTTTTGCAAAATACCCCTTGATGAACTCATTGTGACTACCCCAGACTTTCCTGTGCCTTCGCTATATATACTGTCTGACAAGGAGGTAAGGGAAATAGTGCAGCAGAGCCTCTCTGTGGGAAACTTTGCTGCTAGGCTACTTGTAAGACTTTTCCCTGAACTCTTTACTACAGAGAATCTCAGACTGCAGTACAACCATTCAGGTGCTTGCAACAAGAAGCAGCTGGATCCCGTTAGATTACGAATGATCCGTCATTATGTTGAGGCAGTTTATCCAGTGGAGAAAATGGATGAAGTGTGGCATTATGAATGCATACCAAGCATTGATGAACGATGTAGGCGTCCAAATAGAAAAAAGTGTGATATCCTCAAAAAAGCAAAGAAGTCGAAAAATTGACTGTTCCCATTATATTGAGGCTCGTAAATTATTTCATAGGCAGTATTCCTAGGTTTACGCTTGGATAGTTGACTGCTGAATTGCATTTATGTTATTGAATGCATCAAAAGGAGACAACCAATAGGACACAACTTTCTACACTAATAGCTACGGCCACACTTTAATTACAGAAGTGGCCCAGTATGTTCACTGAGGAAAAGAAACTTTTTTCAGCAATTTGTTTTGCCAGCCCGAACACTTCTTTGTTATTGTTGTATAGCATTTTGTATTGAACTGAGACATTTTTTAAACACTGTGTCCCTTTCTGGGCAATATTTCATGAAAATGAAACTATGGAAAACAGGTGACATTTTGAAATGTGTTTTTTTAAAAAAAAATATTGCCGTGTTTTTTATTTGTAAAAGTGCCATTTTCATCACAGACTTGAAAGCAGGTTTGGTTTCAGGATGAATAATGTAGCAGTCATTTTTTATATATTGTTAATTAAAAAGAATGTTGCGGTAATGATGATGATGGAGAATGTTAGGGTTATTGTATTTTCTTCATTGAATTCTTCATTTTACGTCCCACCAAATATTCGCCACCAGTGTCAGGCTATCTAGAAATACAGAATGCGCACTCACTGCCCCCAACCCTCACCCCGTCCCAATCTGGAATGTACAAAAAAACACCATTTCAACCATCGTTTGGCGGATTCCATAGACAGACATTTACTTTTCTTTTAAATTCGTTTCCGTGCCCTTTATGAAATATAACACCCCAGATAATTAGCAAAGTATTTTCTTGGGATAAAATGTTTTTTTCTAGCTCCCTTTTTTTCTATTTATTTTATTTGCTTATTGCCAGGACATTTTCTAAAACCCTGCTTAGGGTGAGCTCCTGTTAAGTAAAAGATGTTCATACATAAAATTTAATTTACGATCTGTGGCCTTTTCCAGGTCGGAGTAAAAATCCATAGAAGCCATGTTTGTCCTGTATGTGGTTCAGGCAGAATACTAAGAACTAAATGGATTGTTCCCTGTTTCCGCCATAATGCCTCTGTAAAAGGATTGATAGAATGTTGTTTTTTTCAAAATGGAAGGTAACAAATTCAATTATTCCTAACATAGACCTAGAGGAAGAGGCTCCCCTCCTGCGATGTGTCCGTATACCTTTGTATCTTCGTGTGATTTTTGCCCCACATACATCTTCGGTACATTTCATCTAAGCCATTCCTGGATGCTGTGCTGAAGTGATCTCAGACGTCCACAAAACAGAGGATTTCTTGCAACAGTTAGAAGAATTCCTGTACCTCATCCAAAATTGTTCTGATGTGGTAAGCTAAACAATTAAGGCATTCTAGTTTTTTTTTATCATTTAGCTCAGGTGCGTCTATGGCCAATTGCAGATGCCAAACCGTGTAACCTTATTTGTGATGGAGCTTCCATTACATTGATCCTTCATTGCTATTTATAGACTCTGCATCCTTGCAGTTCAAAAGCCTCTCCAGGGTATATAGGAACAATAATGCTCTGATGTCATCAGCAGGGCCCTTCGATAAAAGGCTTCTATTAAGGTCTAAGTGGAAGGTACGAACACACCGATGGGTCTTTAGGATCTTCTTATCCTTCTCCTTGCTATCTCAGTGGGTAAAATAGGTATACAAGGATCAGCAGAATGGTGCATACTATAGGAACAAAGCTATGCAGCTAGCCGAGAAGCAACTCATTCATCCCAGTCCCCCGATCAAACATGTGAGTAGTTAGGCAAAATTGAGTTTTGTGGACTTTGTGATGGCCTTTTCGTGCTTCTTACATTCAGTGTTAGACTTCTTATATAGTATGCCCTTTGGGCCTCTGTCCTTGCTGCCAGATAGCTCCAAAACATCCATCATATTGGTTGGACTTTTACAGTGATTACACTGCCTGCACAGGTGTTAACTCTGTCAGATACTTGTAGATGCATGTCCTTTGTTAGTGTAACGGAACTGTCATATTGGCTCCTCCATTTGATCATGTGACAGTAGGTTCAGATCAGACCCTGTTTTCCATCTGTATGCACGACGACTTCCTGGATTCGTGCCTTACCTTTCCTCATGAAGGAAGTGGCAACACAAACTGACTAGGGCGTACAGTCAGATGTTTTTTTTGATGGATGGTGAAAGAAGTATATTTGTCTGGAAATTACATTTTTCACAAAGGGACACAGTGTTCCATACAGAGATATCTCTTGCATCCTCAAGAACCCAAGTTATATTGGTGTTTGGCTACTTACCGAGCCGTGCAAATCGTCCTTGTGAAATCACAAAGGGAAGACAGTTTAAACCTAGCAATAAAAGTTTTCCTGTCGTATGTGAGCGAGCAAGTGACAATTGGATCTTGCCCGATAGCTGTAATAAGGATATGGATTTAGAGCTTGTGAAATCTGATTACAGCTCATTCTTTGTATCTTGTCTGAATGGACATGTCATGGGAGTCACTATGTAGTCCCATGAATAGCTAGGACGATAGTGTTGCAAACAATATATTTCTGTGTTGTTGTCAAACTAGAATTTGTTTTGTAAAGAACTAGAATGTAGATTGCCACTTCTGTCCGGCTTTTCTTGAACAGAGATGAAAAAGGGTTCTCTGGGACACTGCCATGAGAGCTAGCTGTCATTTTGATTGTCCTTGTTCTTCGCATGGCCACAATGGTCTGAACTATAAAAGAAAGCTGCATAAGGGTCTTGTGATATAGGGTTGGCATTGCGGTAATTATTGGCACTAGTATCTACATCCCTGCTGGCTGTGTGCCAGTGTCTTCTGTCAAATGCTTAGCCTAGCTTTAAAGAGGTAACATTAAGATGATCAGGACCCTAAATAGAATGTATTTGGTTAAAAGCTGTCTTCCAATGAATACATTGTTGAGAAGAGGGAGCAAAAGATGTTGGGAAGGTTGTAATTCACCTTACCCCTTCCAAAGAATTGAATTGTGTGACCTTTCCCTTCATTATTAATCCACATCCTTACGCTCTTGTTCTGTCCACTCTCATTTCGCCACTCATGACCCTTTTGATCAGTGAAATTTGAAACTATTTTTACTCAAATCTATAATCCGGTTGGACATTAGGTGCACAATTTTAGTCAGTCCACAGGATTAAAGCTTTTTCTGCTGATACACACTTTTCATCGGGAGATGGTGGTAATAACATAGAGATGGTTCTTATATATTCATCATGAAGGTCTGTCCTCTCAGACTTCATTATTGCAGTCTGACTCACACAGTAACTATAGAGATTTCCCCTCAGCTATCACTTGTTTCTGTTTAGCGTTGCATGGGGTGACCTGTTCCTATAGGCATCAATAATTAAATGTAGATTTCACTACATTGTTTTCTTTTACAAGCTTGCAGTAATGTGTCAGTGCTTGTTACACTTAGCAAGTAAGAAGGCATGGCTTCCATGCCAAAGTTGGGAGGATGCATCCTGCTGTCCAGTGGATTTGTTTACTACAGGTAGACTACGACAATATGGCGGAGGTCTGTATTGGCTTTGCAGCCCTCCAGTATGACTTAGTTAGAATTTACCTTAGCTCATTAATTTAATTGGGTATTGCTACATTTCATATTTAAAATATTGAGACCCTTTTTGAAGGACGAAATGGTGTAACACTAGTCCGCAAAGTTCAGTTATTTTTCATATGACAAACAATCAACCCCTTTTTAGTCTCCTTTTCTTTATTATGAGTTATTTTACTTTGCCGGACCGGGTAACATATATGTAATGGTGTTTGGTAACGGGCAGGATGGGTGCACATTCATGAAGCAGTCACTGCCTTATAGTGCCACCCAGATCTAGCCTGATATTGGGAGGAAATTGCATCTGGTGGTAAATGTTTTGCAGAAAAATACTCTGAATGTGTTGTTATAAGATAAATGTAACCTCATTTGCTGCTATCACCAGGTCTACATTGTTGTGAATAGGAAGACTTGCTTTTGGGAGGTTGATAAGACAGTAGGTCTGTTGACATGCCAGGCTGTATCAATGGGCATCACTTGTTTAAGCGAGCATTAGCTCTTTCAAGACAAATTTCCTATCATACAAACTACTGTAAAGTATAGCTGTGTCTGAATGTAAAATGAATCTTGCAAAGTGCTTCAATGTCCCTTTATTTTTAAAATGTCCCGAACGTTGCTGGAACTGTTACATACAAATATTAACAAATCCTAGCGTTGTCCACTGTGGGTTCTGTTCTTGTTACAATCCTATTTACATGTCTGTGTCAAACTTCCAGTACCCTTTAAACGGTTGTACGACGGTACAACGGAGGTAATTACTTTGCATGCCTTTGCCACGCTTTTTTGGCAAGCATGTGTTTACCGCGAATATGTATTTAGAACACAATGGCAATACCACACATTGTTTTTAAATTTAAAAACAATGTACTTGTGGGGGGAGACCCCCCAAACTCCCAGACTTACCTTAAATGCATGGCATTGGCATTCGTTATAAATGCATATTTGCGGTAAAAATATGCGTGCTAAAAAATGTGTGGTAAAGGCACAACGAGGTAAAAACCTTGTTGTAAAAGCTGTTTCCCCTTTAAATTGAAAGTGTGCAAATTGTTGGAGACAATCACATTTTCTCAGTGCGATTTATCATTGTATTTGTAAAGTCTCAGCAGTTACATACACTACTCATCCTACGACTAAATCATTTGAGCTAATGAGACCCTACCATTATAGTTACCCTAGGCAATGACTATTGACCCAGATTTTTTAGGTTAAACTTTAACGCCTATGCCTTAGAAAATAGATCAGATATTTTTGTCTTAAAATACGCCACTTGAAATTTTATTTTTCTTTTGCATCTAAGATTAACATATGGTGAATAATGCAGTATTATTATTTTTTTACTACACAATTCTTGGAGCTGATCACAGTTGTACACCTTCGTTAACAAAATGGCGATGTGCGAATTTGGTCAGCAGAAAATACCAAGAAGAGCCAAAATAATTTTTATATCATTTGTCCCTAAGTTTTCTATTTCAGATTGCTAGACTAGATGTGTTTAAATAGGTTTGTGATGGCTTTGAATGTTAGCCATGGTGGTTATGCCGCTGCATTTAAATACAGCACTTGTACAATGGTAACTTGGTTCACAACAGAAGAGTTAGATTCACAAAGATTTTGATGTGACTTACTCGCGTAGTACCCCTGACTTTCTCCTGTATTTCAAGTCCCACTTACTCATAGCAACATCTTTGTGAATTAGGCCCAGAATCTACAGCGAACACACCTTTTAACATTATGGTTAGCAATATTCTAAATGAATGTATGATTGTAGAAATGAATGTAGCAACATTTCGATGCGTTTCAGTTCACTGTAGTTTTTCTTGTTGTAGAAAGAACACAGTACTAGGCCATGCACAGGCGAGAGATGTCCATTTAAATGTGGATCAATAAAATGAGATTATTTTACCAAAGACGATAAACTGATATGGCGTGTGTTTGTGTGTTATTTTCTTATCATTCTGGATGTTCCCATGAAAATACAAACAAAAAAGAAGGCATTTAGAGAGCACAAAATTAGGATTTTGTGTTTGCTTGAATATATTTTGAAAATATATTTAAAAGGTTATTGGAATGAATTGTTAAACGTAGAGCTAATTGACAAAGCTCTGGTTGAGAAAGTCTGAAATGTTGTTTCTGAATGATTTCTCCTGTGTAGAGCAACTTTATGACTTTCATTGGAATTACAAACGATTCCAGGAGTACTCAAGGAAATATACATTTATATCTACTTTTGCACACTAAATTACATACGTGTTACACATGTAGATCCATCTCCAGGTAAAAAAATGTGGATGTGTGAACCAAGGAAAATGTGCCTTTTCATGCTCAGGTTTTGTCTTTAACTCTTATGACCTGGGTGTTTCCATGGCATATAAAGGTGGACCTTAGAACTTTGTTGTCGGCTGTTTTATTACAGATATTTGTGTGTCAGTCCTTGGTATGCATACCTTATTCCTGCATGAATGTGTCCAGTTCCCTTTTTCTGCTGAAGGATGTGGGTTAGAAGGGCAAGTTACTTACCTTTGATTATACTCTTTCTGGTGGATACTCTATTTAACTTGAAGATTCTACACCAAAAAATGCTTCCCATGAGCCAGACTGGATCTGGAAACTTTTTCCAGAAATGCTCCCACTCACCATGAAGTGGCAGCGTGGGGCTTCATGTTTTCTCCATCCCGTACAGAAGTGACAAGGTGGAGCTGAATATAAGTGCCACCCCTGCACGCTGATATCAGTTTCTGTAGTAGGGGATCTCTGTGTATAGTCATAATCTAGTGAATAGTCCCGCCCATGTGCGTGGACCCCGGAGCAATCAAAAATAATCTCTTACAGTGTCAAAAAATGCAGAAATGCATAGACACTTAAGAGAGAATTTAAAGACAGATAATGCAGCCTAAAAGGTTACACTGTCCAGTACTTCAACTAGAAATTCCACCATAAAATCCACAAAACAGCAAAAGCCTGTACAGATTTCCATTGCTTTAACAGCAAACTCCCTCAGGAATGATAGAGAGAAGAACCTGGACAGACAAGCCCCATAGGCTGCCATTATGTGGCTCAAAACAGGATACTGTGCCTTTAAGATATATCTTCCAGAACCTTCTCCCAGTATCCCAGAATGCATAGCAGGTCCAACTTACTTTCAGTTCTTTTTTCCGGCTCCTGCAAGCAGGACCCTGGAGCATTGAGCTCTCCCTTTTCTAGGGTTTTGTTGGTGTTTTTTCACTAAATTCGATTTTGTGTACTTTTAAAGTACTCTGGTGACTTTCTTCTTGGTTTTCTGCACCCTTTTGTTGTCCATAATGCCTGCATTATTTGACAAATGGCCGGAGTGCTCCAGGAAGAAGGCCAAGTCAGATCCCCATGAGGTGTGTATCCTCTGCCTTCCCTCTTCCCACATCCCAGAGGAGTGTGAGATCTGTAAAGGGTTCTCTGGCAGGACCCTGAAGGACAGGAGGAAGATCAGACTTCAGGGCCTTGAAGAAAGGAGACTGAAGGCTCAAGGTGGGTCTGGAGGGGCTTCTACTGCCCATGCTGAGGCCTCTGGGGGGCTCCCCAGGGGCAGGAAGTCCAGCAAACGTCCACTGTCTCCGTCTGGGTCGGTTGCACTGACCACAACGTCGAGAGGAAGGTCCACGGCCAGTTCCCGGTCTCCCCAGGGCTCTGGGTCGAGAAAACGTCGCCCATCGACGTCGAGGGACTTACACAGGCCGCCGTCGAACCCAGTGTCGATTTCTTCGTCGTCGCCGTCGGCGTCGAGTGGACGGCGTCAAAGGACCCGGCGTCGGCGCTCGCCGTCGAGGCGACACCGCCGTTCGCCGTCGAGGGCCAGGACATCGTCGTCGTCGAGGGGATCCTCGTCGTCGAGGCCGCCGTCAAAGCGGACAAGGTCGCCGTCGAGGCAGAAGAGGTCTCCGGCGCAGAAGAAGTCGACGTCGAGGGGATCGAGGTCGACGTCGAGGCGATCGAAGAGGTCGCTGTCGAGGCGTAAGCGCTCGCCGTCGAGGTATAGAGGATCGTCCATCTGGTCAGGATCGACGTCGAGGCATAGAAGCCAGTCGACGCCGAGGCGTGTGAAACGGTCGACGCCGAAGGGCCGCTCGACGTCGAGGGGACCACGTTCGACGTCTGGACACCGGTCTTCGACGTCGGGGGGTCGTAAGGACAGGCCGAGGACTGTGGGGGGCTCCCCTCAGTCAGGAAAGGATGGTGGGTCGCCGGGTACGGTGTACTCAGAGGTGTATACCCAGAGGAAGACTATTACACCTCCTCCTCCTCCTTTGCCTAGAGGTCCTCCTCCGAGGGCTTCTACCCCTCCTCCATTGCCTCCCCTACCTGCTCTTCCGTCAGGACCACAGGCCCCTGTGCCTGGTGCTCCTCCTCCGGTTCCACCGAGATCGGTGTCGATGCCCAGACTTCCGACACCTCCGAAGAAGACTCCTAAGTCGAAGGTTCCTCCTAAGCCCAAGACGTCCGTCCCGGGGAAGCCGGCGGAGCGTCTCAGACCCAGGAGATCGAGGTCGCGCTCAGGGAGGAGAGACAGATCTAGGAGTAGACACGGATCCTCCTCTAGATCCAGACATCGCCATAGGAGGCATAGGTCCAGGTCCTGTTCGACCTCTAGGACCCGTTCATATTCGCCTACATTGTCGGATTCACCGGAGACGAGGGTGTCTCCGATAGATGACATTGGCACGTTCCAGGAGGTTCTCCTGAGGGGGGCGGCAAAGTTGGGGATCAAGGTGACGGCCCCTACGCCGACGACTTCTGTGATCTTCGAGACTTTGCACAAGAGGCACCTGTCTCGCCCCCTACTGCCTTTGGTGCCAGGGCTGGTTGAGCCTGCTGAACAGCTCTTCCTTACGCCGGCGGTGGTGAAAGCCGCTCCCTCCAGGCTTGTCAAGAAGTACAGGGCGCCAGATTCGGACCCGGCCTTCTTACGGATGGACCCAGTGCCTGATTCGGTGATTGTGACGGCGGCTAGGAAACTACATGCTACCTCCCCGTCCTCCACTGTGCCTCCGGATAAGGAGAGTCGCTGGATTGACTCAGCTGGAAGGAAGGCGTGTGGGACGTCTTTCACGACGATGAAGGCCTCCAGCGACTCGGCGTTGCTGGGGCGGTACGACCGTGCGCTGTGGGATTCCATGGAACAGTTTGCGGACCTGGTCCCGCGGGACAGGAGAGAGGACTTCATGGAGATCGTCCAGGAAGGGATGCTGGTTTCGAACCAAGCCATCAGCGCCGCGGCGGATATCTCCCTGTTGGCCGCACATGGTTACTGCCACGGTATCAATCAGAGACGCCATGCTTGGCTCTGGCTGACGGCGCTCAAGCCTGAAGCGCAACAGCGAGTGGCAAATCTGCCGTTTTCCGGCGACACCCTCTTCGGGAAACATGCAGATGACGAAATGGCCAGGATGAAGGCCGAGGCTGAAACCCTGACGGCAGTGGGCTTGGAGAAGCCCAAAGACAAGAAACCCTACCGCCAGTTCCAACGACGGTTCGGGTCGCAGGGTAAAGGAAGGGGACAGTCTTCTGGGCAACAGCAGCAGCAGCAACAACAGCAGCAATACAGAAGACCCTTCCAGAAGCGTCAGAGGGGTAGCGGTGGCCAGCAGTCCTCTACCGCGAACAAGGGCCCGGCTGGGTCTCGACCCTGAGCGGTTACTTCCCCTTCGTCCGTTACCCGCTCCTGTGGGGGGAGCGTTCAATTTTTTCTGGCAGAGTGGAGAAAAATTACTCAGGACAAGTGGGTGCTGAATATTGTTTGCAATGGATACAGTCTTCGGTTCATCAGCCCTCCTCCATCGATTCCTCCAGTCAGCTCACAGTATCAACTGCGCGAGCTCCAGGCGGAGGCCGACATCCTTTTAAGGAAAAGGGCGATAGAAGATGTACCTCTGTCTCAAAGAGGAAGAGGTCTGTACTCCCGGTTCTTTCTGGTCCGCAAGAAGGACAAGAACGAGTTCAGACCCATTCTGGACTTGCGACAGGCAAACAAATGGATTCGCAGAGAAAAATTTTGCATGCTGTCGTTGCATCAGATTTATCCTCAGCTGCAGCGGGGAGACTGGCTTTGCGCCATAGACCTCCAGGATGCGTACTTCCATGTGCCTATTGCACACAAACACAGGAAGTTCCTGCGATTTCAAGTCGGCACCAATCACTATCAGTACACGGTGCTTCCGTTCGGGCTGAAGTCTGCGTCCCGGACGTTCTCGAAGTGCATGGCAGTGGTAGCGGCACACCTGAGGAAGAACAAGGTGTTTGTCTACCCATACCTGGACGATTGGTTGATCAAGGCCTCCTACTTCTCGGAAGCTCAAGCACACTTCCAGAAGACGTGCGTTCTCCTGAACAAGCTGGGGTTGCACATCAACATGTCCAAGTCTGTCCCGACTCCGGTCCAGTGCATCCAGTACTTGGGAGCCTCCATCGATACGCTGTCAGCAAGCGTGTCTCCTTCGGAAGAGCGACGTTTATCACTCCTTCGGAAGGCTCAGGCTCTCTTGTCCACTCCTTCCACGACAGTGAGGACGGTGTCTTCTCTGCTGGGATCGATGGCCTCTTGCATCTTCCTGACACCACATGCGCGGCTGCACATGAGACCGCTGCAGGAGTGCTTGGAAGATCAGTGGGACCAGAGGAGAGGCTCTTGGGACGACAAGATACGACTGTCTCTACATGCTCTTCAGTCTCTGAAGTGGTGGTGTTCAGCGGAGAATCTCCTCAGAGGGGTTCCCTTCCATATGGACATTCCCACACAGACTATCGTGACGGATGCTTCTCTCCTGGGATGGGGAGCACACTCCGGAGACCTGCAGATTCAAGGGACGTGGTCCCCGTCGGAGTCCACGTACCACATCAATTTCCTGGAACTCAGGGCTGTTCACTTGGCGCTGAAGGCCTTTCAACCGTCCTTCCGGACCAACTCTCTGCTTGTACAGACGGACAATACGACCACGATGTATTACCTCAACAAGCAGGGGGGCTCGAGATCGCGCACTCTGTCTCTGGAGGCGCAGGCGATCTGGCATTGGCATCTGGCTCGAGGACTCTCGATAACGGCCACTCATCTGCCAGGTGTGCAGAATGTTCAGGCAGACGAGCTGAGCAGACTGATTCAGGAAAACCACGAATGGGTCATAAACGACGAAGTACTAGGAGAAGTCTTCGCAAGGTGGGGAACTCCAGACGTAGATCTGTTCGCCACCGCCGAAAACAGCAAATGCCGAGACTTCGCCTCCAGGTACTACCAGCCGGGGACGCTGGGGAACGCGTTATGGATCAACTGGTCGAACAGCTTTCTGTACGCTTTTCCACCCATTCCCCTGATTCCAGCGGTTCTCATCAAGCTCTCCCAATCCAGGGCGAAGATGATTCTGATTGCCCCGGAATGGCCCAGACAGTGGTGGTTCACGGACCTGCTTCACCGGTCTCTCCTTCCTCACATGAAGCTGCCGTGCAGGCCGGACCTTCTCACGAAGTTCGGGGGGCGGATGGTGCACCCCAACCTCTCGTCTTTGAGTTTGGCGGCATGGCTCCTGAAATAGTGCAATATGGCCATTTGAATCTCCCAGAGGATTGTATGGACATACTGAAGGAGGCTAAGCGACCTTCCACTAGGACTTCTTATGCTTACAAGTGGAAGAGGTTTTGCATCTGGTGCAAGTCTAAGAACTATGACCCTACCACATGCAAGGAAGATGTCATCCTTCCATATCTGCTACATCTGGCGCAGTCTGGCCTTAATGTCCATTCCATTAAGGTTCATCTGGCTGCTTTGACTGCCTACAGGAAATGCCGTTCACAGACTTCCTTCTTCCAGATCCCTGTGATCAAGGATTTTCTAGAAGGCTTGAAGAAAGTGTTCCCTCCTGTCAGGCTTCCTTCGCCTTCATGGGACATGAATGTGGTGCTGTCCAGGTTGATGAAGGAGCCTTTTGAACCTATTCATAAGGCTTCGTTGCAGCACCTGTCCTGGAAGGCGGCGTTCCTCGTGGTTATTACATCGGCCCGCAGGGTGAGTGAAATTCAGGCGTTGTGTTGCCAAGAACCTTATACTGTATTTCATGCTGCTAAGGTTGTTATGCATACTCACCCTAAGTTTCTTCCCAAGGTTGTTTCTGATTTTCATATCAACCAGGCTATATCTTTACCTACGTTCTTTCAGAATCCTTCATCTCCAGCGGAAAGGTCTTTGCATTCCCTGGATGTTAGGAGGGTGCTGAAATTTTATCTGGATAAAACCAGTGATATTCGTAGGTCAGACCAATTGTTCATCAATTATGGATCAGTCAGGACGGGTCTTGCGACCTCTAAGCAGTCTATCTCTAGGTGGATTGTGTCCTGCATACAGCTGTGTTACCAAAAAGCTAATAAGACCTTAGGAGGTAAGCCTAAGGCTCATTCCTCCAGGGGCAAGGCTGCCACGACAGCATTGCTCCGTAATGTTCCGATTGCAGAAATCTGCAAGGCGGCCACTTGGAAGTCGGTTCATACCTTTGCTAAGCATTACTGCCTGGACACTGATGCTAGGGCAGATGCTCAGGTTGGACAGGCTTCGCTGCGAAATCTGTTCGCACAATAGTGGTGTTGATTCTCTTTACTCCACCGCCGCTTTGGTGTGGGGATGGGCTTGCCATTCTATTCACTAGATTATGACTATACACAGAGATCCCCTACTACAGAAGGAGTAGTTTCTGTCCTGTAACTCCAGTTCTGTAGTAGGGGTATCTCTGTTATAGTCATAAGCGCCCTCCCTCCTCCCCGGTGGAAAGAGACATATTCCTTTAAGGAATGCTACAGGTCTGGTGTGTTACGCCTTCAAAAAGAACTGAAAGTAAGTTGGACCTGCTATGCATTCTGGGATACTGGGAGAAGGTTCTGGAAGATATATCTTAAAGGCACAGTATCCTGTTTTGAGCCACATAATGGCAGCCTATGGGGCTTGTCTGTCCAGGTTCTTCTCTCTATCATTCCTGAGGGAGTTTGCTGTTAAAGCAATGGAAATCTGTACAGGCTTTTGCTGTTTTGTGGATTTTATGGTGGAATTTCTAGTTGAAGTACTGGACAGTGTAGCCTTTTAGGCTGCATTATCTGTCTTTAAATTCTCTCTTAAGTGTCTATGCATTTCGGCATTTTTTGACACTGTAAGAGATTATTTTTGATTGCTCCGGGGTCCACGCACATGGGCGGGACTATTCACTAGATTATGACTATAACAGAGATACCCCTACTACAGAACTGGAGTTACAGGACAGAAACTACTCCTTCTTGTTTAAGTCTTTCTGCTTGCTCAGGCATGAAGCATTGTAAGTACCAGTGTACAGAC
This sequence comes from Lissotriton helveticus, assembly GCF_964261635.1. Classification (NCBI taxonomy): domain Eukaryota; kingdom Metazoa; phylum Chordata; class Amphibia; order Caudata; family Salamandridae; genus Lissotriton; species Lissotriton helveticus. The sequence goes on from NC_136067.1 coordinate 830,855,683, forward strand.
TCTTACGTTGGGACTTTTTACATGTTAAAAAGAGAAAAATCCACAGAACTGGAATGTGGGAGGGGAGTGAGAAATCTGTGGTTAGAGTATCCTCCAGAAAAAGGTATACCGAAGCTAAGTAACTTGTTCTTCTAATGAATACTTCTAACTGGAGATTCCTCACCTTAGAATAGACACCAAAGCAGCACTCCCCAGGTGGAGGGTCTTTGGAGTGTACTCAGACCAAAAGGTCTTGGAGGACCTAGCGGGCAAAATGACCTTCCCATTGTCAAGGCTGTAGAGCATTGTAAACGTATGCATTGATGCCCACGTCACAACCTAGCAGATGTCAAAGACAGGCACTCTGAATGCCAACACAGTGGTGGTAACCTTAACCGTGAGCTCTCAAACCTTCCTGCCGCTGCTTCTTGGCCAATACGTAGAAAATCTTAATGCAGAGGACTATGCATCTCAACAGGGTCCTCTTCTGCTTACACTTTTTTCCCCCTATAGAAGAAAAGCTGATCGTCCACATGATGTTCTTTGGTACGATCAATATAAAAGCTTAAAGCCCTTTTGGTGTCCAGCCGATAAAGCCTCTCCTCTTTTGAGCGGTGAGTGGGGAGGGAAAGAATGCAGGCAGGGTGTTAGATTGCCCAGTGTGTTAAGAAATCATACATTTAGGGAAGAAGACTGCTTGAGTTCTCAAAACTAATGTGTTGCTTACTCACACAACAAGCTGAAGTTGGCTGTGTCATCGGGCCGCCCTGGAGCTCCGCCGCGGGAGACACTTGCGGTCTCTCCGTAGGGACCTCCGCTCCTGGGACCGTGTGGAAGAAGCGGTGGAGTCTGAGGGGGTAGCCGAAGCTTATCTAGCAGCAGCCCCAGTGCCTGCAGCGGCCACAGCATTGGACTCTACATCACAAGCAACTCCACAAGTAACGTCGATAAAGGAGGTGAAGGGGAAGCCCGGAGGGGGGGGGCTAGCTCGTGGTAATCTATTTCAGGGAGCCCTTGGTCTAGATTTGGTTTTTATTTTCTCTTCTTGTTGTGTTATGAGATTGTGTGCAATTCAAAGCGTCGGGACACTCTTCTGAGTAGCCGTACGCTATATAAAACCCCGGGATAAGATAACATAACATAACATAACATAACCAACGGGGGACGGGGGACTCCCAGTGTTTGCACACAGCTTGAGATACCCAGCAAGGGGCATAGAGGAAAAGGTTCCGGTAAATACCATAACCGAGGGGGTAAAACGAAAAATAGGAAAGGGGGTGGAAGTGCATTCCCTGTGGTCGGAGCGCAGACGAAAGTTAGTCTTGAGATTGAGAGCCCGATCCCAGGAATTGCTGAAGTGGGTAATGAGTGGTTCAAGACAGCAAGTAACTCTAAAACCCCTTCTAAAATCTCCTCTTACCTTTCTAACGACGTGAAAGCCAAACGAGCAAAAAAAGCGAAAATCGTCCCGGACTCTAGCTCAAAAATAACACCATCTCTCCGTTCCTATTTGAAGGTGATTTCTCAAGTATTAGACCTGGTACAAAGCAACAACCCCTCAGTGAGCGCATCCTCTGACCAACAAATGGAGACGGATCAATCTGGTTGTTTGGATGTGGTTATTCCTGCGCTCAATAATATTAAGATGTCCTGTATTGACTCCACTATAAGTCCTCTGTTGGCTGACGCTAAAACTACCTCGAGCATCCCCCTTTCTACTACACTTTCGGCAGAGCTGAATGCCGGGAATGACATCAGTACTAGAGAGTCCTCAGCGGAATCTCTCTTGTTACCTGTTACCTCCACTGCATCAAGTAGTCTCGTTGAGGTTCAAATGCAAAATCAAAGTCAGAGCCTAGAGGGGGACTCCAACTTAGATTTGAATTTGAATATTTCACAACAGTCGATTCCCAATCCCTCTTCTTCCTGTGCTATGTCATCTAGCCCTCCTGTTTCCAGCATTAACACCCCCCCAGATCTCACGGTCTCTTCATTATTGCCCATGTTCTCTAACTTGTCAGCAGATATAAAACGGGGCTTCGACGAGTCAACGAAAATCCAGAAAGAGATCAGATCTTACTGCGAGTCTTTAGACAGCAAGATAGATGGTTTATTTTCGAGAACTGGTGCGCTTGAAGAAACAGTTGCTGTGATCTCTCTTGAATTGGATAATGCCAAGGAAGAGATCACTAAAAAGAGAGGATACTGCCTTGGCAGACAGATTGGAGATTTTGGAGAATAATTCAAGGCGCTGTAATATTCATATCTTGAATGTGCCAGAAGGTAGCGAAGGCTCAAATATTAAGGCATACATCATCCAACTCTTAAAGAAATCTCTTAATCTTGATCACACGGAAGAGGTACTAGCTGTAGATATTCAGCGAACACATAGGGACCACTTTAGACTGAGCTCACAGAGGACCAAACCACGTAAGGTATTAGTAAACTTCCATACCTATTCACTAAAGGATCAGATTCTCAATCTAGCCCTTAAACAAAAGTCACAATCAGGAGATGGCTTTAATTTCCAAATAAGATCCGACCTATCAAGGGCCACCTTAAATAGGCAATGGGAATTGGGCAGAAGGATGGAGGCATTTAGAAATCTAGGGGCAACAGTACAGCTGAGATTTCCAGCAGCTCTGAAGATTATGATGAATAATAAAATGTTTAACATTCACACGGTTCAGGCTGCAGATGACTTATTGATGACCTTTGGAGCTGCAAAGGGGGCCGAAGGCGGCTCGGGATAAAAACTATGAGGGCTAGATTATCTTTTATTTCCTGTCTTTTCCTTCATCCCTTGATCTTCCAAAATTTCAGTGTCTCCCCTCAGAAAAGGGGGAACGTGAATACAAGTTTATGAGAAATTCGAAAAAAATGGAGAGAGTAGAATAATGAAGGTGGAGGAGGATAATAAAAAAATATAAAAAAGAGGGGTAGAGAAATAAATGGGGAAAAAAGGGAGGGAAAGGAAAGAAAAAAAGGGAAAAAACAAAACAAAAACACAAATATAAATAAATAAATAAAAAAAGATAAATATGAGGTTGAAACACTTAACACTTAAACGAAGCTATTTTGCACTGTGGGGGTTTGACTTGAATCTTTTGGGGCACCAAAGCAAATAAGTATAATGGAGCATTACGCAGCCCTCAATATTATAAGATACACTCTTGCAGGAGCTCAGAAAAGGGTTAGGGGTACCAAAAACCGGACATGTTCCGGTTAGATAGAACAAGGGTTCCTCAAGGGTGGGTGGGGGGGTCTCACTTGGGTGCGGAGGGTTGGGGGAAAAAGCATAAAATATTCCTCATTTCCGATTTGGTTGTTGATTATCTTATTTCTACCTTTATAGTATGGACAGGCACAGCATTTTTAGGCATTCTATTTCAGTTGGTAGTTAATGACTGCATGACTGGTCGAACTAATCTTACCTGCCATGAGCATGCTTAGGATTCTCTCCTGGAATATTAATGGCCTGCGCACCAAACCTAGATCTAACAGGATCGTTCAATACTTACGGGACTCGGATGCGCATGTCATAATACTCCAGGAGACACACCTGGTTGAAGCCGAGCTGCTAGACTTAATAAAAAAAGAACAGGTGGATAGATCTGTCTGTTTCAACTTTGCAAACAACTACCACTAGAGGGGTTTCAATTCTTTTTAAAAAATATATCACCACAAAACTTTAAAAGCAGAAGGTTGATTCCGCAGGCAGATGGGTCATCGCCGCAGTGGTCATAGATGGATCGCATTTTACCATAGTTGGGTACTATGGACCTAACCGGGACGACCCGTCAGCCTTAGAAACATAATTCTCCGAACGTTTGCACTTCCCAGAACCTGTCATAATGGCAGGAGATTTTAATATTGTGCTTAATCCTCTGATTGACAAGACCCCGTCTAGTCGACAACAAACATTCTCTAAATCCAGAGCTTTCTTACTGAAATCTATGAATCAATATGGAATCCTAGATATCTGGAGAATAAGAGCAGGTCAGAAACCCGGCTCCTCATTTCGCAACTTCAAATATGATCATCAATCCAGGATTGATTTCTTTTTAATAAGCAGAGCTTTGCTTGACTCGGTAAAAAATATCGCTTATTTACCGTCGCACTTGTCAGACCACTGCTGCCGTCTCTTTAGAACTTGTAGGTTTGACTAGATCTTCGGACAGGACATGGTTGTTTGATCGTTCCCTCCTCTCATCTCCAGAAGATCTCGCATGCATTAAGGCAGAAGCACAAGAATTCTTTCGCCTTAATATTGGCTCTGCGAATCCCAGTACTGTCTGGGACGCTTTCAAGTGCTTCCTGCGAGGGATTATTAAGAACAAAACTGTATTCCGCAGGAAGCAATACACCCAAGAAGTTGAATCTATAGAAACCAACCTGTCACTGATCCAAACTGAACTAGAGGGCTGCAGTAATGTTTTTAACCCAACTGCATCGGTTAAGCAGGAGAAGCTGCTGGAGCTTAAAGGGCAGTTGGCTTCCATCCTCAATCAGCGTATTCTCCAGAAATGGGAAGCTAGCAAGTTAGCCAATTTTGAATTCGGAGTCGGAATAATGTATATTTCATTAAAACTAGGGCTGGGACCGTATCATCTGACGCAGAAATAAGATCAGCCTTCAAGGATTTTTTCCAGAATATATATCAGGAGGATATGAATATTTCATCTGATAAAATAAAGGAGTGGTTGGAAGGTATTTCTCTACCATCATTATCCTCAGAACAAAGTTCATCTTTGGACAAGATGATCACGGAAGAAGAGGTGATGTATGTAATAAAAAAACAGCAAGGGGGGTAAAGCGGCGGGGCTCGACGGCTTGCCGTCCGAAGTATATAAACATCTAACAGCTGAAATTGCTCCCTTTCTTGCAGTCATATTTAACCAAATTTTGCAGGAAGGAATTTTACCTCCTACTTCCTGGAATAATGCTTCCATCACACTCATCGCCACCGACTGTGGTTCATACCGCCCCATTTCAATACTTAATGCGGACTATAAAATCTTTACGTCCCTCTTAGCTAAGAGGCTGAGCCGGGTGGCTCCCGAAGTCCTACACTCCAACCAGAAGGGCTTCGTGAAGGGTCGCCAGCTCTTTGAGCTGACGTATGACCTTATAGGAGCAATTGATATGGCGACAACTTCTTCAACGCCTCTAGCAATTCTCACGTTGGACGCCACCAAGGCCTTCGACAGGGTCAACTGGTTGTACCTGTCGAGGGCCTTGGAAAAATTCGGCGTGGGTCGGTCTTTCCGCAGAGCGGTGGATCTCCTATATCATAATCCAACTGCTTCCGTTTTGGTTAACGGAGGTCTTTCTGAGCCATTCACCATCACAAGGGGCACACGGCAGGGGTGCCCTTTATCCCCTCTGCTTTTCGATCTTTACATCGAGCCTTTTGCGCAGAAAATCCGCCAGGCTAATAACATCAAGCCTTTTAAGTACAGAGATTGGGGAAAAAGGGTGTCACTATACGCTGATGATGTTATGATCATGACGTCGGATATTAGCACCGCGTTCCCAGCAGCCATAAATCTAGCACGGGAGTTCGGGAAAATCTCAGGGTACGAGGTTAATGCATCTAAAAACCGAAATAATGGCTTGGAACAGCGATCTAGCAGGTTTCAACGGCCAACTTAGTAGTAACCTCAGATATCTTGGTTTAAGAATCATTAAAGACATTAATCTGATTGCATCTACCAACTTTGCAATAGTTGCAAAAGAATGCCGGAAATTAATGGAGTCTTGGAAGCATCTCCCCTTGACAGTTCTGGGTCGTGCAAATTTAGTGAAAATGTCAATCTTACCTAAGTTAACTTTTATTTTTAACACCATACCGTTATTCTTTGACACATCACTTGTGGCGAAGATGCAAAGCGACATTTCTTCATTTATTTGGAAAAACAAAAGTGTAAGAATAGCTTGGAAGAAATTAAGGCGGCGCAGGGAGAAAGGTGGCTTAGCCGGTCCTGATCTTCAGATATATGCGTGGGCCTTCCAGATGACACGTGCCCGAATGCTGTTAAAAATCCCAGCAGACCAAGGCATAGGGTTGATGTTCACGGCATTGTTGCAGGGTGAAGAAGTCAGGCAGTCGGGCTTCCTTTTCAAGTTTGGCGACCCCAAGTTTTTCAAGAAGATCAAATTAAAGGTGCTGCAGGGTTTTGCAAGAACTTGGTACAATCTTAGAACCGCAACCAAACTAGGATATTATTCAAATAGATCTCCAATATGGGATCTCCCTGCACCTCCTGGCTGGACAACTGATGCATTGGTAATCCCACTAAAATCTCAACATGGGGTGACTTATTTGTGGAAGGGACCTTGCTTTCATGGGAACATCTAGCAAGCAAGGCTGGTCCAAACCTGTCTAGATTAAAGTATCTGCAAATCTCAAGTTGGGCTCAAGCCCAAGCGCAGCTAGTTAGACCCGCTCGTCTCCACAATAAACCTCTAGGAGAGGGCAATCAATTGGAATCCCTCATGCTCGATAAACCAATATCACCTAAAGAAGTCTCCCTATGGTACAATTTAATCTTGGAGGAGATCGACGGGGATTTCCATCTCCCAGTAAAATTATGGGGGTCCTTGATGCCATCCTTGAACTTGAACGATCTATGGACAATGTAGTGTAAAGTTTTGTGGGACCTGGTTAAACCTGCTTGGCTCCGCAGGAATCATCTTTTCACCATTCACAGGGACTAATATTCCCCACAGAGGTTATCCAAATTTTCAACAGGGGGTCAGGTCGCATGTGCGCAATGTGGCCTAGTGGCAGCCTCTGATGCACACATGTTCTTTGATTTCCCCCAACTCAGGTCTTTTTGGGATCAAATTAGCACCAAACTTACATCTTCCATCGGTTGCACGGTGTCTATCGATCTTCCGCAAGTAATCTTCGGAGTAGTAGACCAGAAGCGAAGTGCAACCAAATATCTTCTATTTTACTCCATCTTGGTGGCCCGCAGAGAAATCTGTAAGCGATGGAAAGAGACATCTCCCCCTTCCTTACATGATTGGTGCACTTCAATGCTACAAGTATCAAAATTAGATCTCGCCAGAGCTGGGAAACCAGAAAAAAGAGCCTTTGGCACTTACTTGATTGGTCTCGCTAGAAGAGTGGGGTTTTTTTGTGGGTTTTTTTCCCCACGTCCGATGATTACGAAGCCATGATATACTTTCTCTGCTTTGCAACCTCGCCTTCCTTGTTGGGTGTAAAGGTTGACTCAAGCAATAATGGTAACTGGCTGATGGTTAAGCATCTGTCTAATAAGCTACTGGGGGCAAGATGGACAGAGCGATTGACACAGCATCAGGGCTTTGGCAATCCCACAAATCGGCCGTACCTCTACCAGTTTTTACTGAGTTTGCTTGTCAGTTCCACTATCTGTCTTTCTTCCCTGTTCAGAAGCTCGATAGATTACAACCATGGTGGAGATGAGGACAAAAAAAAAAAAAAACAAGCTGAAGTTATCATAATGAAGGAGACACTATGCACAGTCAAGAGATGCAGCAAATAGCTATGCATCTGCTCAACGGCAAGCACAAGAGAAACACTGGGAACAAATTAAGGTCCCACTGTGTCATCACAAATGGTTTGAAAGGAATTGTGTGTAAAACGTGTTATAAACCCTTATAACAAGAAGCTGGTCTTGCAGACATAAAAAGACAGAAAGGGTGTACAAATAACTGTTAACAGTGCGCACCTCAAGGCCTTATGGACTAGGAAAGTGCAAGAGGCTAAGAGGTCAAGAATCTTCAGAGCTACTCTCACCGAGATCTAGGCTCGAGGCTTGATCATAGCCTAAATGTCATGGATTTGTTGCAGTGGAGGGAAGACCTCGAACTGTACCGTATCCAGGATAGTTCCAATGAATGCCAGTCTCTGAGAAGGACTCCCGTTCGACTTTGGCTCATTAATCATGAACCTCAACAATGTCAGGAGATTCTCCATTGTCTCCATGTGGTCTATGATTGACTGTGGCGAGACCGCCGTGAACATCCAATCATCAAAGTAGAGGAAAACTGGTATCCCCATTCTCCGAAGGTGTGCCACAACCACTGCTGTCACTTTTGTGAACACCCAAGGGCGTTGGTGAGGACGAAGGAGAGCACTGCAAACTTCAAATACTCCTGGCTGACCTTGAAACGCAGGCAACTTCTAAGGGAATTCAGGACAGGTAAATGAAAATAAATTTTCTGCAGATCGAGGGACACCATCCAGTCTCCCAAGTCCACAGCAGCCAAGACCTGGCGTCGCATGAGCATTTCGAATTTGTTTTTCCCAGGAAGCCATTTAGAGGTTGAAGGTGCAATATAGGCCGAAGACCTCTGTCCTTTTTCTGGCCAAGGTAAGAACCCTCTCCTCTTTCAGAGTCCAGAGCCCTCTAAATTGCACTTTTGGAGAACAACCATCACATCTTCTGTAACAGAATGGACAGGTGCTCCTCTGAAATTTCGCTGGATGGGGGGGGAGGGGGGGAATTAGACAGGGCAAATAGAAAGGGTAGGGTATAGCCTCAATCTTCTTGGAACCCATGTCTGGTGTAGGCACAGGGAATTACTTGGGGTTCACCTTGCTGGTTGAAGCCTGAACTCGTGGGTGGGTGTTTAGTGAGAAGATGAGGTTTGCCAGCCACTGGTGTGTGCCACCTGCCTATTGATCAGTGGACAAGAACAGGGCTCTCACAAAGTACCCATCAAGTTATTAGTTTGAGCCTCATTAAAGGGAAGCAAGGGATTAGATGTGTCTGGCCCAGGCTGTAAGAGTGTTAGCCTTTGTCTTGACTGAAGGCAGCTGCAATTCCAAGATCTTAGCTGTCCCTTGGACCACTACCGCAAGTGATGTAGTCTCTTTCGTTGGTTGTGCAAGGGGTGAACTCAAACTTGTATCAGGGAAGATATTATACCCAATGTACTGTAAAAATTGTCATCTTCTTAATGAGGGGAGAGATCACCATTTCCTTCTCCACAATCATTATCTGCCTCTAGCGGTGCACCATGTTCACAGTCAAAGTCAAAAAGATACTGATACCTCTGCTGTAGTGTCTGCCCTGATAGAGGCATTTGTACAGAATCGGGCTGTCTGACGACCGGTTGCTTTGTAGTAATTTCGTAGCATGACGTCAGATGATATTGATTAAAGATAATGGGGTAACCCAGTAACCCTCAGAACCTGGGTAGGAATGCAAAAGGAAACAATGGTTATGTCGTGAATCGCTTATAATTGGTTATTACCGTACTTAATACGGATCTTAAAATTACATTAAACATCAAATGTAAGAAACACACAACACATCAACCACAGCTAAGTTTAAAAGATGAGTTATTTTTTTACTTTTTAGATATATATGTAAATAATCGGCTGTCCAACACATAAAACTGCAATAAAGCACGTGATTGGTGAAACAATTAGTGACTGGTCGTGATCAGTGACAAGGTGCTATACAGAAGTGACACAATTAACACATATTTACAAATATGGACAGTATTTTACAAGCGTGTCCACCATTGAATGCAAAAGCCACAACAGGATATAATATTTTCTTATTCTAGTTGAGGAGTTGCGTGGACAAGTTGAACTAACAACGTCGACGTTTTGACCCTAATACTTAGTGCAGATTCATAAGCATCTGTGGTGGATCTTCATCAGGACAAGGGAGGGTATGACAGCCTAATGACTCAGGAAGGGTAGCACATTACTTTTGTGTGTCCTAATTTCGGAGGTGTCAGCCGACTACTTACACCCACATCAGAGTTATATTCTATACAATCATGAGATACTTTCATCACCAGCCGGTGGAATGAATAAAGTGGGGCGCCGCCGTAGCGATCACCAAAAGTTGAATGGTTTCAAGAAGGAGACGTCCTCGTCCGTCTGAATCTTTCCTCGAGTGATTCTCAACTAGAATAAGGAAATATTATATCCTGTTGTGGCTTATGCATTCAATGGTGGACGCTTGTAAAATACCGTCCATATTTGTAAATATGTGTTATTCGTGTCACTTCTGTATAGCACTGTGCGGAAATGAGTGACAAACAGGACGGACTTACTGGGGTATCGCCATGGGGAGAGTTGACAAATTGGGCAGCGCCTCGAGACCGGGACTTTGTTGGAAAAGTACCACAACCATGCTACTCTCATGTTTATCCACAGCGAAACGCCCGCACCGAGAATGACCTGGAAGTAACCAATAAGGACGCCGGAAAAACTTCCCTGGGACCAATGAAAGGAAGCCGACAACAAGGGGAGGTGTCAGAGACCGGTGGCGTGCTGGAGACAGGAAGCAAGTCGAGGAGTGAAGACGGACCCTGTGCGTAGACCCCAGGATACGGACCCGAGAGAGAAGACATAGGACCCGAGAGAGAAGAGGTGGGACCCGAGAGAGAAGAGGTGGGACCCGAGAGTGAAAACGCGGGACCCGAGAGAGAAGACGCGGGACCCGAGAGAGAAGAAGCGGGACCCGAGAGAGAAGACGCGGGACCCGGAGCCAAGAACGAGAAGTTAGCAGACGAAGCTGGAGAACTGGACGAGAGCTGGTGCGAAGACTGGTGGTGTCCGGAGGATGCTGGGGAGCTGCTGCAACACTGGAGAGTTGCGGCGGAGCCGGTGAGTGATAGCGGCTCGAGGTAATTGGAGGGTGGGTTGTGGGAAGCGGGTGGTGGAACCGAGTGGGGTACGGATAAAGGGAGGGTCAGTGGGAAAAGTCCGGCCGCATTCTGACGTTACCTCCGTATCGGGAGGGAGGGGAAGGGGGGCATGCACTTCTGGAGTTCTTTGTTCGGATAACTTCCAGCATCAAGGCTGTTGCAAATCTCTATTCCCCAATACCTTAGGCACTAAATAAATTCCCTTCCCTCACTATCCCGTCCCCAGGATACAAAGAAGTACTATCAACACAAAAGGTGTGGTGACGGTATAAATCTTCCTAAATACACAACAACCCCTTATCTCACGGCTTCCTCCTCTTTCTCTCCTCCTCCTATGAGCCTTCGGGGAGACCACCCTTCCACCAAGAACAAAGAGCAGGAACAAACATCCGGGGGTTCCCAGTCCAGCTCAGGTTCTTCCCAGAACGCGTCGGACAAAGAACGGGAAGAAAAGCCACATACAACCTCTGTCACCTACTATTGAAAATAAAAATCCTTCTTTACGCCAACTTATACGGCCTCGCCTGTTTATCAAACCAGTCCTCCCACAAGTGGTGTCAGAAGTGGGATTGAGAGGCAAGATGGAGGCTGCCTTGGCGAAAATGGACGAAAATCAGGAGCATTTAGGGAAAGTAATGGAACGGTTTCTAACTGTTGTTGAAGAAGACCGTGGCCAGTTCCAACAAGCACTTACGGGACAAGGTCAAACCCATGAAGCCGCAATAGACAAAATAACTGAAGCTTTTGGACATCAAAGAGGTCCCACTACCCTACCTTCTGTAGTATTACAGCGATATGTAAGCGGGGAGGACCCAGACTACTTTTTCAATAACTTTGAAAGAATGGCCACCACAGCATCCTGGCCCACAGATAAATGGGGCCAATACTTAGGCCCTCTCCTATCGGGAGACCTACAGGCAGCAGATCAAGCTGCTACTCTTCAAGGAGTAGTCCCTTATACCAAGATAAAAAGGTGTATCATGGAAAGGTTAGGGGAAGACGATGAAACATATAGGCTGAAACTGAGACAAATGAAGGAAGGGCCCCAAGAAACCCCTCGAGCTTTGTACCTGAAAGACATGGTGGATAGGTGGTTAAAGCCCACTACCACTGACAAGGCCGGCATTATGGGCCAAAATCTACCTAGAACAGTATCTAACTTCTCTTTACCCTCCCACACAACACTGGGTCAGACATCAGGCCAATCTCACTTTGGAAACTGCTGTCGAGATAGCTAGTGCCTACAATAGAGCACAGGAAATCCAAAAAGGAAGAGAGGAACCCATGGGAATATCTGGGGGACAGACGACCCACCGACCTCCCCGACCTCCGATAGTGAAGAAACCCGAACCATTGGCTATTGTACCCTGTGTCCCTCTTATCCGACCACGACCACCTTCTATGGGCCCTTAGTGTTTTCAATGTGGAGGGATAGGACACATTGCCAGGTTCTGTCCCCAAAAAGAAGAACCGATGGAAATAGGGATGGCTCGAAACTACTATTGTTCACCTAGGAAAAGAAAACACCACCAGATAGGTGCACGGTGTCCGTAAGCGGACATCCAGTAACTGCTCTAGCTGGCACGGGGTGTTTGCATAGTGTCGTAAGACCCCAAGATCTAGGTAACAAGGTGGGACCAATAGACGGGGTTGTTTCAATTCTGTGTGTCAATGGGGACACGAAACACCACCCCACTGCTCAAGTTCACATACAACATCCCCAAGATCCACGGACCACTTTGACAGTAGGGCTAATACCACGATTACCCGAACAGGCCATACTGGAGAACAACTATCCTAAATTGACACCGCTGTTACATGGTACTCGTTCCCCAGCAGATGCAAATGAAGAATTGATATCATCAGCCCCATATGCCCAAGATGTAGATTAATAGTGCCCCCCTACAAAAACCAGCAAAAGCCGGAGACAAAGGAGAGCCGAAAAGGGAAAAGAGCCGTTGGTGTTACCTATCATACCTGATGAGAATCCATGGGAAACAGACAGAAACTTCCACGCAGTTCAACAAGGCGATCCCGTGATACAAGAAGCCTGGAATAGGGCCCTTGAGGGCGAAGACCCCCAACACGTATGTCCTTATTTCTTTATAAACAACGGGTTATTGTATAGGAAAGGGAACCCTACACAAAAAGCCCAATTGCTGATACCAGGTCCATTCAGGGAAAAGGTATTATATCTAGCCCATAGCCACCTGTTAGGAGGCCATTTTGGAGTTGAGAAGACTGAAAAACTGATCTTAGAAAAGTTTTATTGGCCAGGAATATACCAGCAAGTTAGGCGATATTGTAGGGTATGTCCAGTATGTCAAAGACAGAGCAGATACCAACCTCCTAGGGTTCCATTACGACCACTGCCTATTATTGATGAACCATTGCGCCGCATAGGTATGGATATAATAGGGCCTTTGTTGCCCTCACGAAGTGGGTGTAGTTACGTACTGGTCATAGTAGACTATGCTATGCGCTTTCCTGAGGCCATACCCCTACGTCATCCCGATACTGCTAATATATCCAAAGCTATGATTGGTGTTTTTTCAAGGGTGGGCTTCCCAAAAGAAATCCTAACTGATCAAGGCACTCCCTTTGTGTCCAGGATGATGAAGCAGGTCTGTACGCAACTGGGAATCAAACAGATCAGAACAGCGGCCTATCACCCACAAACAGATGGGTTGGTGGAACGATATAATGCCACCATTGAAACCACGCTAAAAAAGCTGTTGGCTTTAGAATCCAGGAACTGGGAAGATATGTTGCCTTTGGCACTGTTTGCGATTCGATGTAAGGAACAGAAAAGCACTGGGTATTCCCCTTTCGAATTATTATATGGCCACAAACCTCGCACATTATTAGATATGGCCCAAGAAGGATGGGAAGCAGAACCCAACAATACCAAACCTTTAACTTAATATGTATCCAATTTGAGGACCCATCTGAGCCAGATCCGGACCATTGTACGTACCAACCTAGAAGACTCCCAGAATGCCCAAAAAGGGCAGTATGACAAAGGGACAAAGGAAAGATCATTCCAAGTGGGGGGATCTTGTACTGCTGATGATGGCGTCCTCAGATCAAAAGCTATTAGGACAGTGGCAGGGTCCCTAAAGGGTTACGGAACAGGTGACTCCTGTGACTCCTGTGACCACCTCATAGAGACAGATCCGGCCAAGACCATCTCCCAAAAATACCATATCAATCTGTTTAAAAAATGGGAGGGTCCTTTGCCGGTATCGGTTAACACTGTGGAGACACAGAACCCCTGTTTCACCAATGTATCGATCCTGAACTGCCGCCGCCACTAAAAGAGGACCTATCACAGGTATTGCAACCCTGTGCCAATACCTTTTCAACTTCTCCAGGTAGAACCACCCTTATTGAACACGCTATAAAAACCCCACAAGGAAAGCGGGTTTGGTTATGACCATATCGTATACCCGAAGCCCGTCGTCAAACTATAAGGGAAGAGATACAAAAGATGTTACAAATGGATATGATTGAACCATCTGTGAGTGAGTGGAACTCATTCATTGTTCTTGTACCAAAACCAGACGGGTCGGTACGCTTTTGTATCGACTTTCATGAAGTCAATAAGATATCAGAATTCGACACGTATCCCCTTCCCAGGGTGGACGAAATGGTAGAGAGAATAGGCAGAGCACAGTATAATAGTACTTTGGATTTGTGCAAAAAATATTGGCAGGTGGCACTCCGGGGACAGGACAGAGAAAAAACGGCTTTCTCGACTCCCGATGGGTTATAACAATTCAAAGTGTTGCCTTTTTGGTTACACGGGGCACCTGCAACATTTCAAAGAGCCATGTATGTAGTGTTGAAACCCCATGAGAGTTATGCAGGTGCCTATATTGACGATATAATCATATATAGTAATACATGGGAACAGCATTTGTTACACCTCTCACAAGTTGTACAGACAGAAATACACGGTCTGAAGATAAATCCTGCCAAAAGCCACCTGGCTGCCCAGACAGTCCGATACCTGTGTTACTTGTTGGGGGAAGGAGTCATAAAACCTCAGGCTTCAAAGCTAACGGCTATCTCCCAAATACCCTGACCTAGAATCAAAAAAGATCTATGGGTTTTTCTTGGATTACTTGGATAATATTTATCCCAGGGTTCTCCCAAATGGCAGCCCCTTTGACTGATCTACTTCAGAAAAATGTCAGAACTGAAGAAATCTTAAGATCACCCCCCTCTTAGGTAGTACACTCCTTTGAAACCCTGAAGAGTTCACTATCCTCAGACACGGTCCTGACTAATCCCGATTATTACCGTCCCTTTATACTCCAAACAGATGCCTCCGATCAGGGCCTTGGGCTGTATTATCTCAGGAGACACCCCAAGGAGTAAAACCGATATTATACATCAGTCGCAAACTTTTTACCCGGAAAGAAAAATTATGCGACAATTGAGAAGGAGGGAATTCACCCTCTTTACAGACCATGCGCCCTTAGAATGGCTAGCTAGAAATAAGGGACACAATGAAAGGGTACTGAGGTGGTTCCTGTCACTACAGCCATATAGATTCCAGACTAAGCACAGAAAAGGGAATGAACAAGGGAACGTTGATTATTTGTCCCGATTTCCCCAAAACAAAAACTCTAGAAGAAGGACAGCAAGGGAAAGGGGATGTGAGGAAATGCGTGACAAACAGGACGGACTTACCGGGGTATCGCCATGGGGAGAGTTGACAAATCGGGCGGTGCCTCGAGACCGGGACTTTGTTGGAAAACGACCTAACCATGCTCCTCTCATGTTTATCCACAGCAAAACACCCACACCGAGATTGACCTGGAAGTAACCAATAAGGACGCCGGAAACACTTCCCTAGGACCAATAAAAGGAAGCAGACAACAAGGGGAGGTGTCAGAGACCAGTGGCGTGCTGGAGACAGGAAGCAAGTCGAGGAGTGAAGATGGACCCTGTGCGTGGACCCCAGGAGACGGACACGAGAGAGAAGACGCGGGACCCGAGAGAAAACGCGGGACCCGAGAGAGAAGACGCGGGACCCGAGAGAGAAGATGCGGGACCCGAAGCCAAGAACGAGAAGTTAGCAGACTAAGCTGGAGAACCGGACGAGAGTTGGCGCGAAGGCTGGTGGTGTCCGGAGGATGCTGGGGAGCGGCCGCAACTCTGGAGAGTTGCGGCGGAGCCGGTGAATGATAGCGACTGAAGGGAATTGGAGGGTGGGTTGTGGGAAGCGGGTGGTGGAACCGGGGTGGGGTACGGATAAAAGGAGGGTCAGTGGGAAAAGTCCGGCCGTATTCTGACGTTACCTCCGTATCGGGAGGGAGGGGAGGGGGGCTTGCGCTTATGGAGTTCTTTGTTCGGGTAACTTCCAGCATCAAGACTGTTGCAAATCACTATTCCCCAATTCCTTAGGCACTAAATAAATGCCCTTCCCTCACTATCCCGTCCCCAGGATACAAAGAAGTTCTATTAACACAAAAGGTGTGGTGACGGTATAAATCTTCCTAAATACAACAACCCCTTATCTCACAGCTTCTTCCTCTTTCTCTCCTCCTCCTATGAGCCTTCGGGGAGACCGCCCTTCCACCAAGAACGAAAAGCAGGAACAAACATCCGGGGGATCCCAGTCCAGCTCAGGTTCTTCCCAGAACTCGTCGGACGAAGAACAGGAAGAAAAGCCACATACAACCTCTGTCACTTCTACTATTGAAAATAAAAATCATTCTTTACGCCAACTTATACGGCCTCCTCGCCTGTTAATCAAACCCGCCCTCCCACAAGCACCTTGTCACTGATCACGACCAGTCACTAATTGTTTCACCAATCACGTGCTTTATTGCAGTTTTATGTTTTGGACAGCCGATTATTTACATATATATCTAAAAAGTAAAAAATAACTCATCTTTTGTACTTAGCTGTGATTGATGTGTTGTGTGTTTCTTACATTTGATGATTAATGTAATTTTATGATACGTATTAAGTACGGTAATAACCAATAATACGCGATTCCCGACAGAACCATTGTTTTCCTTTTATTGTCAGATGATATTGGGTTGAAGTCTGTTTCAGTCGACACTTCAAAATTAGCACCAGATCCTCTTCCAGTACTGTTGATACAGTGTTGATAGTGAACAGCTGGCACAGGTCCTGGAACCGGAGTAGACATATCTACCATAGTAAGGGACCAAGAACGAGTCCTAAGGGATCAGACTATGTGGGGAAAGTAACCGCCAGAGGAATTCCAACTAGATGCCCCTATGCTGATTATCTGCAGCATGGCCTCTGAGATGTTCTCGATCTGCTGTGGTGTCACTGATAGCTCGTGGAACCCAGGGTGCACTGCTGACTGACATTGTGGTGCCCAAGCCCCCTTTTTTGGATATGGCGCGATCATATGGGATTGAGTTCCCCCTCTCCTATTTATGTTTTTACTTGGCCTTCGATTTGGATTTACAGAAGGATTTCAACCGCAAGATTGAAATCTCACAGGAATAGCCCCAGGAGCGAGAACATTCAGCACCCACAACCTGTAGCAGGAGCAGGATTTATGCAAGGGTCTTGATTTCTTGTGTTCAACAATGTACAGCTTTGCTTATCGGACCCGGATGCATGAGGGCTCACTTTTTGTGTGACTTCAAGTTATGTCCTGAACCCAAACACCAGAGATATACCCCATGCAGTTCTGTGACTGACATCTGTTTTCTACTGTCACAGCATGAACTGAAACCTGTAGTTTCAGGAGGGACATCATTCCCTAGCACACAGGATTTCGTTTTTAGGAGTTGGTGCTTGGCCAATGAATTTAGGAGCTGAGCTCCGGATCCACATTAGAAGGAGTGAAAAGAAATGAACTGATGTCAGCACGCAGATGTGGCACTTATAAGCTCCTCCACACTGTTACTTATTGGGCGGTTCGGAGCCAGAGCCAAGCTGCACAGCACCACCTAGTGGCGTGTTGAAGCATTGCCGGAAAACACTTCCAGATCCAGTCTGGCGCCTAGGGAGTATGTTAAGGTGAGGAATCTGCGGTTAGAAGTATCCATCAGATTATATGCTTCGCTCATGCTCTGCAAATTCCCAACACGGGACCCAGCTCTGATTATTGGGTGCTCTCCCTACCTTCTAGCTTATTCTACAATTTTCCTCCTTCAATACATGCACATGTTCCAATCAATCATTTACAGTAGCGGACCTGATTACCGTCTGAATCCTTGGAGTATCGTCATGTGATGCATGTCTGCACTCTGTGCAACCATCAGTACAAGCTCCCTCAGGTATCACCTGGCTTGCCGGCATGGAGTATGAGTGCACTTACCCCATATGAGACGTTGGATTTCATCTCTAGGAACAAGAGTCCGGAGGTAATTACAAGTCACGTGCCCCAGGTGCGGTACTAAGCACCCTTCGGCTGGTGTGATAATGAGCCATCCCTTGAAGGATTCTCCCGTCCCAGGTGGTGGTCACTCTACACAAGTATACTATGGGAAAGTAAAAAGACCATCTACCTACCTGATGACTTGGTTTACCCAGTCTAGGGTGAGGGAGTGAAGTAAACTCCAGTGGATGATCTTTCTAGGTCCCTTAGTTTGGATATTCTGTTTCACAGTGGAGCAGAGCCCAGTTCCTGTCTGGGTCCTGGGTCCTGGGTCCCAAGCTGCTGCTCAAGCTAGTATTTCCCTTTGGGCACGGAGGTGCAAGTCTATTACACACAGGGAGATCAAGCAAAACTCCATACCCGGAAAGAGAAAGGGGGTTCATGTCTCCACTGGCTCCAGTAACAATGGAGACATACCCTGGAGGATCACTCCTCTCCTCTGTCAGTCTCTGTTGATGTCCCAGTCTGATAGACTTGGCTCGTTTCCTATTTTTCCTCAGTCCCCGCAGTTTAGTACAGCATCTATTCAGTACAGGTGGCTGCTGAGAAGAGAAACCCCAGTCGGTTAGTGACTGAAGATCCTCAGTGTAGGAGGAAACGTATGAAGTAACTTCCTTCGAATCCCAATATGCATAGGACCAGCCCTTACTCAGCCAGCTCCGCTGTAGATTCAGCTGTGTCAGTCATGTAGGATGGTTGTCTTGAGACTGAAAGTGCACCACGGTGTACACCACACCACCTGTTCTGCCTAAATATTTTCCTGAGTGGCAGAAATTTGATCCAGTCTCCCTGTTGCTGATGTTGGGCTCTCAAGTCTAGGTGCAGTTGTTGGCTGTCATTTCTTCAGTCACAGTCCCCAGATAACCTCAGAAAACCCTCAAACTCACAATTCACAGAAGGGAATACAAAATGTGCCCGGCGCTATTTCTCAGTTCCCCGTTTCTCTCACAGGAAATAGTCTATATCCTAGTTCATTTCATGAGTAAAACATATATCAAATTTCAAGTATCCATATAAAGTCTTTTATTTCAAGTTTGTCTTCTCGTCAAACACTTGAAAAATTTATTCTTATTTTATGAAGAACTCTGATCAAGTTTTGGAAGCTTGAATGCAGATGTTCCATTAATTGAAGAATGATTTTTTTCAAGTGTTTGAAGAGAAGACAAACGTGAAATAAAAAGACTTCATATGAATACTTGAAATTTGATACGTGTTTTTCTCAGCACATAAACTAGTATATATATATACTCTAACCTTGAATGTCAACACAGATGCTGAGCTGTTTAATGACTGGATCGGGAATATGGTGTCATCCATTGCACCGGCAAAACACGCAATATCCAAGCGGGACTCCCCTTCCGCTCCCTGGTTCTCACAGGACCTCAGAGTAGAGAAGGCAGCGTGTAAGAGGCTGGAGAGGCTTTGGAGAGTAAACTACGGGCCTCTAGAAAAAGCCCGATATAAGGAAGCCTCCAAAAAACTGCAGGAGGCCGTTAGAAAGGCAACTCTGTGCAATAGCATTTCAGATTTCTTTGACGATAAAACTAAGCGAGTTTATGAGTCCTTCGGTCCGGAGAGAAAAACGGTGAAAACGAATCTGGTTGTCAAAGTGGTGGTTGGTGAAACTTTGGCACAATTCCAGCCGATAGCTCTGAACGCGGTTATGCAGGAATTAAGTCGATGTAAGTCAGGGTCACCTGATGACCCCTGTCCACCTAAACTCTGGAGCACCATAGCTGAATTTGTGGCTCCCATAATACAGCAGATTTGGAATATGTCCATCTCCTCCGGGGTGTTCCCGAAGATATGGAAACATGCCACTCTCCTCCCGCTAAAGAAAAAACCAAATGGGGATCCCAAGGACCATAGCAATCTTCGTCCGATTTCTCTGTTGGCAGTGCCAGGCAAAATGTTTGAGAAAGTAATCCAGCGCCAGTTAAGCAAATTCACTGAAGATAATAGGATATTGCATGAGACGCAATCAGGCTTTAGACCCGGCTTCAGCACTGAGACAGCACTAATTGAGGTGGCAGAGTCAGTGAGGTGGTCGATGGATTCAGGAAACTCAGCGATGCTGGTGCTCCTGGATCTGTCGGCCGCTTTTGATACGGTCGACCACGCTAGGCTGTTGATGCGACTGGCTGAGGTAGGCATTCAGGACCAGGCACTGGGGTGGATACAGTCGTATCTGACTCAGAGAACACAGAAGGTGGCGCTGGGGACCGTTTCTTCAACACCCAAGATCCTCAGCTGTGGCGTCCCTCAGGGGTCGGCACTCAGCCCATTATTATTTAATATCTACCTGGCTCCACTTTTCACGCTGATTGCCATTCGGGGGGTCAAGGCAATCTCATATGCCGATGACACCTAACTGGTGTTTCCGTATTCAGAGGTGTCGGAGGCGTCCTTTTCGAGTTTTAAGGGCTGTCTCCAAGATGTTGCATGCTGGATGAACACAAATAAATTAAAACTTAATGCAAACAAGACGGAAGTGATCTTTTTTGGCAAAGGCCCCCCTCCACCCTCAGAGCTTTGGTGGCCGTCGGAGATGGGACAGGCCCCTTCGCCTAGCCAAATGGCAAAAAATCTGGGAGTGCGGTGGGATGACAGTTTGTCCTTTGCCTCGCACATCCAGCAAGTAGTTGGTTGCTGTCTGTGTAAGCTGAGGAATCTTCGGAAGATTCTGCGACTTTTACCAGAGGGCTGCCGAAAAACAGTAATCCATGCCACAGTGACATCTAGACTGGATTACGCAAATGGCCTCTACCTGGGCTTACCAAAGTACTTAATCCAGCGGTTGCAACTGGTTCAAAATGCGGCTGCGAGACTGTTAATGCGGATCCCTTTCAAGCATTCGGTCTCTCCGCACCTTCTCTCACTTCACTGGCTACCAGTAGCCAGCAGAATTATATTTAAAGCACTCACGCTGGCCTTTAGATCACTGTATGGCACCTGCCCAAATTATCTGAAAACTCGGTTGCCGAGATATACCCAGGTCCGCTCCCTCCGTTCCAACGGCCGCGTTCAGCTTGTAGTTCCACGTGCTAGAAGGGCTCGGTTGGGAGGACGAACTTTCTCGGCCAATGTGGCGGCACTCTGGAACACCCTGCCCCCAGCGCTTCAGCAGGCCCCCTCCGAGTCTGCATTAAGCAAATGCTGAAGACCTGGCTTTTCACCCAACCGCGCTAGGCGCTCAACTCTGGTCCTCATGGTCAAACCTGTTCTTCTAGCGCCGGGACACCTCCTTGTGAGGTTGCTGTTCGCGCTTTATAAAATGCCGTATTATTATTATTATAGCGAGAGAGAGAGATAGATGCTTAATAAATATATTTGATTTGCCTACTTAATAATCTTTTATTCTGAAGTCCATTTTCCAGAAAAAGAAGTGCAATATTGTGATTTGCCAACTTCCCTGTTTAAGCTCCAGGGACAGAGGAGTTAAAGAGGCAAGGCGTGTGTTATAAAAATACAGGCGCTATTTGCAGCCCTGCAGAACTGTGGGTACAGATTAGCATAACATCCACAGGAAGCTCTCAAATAAAAACATTCCAAGAGAGAGGCTCGTGCAGGAGCACGCGAGCAGCATCACAAGGGAAACAGAACTAAACATTGACACAACACAGTCTATCCTTATTTGAATAAGATAAACAGCTTGCGTGAAATGCTATCAAACAGGGAAACATAGAAAAAACAATGATACAACAATTTTCCTTGAAGTTGAGAATTCTGAAAGTAAAACTTCCTATTTTTAATCACTTCCACTAATCCCTCTACCTACCTGTCTCCTGACTGTCATTTTCACATTCCACCCTGGATGTGCTACTTGAGTCCACTGCCCAATAAGTTGGCACGGTCGGACTGGGAACAGAAACCAGCCATGGCGATTCCGCTCAACCGGGCACAGGGGGGTGCTACTAAGGAGCACTGGCCCCAGGGTGAGGGTGAAGGGGAGGCTAGTGTCAAGTACTGCTGCTGCTTTGGTTACAGGGGCCATATTGCAGCACTGCTGCAAAACCGTTACCCACCCTTCCGGCTCACCAGAAAACGCTTGGTGCCGGCTACGGCCAGTCCGGCCCTATAGGCAGGGATCTCAAAGTAATCCAAGCGCAACAAAGGCTCATTATTGCTTCCACTTGCAAGCACACTGTTACAATGTGCTAAACTGGCCAACTTCAAGTTACAATTTCGGAAGACTTGGAAACACAACTTGACACGACTTGGAGAATTTAGCCAAACCTCCGAAAACCAATCTGGGACTTCTTGATCTATCAAAATCCCCCACTTGGATTGCTTAGTACCATAACATTTCATCTTTACTTTCCAAACTATTGTTTCATGCATGTCATTCTTTTTAACTCACAACAATGAATTTGGCTTCTCAGCAACACAAGATTTTCTCTTTTTGCAAAACAGCACGGAGAGTGGTGATACCCCCAATTTTTCTCAATTGAAAGCGTCTTGACATTTCTCTTACAATCAATGAGGTTTTGAATCCTGTGACTCAAAATCTGGTGAACTCTCTCCACAAGAACATTGTAAGGAGAAAGAGTACAAGGGTGCATGTTTCTGCACAATGACCTAGTTCAATATTCTCATGCTTGACGAAATAAACAGCACCAAACGCTAATGGAAGGAATGCTTGCAATTTGTCTAACCATTGGCGATAGCATCCTAGCATCCCAACTGATCGTACTTTTACTCACCATGCCACCTCAGTTTGGAACCGGCCATATGCAAACCGCCTTGATCCTACTCCTCATGGGAACAGTCCAGCCCAAACTGCCAGGCCAGGTCCTCACCAAACCGGAACACAAGCAACCTAGGATCAGTTTCACCCTGATCAGCCAGGTGTTAATTGGTTCCAAGAAATAAATTGCACACCATTGTCTGTGGTAAGACTGAAGAAAAACCTTTCAGATAAAAGCACACTCTAAACTTCCGTAACAACCTCAAGGGTGAGCTTTTTTTTTACTGAGTTCCACTTTGGCCAGTACTGGCAAGTATCTAGGATCACTTTCCAAACACTGGAAGGAACCCACAAAATCCCTATCAAAATGGTCTCAAGAACTAGGTACTAATGGAGTTCTACGACTCTTCAAATCTTGGCACAAAAACAAGCAACCAAGGCAACTCAGTATGGCTACCAAACCAAAGATCTAACAAGTTTTGTGATAGCTGCCTCCTGCAAATGGCCTTTGTGTGTGTTAGGATGTGCATCTTTTTGCATGATCACCCCTAAACCTTTGGACTGTTGCTATATTTTCAACTCTGAGAGTGCACCAAATCCTGCCAACCAGGCCTCAGTGCCAGTGCTCTCACCCTTAAAAGTGTAGGTTTAAATTGGCTTACCCCAATTGGCATAAGTTAACTTACTTATATGTCACTAGTTTATGGTACCTGGTGTACCTAAAGCCAGTAAGTTAAGTGTCCCTCGTGGACTGCAGCACTGATTATGCCACCACAAGCATGACAAAGCAATGCTCCCAGACTGCCAGTGCAGTCTGGTCGGGCGATTTTTAGACTGCTAATTCAACTTTACAATTTCAACCAATGACAACGCTCAAACCTACCTTTTTTTTTTAAATATATATGCCATCCCCAAGGATGACCCAACAAGCCCTAAGGCACAGTGAAGTATACTAGAAAGCAGGACATGTGTTTTTACGTGACCCTACAGTAAAGACCTGGCATTATTGTTTTTACTGTAGAAAGGCTATTATCCCTATTGGCGAGTATGGAGTGACACCTTGACAACTCAGCAGTGATAACTTCTAAATGGGACTACTAAATACAGTACTTCAGAGAATCAGACAAATCATTGCAATAAACTCGATTTGTTCCTCAAGTCAAACTCAAATGTAACTATTTTACAAATGGCAACTTTAGAAAGTTGCCTCTTTGGTGCCCAAAGTTTTCCAGAAGCCGTCAGCAGATACACATAGCTGCTGTCCTCAAGCCAGCCTGCTGCACTCCTGGGAAGAGATGAGAACAACTCTAAGGAAGAAAAACAAAGGACCTGCTGAGGAAAGAGGTGTAATCTCTTCCTGGCAGGATGACCAGAGTGGGTTTGAGCCCAAAAACAGAGCTTCAAAAGGGAAGGCAATTTGAAGGGCAAATTGTACTCACACATGGAATGGGCTGCTCTTTTGTTTTATCAGACAGGCTAGCATCTCAGGCAGAGATGGACAAGTTGTTGACAAACAGATTTTTTAGAAGGGAGTATGACCCCAATGTAGCCACAGCTCTGGTTTGAGCTAGGGAGCTCCACACACCAAGAGAACGGTTTTGCTATATTGGGAGTGGGTAGCATAGTGCACCCGAGAATAGTTAGATGCCACACTGCGTAGGAAGTTGTCATCAGGAGGGATGGGACCTGGTAGCCCATTGGCTAGTTAGTTGCCACATCCCCCAAGGCTTGTAACATAAAAGTGGCGCCCCATGGCACCCAGGAGACAGATCATGTCTCTACTGGAGAGAGGACTGAAGAACTGCCCAGCTGCTCGCTGGACCTAGAAAAGAGAGGCTGCACCGAAAACTGGACTGCCCCTTGGACTAGCAAGGAAATAACTGTGCCTGCAGTGCCCCACTTGTGGAAAATTTGAAAGCGAGCACCACATAGAGGTGACTGTAAGAGTCAGTTGGCAGACTCCCTGTTACAGCCACAGGGTCAAAAATGCCCAGAAGCCTGCACCCTTGAGAGCCCAGCGAAAAGAAGCCCGACTGCCGCTTGGGAGGCCGAGTCCTGATCCTCAAAAGTTGCACCTAAGTCTGCTGGACCCGGAAGCTATCAGAGTGTAGTTTGGTCACCAAGCACATAGCCTACTTCATGTTAAAGAGAACTGCTGGTTTTGCTGTAATTGGAGACCAGTGGCAACTGGTTTTGTGCTGGACTTCACCTAGACACCATGGGAATCCAGCCACTGAGGGCAAAGTCACCCCACAAGCTGAATGACCAAGGGATGGCCACAGGAAGACCCCTTTGCATATGGCAGGGTCCAACCTGGGGTGGAGTAGTGGGCAAATGAACGATGGATTTAACCCAGATCTTTTGACTGGGGGAGAATGTTTGCATTGTCAGCATTCCGTCCATCATTTGTTTGCTGTAACACAGGAAGACCCCTGACACCAGCTCAGCATCTCTGAACATCTTCAGCATCCTGTATACCTTGTATAAGGGAAAATACTATTGACTTCAATGGTGGTTTGACCATAGGACTCAGAAATGGTTTGGATGCTGGTAAGAGCTAGGGTAATTGTCCCCCAGGACCTTACTGTTACCTGTGACTTGTTCCCTATTGGAGTTGGCTCTCTAAAGAATGGCCAAACCCTAAACCACCAATGCAGTATATTGCAAAGATTTATTGAATTTAGTGAAAAGCAGTGATTTATTGTTTCTTTAACAACATTCATATCTACAGTACACTCCTGTGGATTAGTGGCACTGAGGTGTCTATTTAAAGATGAACATATAACCTATTTTTCTAAATTGTGTCAGATTTTTCTTGTTTGAATTTCTTCCTATTCACTGTTTTTGGTACTACTTATTCCTTTTATAAAGCTTGACTGCCCTAAGTCACAGCTACCCAGGACTGAGCTAAGGTTTGGGATTTGTGTCATTATTACAAGGTGATATTGCACTACCACACAATAATCCACTAATTATAGACTGTCTAACACTAACAGGAGACACAAATGTATTTCCATCTATTAAGATGCCAGCTTCATATGTCACATCGTTCTCAACCTTCCAGAACTCTTGAAGTTGCTAGCTTCAAATACCTTCCCTTGGCCAAGTCCCACAAACAAATTCCTTCACCTGCTCCAAAACACGATTAGTGCTCATGCCAGTCACCCAATCCCTTCCCAGACACATACTCATTGATCAATCCCTAACACAGACACAGAAGCTATAAAGCACTTTGCACTTTGAGGGAATTAGAATCTTGAGCCATCTGATGAGACCACGCAAACTGAGGGGCAGATTTATGACGACTGGCGCATCCCTGCAAATCAGCAGAGATGCACCAGATAAGATGCGTCATGCAAGTTTACCCTTGCGCCACATTTACAATGCGGCGCGTCATGGCGCAAGGATAAACAGATACGTGACGCATGTCCTGTCTGAAGGGTGGCGCATTGCTGGAGTCGTGTCGTAAGCGCGACGCAACTCCAACAATGCTCGTGGCCTGCCCATATACAACGTGGTGCGTCAAGCCTTAGGCCTGCTTCAAGCAGGCGCAAGGTTTTGACGCAGCGGTGTTGGAAAAGTGACTGAGTGAAATCTTGTAGATTTCACTCAGGCACTTTTCCGAGTTGTTCCTGCACCGGAACGCCCACCGGAACGCCCACATGAAACCTGATGCAGGTTTTATGTGGCACAGAGTTTACAACGGGACGCATCTCCTTAGATGGGTCACGTTGTAAATCCGTCGCTTTACGCCACCGGTGCATCACAGAAGTGAAGCAACGACGGTTCAAAAGTGGCGCACAGGGCTTGTAAATCTGCCCCTTAGTATTTTATATCATGAGGTTTCTTGTTGATGAGGTAATCATAAAAAAAATATTCACAAATCGAAAATAGTATTCATACACACAGCAAGCAAAGAAGCCAACTGCTCTTAACTACAAGGAATGGACACCTCCTTAACCCCTTCCACGCTCATGACGAGCTGGGCTCGTCATGAAGTAGCCTCCTCGCACGCTCATGACGAGCCCAGCTCGTCATGTTGTGTGGGATTTCCAATTTCTCAGCACAGCAGGGGAATATGCTGAGCATCCATGGGGTTAATGGCTTCTAAAAGACTCCTTTGGTCTAGTACCATCATCAGAGATTGTCTACTAGTTATTCCACCTTTTTAAACAAAACCCCACCCCCAAAAAATGTCCTCCCTCAGAAGACTGATCACTCAAAACATAAGGGCAGCCGATGTCAACCCATAATGCCTATGTCAGAAAAAGAAAACTCAATCTGGGCATCAAAATGGACTCCAATGTTGACAACTGCCAGTGAGCAGAATTTGGTGGTATGCCGCTTGTAATGTAAGCAGGGAAATATATTTAGCCTTACCCATCAATATAATAAATCCTGAATTTTTGGCAAATACAATTGATTTGTTCAATTACCAAAGTTCTGCACACAATCTTGGCCTATCTCAGCAAGTTGACTCATAAACAACTGAAAGACTAGTACTTCGGAGTCCAACTATCCCACCTTCCATTTATACCCCTTCCTTGGTAGGACAGAGATTATGAAGGCTTCAGTTTAGAACAACGTGGACGGACCCACTAATGAATCCTATAACCAGGACGGCTCAGTACTGTGCACTGGAATACAAGAAATCCAATAGGTTGTAAGAAGAATCCTCACCCACCAACCTAGTTGGTGGCATGCTTCATCATTGTGTTCCCAGCTAGGCTGCCAAATGCAACCCAGCTGTGCTTCGATGCCTGAGTTACAGCGGAGCAGGTTTTAGTTTTTCAATGTGATGTGTGTTCAGAGTGGTGAAATTAAAAAATGCCTCTGGGATCCCCTACTGAAAAAGTTTATCCACGGGGTCCTAGGACACAGTTAAAAACAGGGTGGGCATATATTGAAGATGAAAAGTTGGTCTTCGTTATCCCCTAAATACTGGTCGACATGTTTCAGCCTTGTAAACAATAATGAGGCTTTCTTCAGGACCATATGACGTGAACTATGATGTGTCAAAATAGAAGCCACATGAGGTTTTTTTCAGCACACATGCTAAGGTGTGCTGTGCATGCGGGGGTGAAACCGTACTTATGGACCCACCAACTGGTTAAAACCTGGAAGACAAAACACAACATAAAGGACATACAAAACATCTAATGAAGCATAATTGTGACTGTTCGTGTCTGGCTTCGTTATCCTTTTGCTCGTGATGTGCCTACTTATGTATTCAAGTGAACTCTGTGAGTCGGTTTAAAGGATTCTTTACATCCAATCATTCACACACAGACATGCAACATACACCTAGTGTATGCAAGTTCATGCATGGTGGTTAGTGCAGGCAAGGACAGTGTATTGTGCACTACATACACTACACAACTAAACACACTAAAACAAAAATTACCGCATGTAAAGTGTTGGCATTTATTAGTTAACACCACACAGTTGCCAAGAGGCAATCACAATTCACAATTAATAGCTGGCCCCAAAGGAGGGCAGGAAGAAAGGGAAAGAAAGAGAATGTGTGCACGTCAAAGAAAAGGTGAGCACAGTCAAAAGACAAAATCAATTGTAACTTAATAAATCAATCACAATACATGATACATCAAATACATGAACCCTAAATCAGGGCAGACAATGAGAATAAATTAAATAAAGACAATCGGCGGTCACATACAAATTTTTGAAAAGAATCTGGGGCATGTGCCGGAAGTCCAGGGAAAAACAGTCGACGTTTCGACCCCTGTCTATAGGCTATCTTGAGTCCTTCTACGGGGTCTTCATCAGGACATTAGAACGGGAATAAGGGAGGGAAGGTTGGGGCGGTGGTATCTAGAAAATTAAAAACAAGAACAATAGCACTTAGTATGATCAAAATGGACCAAATCCAACTATCTGAAACTATAATCTCAAAAGAGATGAAAATTTACCATGGAGTAAAGGCCGACAATGGCTCTAAACTTGGAAAGCGGAGATGATGTCACGCAAATTATCGTGATCAGTCTCACCGATCAATATTCACAAAACTACAGAGGAAATACAAAAATTCAAGAATGGTGAGTGCATGTCTCTAATCACCAATACACTCAAAACATCAATTAACTTGAAACAAGGAATATCACACAGACTCAGGTGGGTTGAGACCCTGGGTGAGTCAGTTCCTGTACCCATCTGGAGAGGAGTTCAACAAAGTTCAGCACAGAGACCATAGTGGCAAAATCCAGCCACAGCCTACCGTTATTGTAAAATGTCAATGGATGGCTTTCTAAAAATGTAGCATACCTCCATACTAGAACAGAGCTTAATGCTTAAAAATCTGGCTGTTCTCGCACAGCGACCTTCGGTTCAGGGGTGTCACTCAAATTAACCACTGTAAGAACAAGTGAAAAAGAGGGGATGTGGGCTTAGTGGTTTAATGCCATCCTCAATTACCACAAAAGAACAGTTGTAAACATATGTCCTACCTCTCAAAATTAGGTGTCAGTGTCTAAACTGCTACTGCATCAATAGCGTCTCTTGTAAATAAAGGCAGCAAAGAAGTCCGAGCACCTTTAAGAAATCATGAGAAAGAAAGGATACGGACTTTGTGGTTTGTGCCTTCCTCGATTACCACTAAAGAGCGTTTGTAAACTAATGTCATACCTCAGGAAGTTAGGTTTCAGTGTTTAAACCAATACGACATCAATAGCGTTTCTTGCGAACGCAACATGGGTAAAGCGGCAAAAAATCCAAACGCCTTTAAGAAATCCGTCCTAAGGATTAAAAAGGGACAGCGAATCAAGGCGTGCTTTGACTCCACAATCTCTAAACGGGCAAGAGCCCAAACCGCTACTTACATTCGTATGAGCTTTGGTCAGATACTCGAATGGACACCCGCCATTGTGTCTAATGGGAAGCGGAGCTGGAGGGTTAGGCGGCGGTCTGTTCACCAAACTTTGTCAAGGTCAGTCCTGCCGGTACAAAGGAAAGACCTGTCAGAGCGTACTATCTCTGCAACCCCTTCAAAATAAATCACCGGCGCCAGCACTACTCACGCGTGTCCTAATCGTTACTGCCTGATGGGAGACTCCTACAGCCAACACAGTCGCCGCTACGCGAAGTTGGAGGCGGAGTTACTAGATTGAGCTAAGTTGAAACTGGAGGCAGAAAAAGACTTCATAGCTCGCTACACATTTGTTTCACTCCGAAAACAGACTGGTTATAAAAAAAAAAAAACTGAAATCGCTTAGCTCGCGGTTTTATGTATAACAACATTGCGCCTACAACCTCATGTGTCTGAGAGTTGCGCGCTATTATTGACTGTAGTGGTATCCAAATCTTGTACTAACTTTCCTATGGACAAAACTGTTGTAATTTGGTTGTTGAAATTACTTGTATTATGATCCTGCCCGTTTTCAACCTCCTGTGTGAGAGTTGCACGGGTTAAGAATCAATATAAACTCGTTTTAATACATTACTTCTGTGGAATGTAGTTGTAACAATTTCCATTTGGATGTATTGCAAGTTTGCTTATTTTATAACCAGTCTGTTTTCGGAGTGAAACAAATGTGTAGCGAGCTATGAAGTCTTTTTTTTCTGCCTCCAGTTTCAACTTAGCTCAATCTAGTAACTCCGCCTCCAACTTCGCGTAGCGGCGACTGTGTTGGCTGTAGGAGTCTCCCATCAAGCAGTAACGATTAGGACACGCGTGAGTAGTGCTGGCGCCGGTGATTTATTTTGAAGGGGTTGCAGAGATAGTACGCTCTGACAGGTCTTTCCTTTGTACCGGCAGGACTGACCTTGACAAAGTTTGGTGAACAGACCGCCGCCTAACCCTCCAGCTCCGCTTCCCATTAGACACAATGGCGGGTGTCCATTCGAGTATCTGAACAAAGCTCATACGAATGTAAGTAGCGGTTTGGGCTCTCGCCCGTTTAGAGATTGTGGAGTCAAAGCACGCCTTGATTCGCTGTCCCTTTTTAATCCTTAGGACGGATTTCTTAAAGGCGTTTGGATTTTTTGCCGCTTTACCCATGTTGCGTTCGCAAGAGACGCTATTGATGTCGTATTGGTTTAAACACTGAAACCTAACTTCCTGAGGTATGACATTAGTTTACAAACGCTCTTTAGTGGTAATCGAGGAAGGCACAAACCACTAAGTCCGTATCCTTTCTTTCTCATGATTTCTTAAAGGTGCTCGGACTTCTTTGCCGCCCTACCAGTGTGCCTTTATTTACAAGAGACGCTATTGATGCAGTAGCAGTTTAGACACTGACACCTAATTTTGAGAGGTAGGACATATGTTTACAACTGTTCTTTTGTGGTAATTGAGGATGGCATTAAACCACTAAGCCCACATCCCCTCTTTTTCACTTGTTCTTACAGTGGTTAATTTGAGTGACACCCCTGAACCGAAGGTCGCTGTGCGAGAACAGCCAGATTTTTAAGCATTAAGCTCTGTTCTAGTATGGAGGTATGCTACATTTTTAGAAAGCCATCCATTGACATTTTACAATAACTGTAGGCTGTGGCTGGATTTTGCCACTATGGTCTCTGTGCTGAACTTTGTTGAACTCTCCAGATGGGTACAGGAACTGACTCACCCAGGGTCTCAACCCACCTGAGTCTGTGTGATATTCCTTGTTTCAAGTTAATTGATGTTTTGAGTGTATTGGTGATTAGAGACATGCACTCACCATTCTTGAATTTTTGAATTTTTGTATTTCCTCTGTAGTTTTGTGAATATTGATCGGTGAGACTGATCACGATAATTTGCGTGACATCATCTCCGCTTTCCAAGTTTAGAGCCATTGTGGGCCTTTACTCCATGGTAAATTTTCATCTCTTTTGAGATTATAGTTTCAGATAGTTGGATTTGGTCCATTTTGATCATACTAAGTGCTATTGTTCTTGTTTTTAATTTTCTAGATACCACCGCCCCAACCTTCCCTCCCTTATTCCCGTTCTTATGTCCTGATGAAGACCCCGTAGAAGGACTCAAGATAGCCTATAGACAGGGGTCGAAACGTCGACTGTTTTTCCCTGGACTTCCGGCACATGCCCCAGATTCTTTTCAAAAATTTGTATGTGACCGCCGATTGTCTTTATTTAATTTATTCTCATTGTCTGCCCTGATTTAGGGTTCATGTATTTGATGTATCATGTATTGTGATTGATTTATTAAGTTACAATTGATTTTGTCTTTTGACTGTGCTCACCTTTTCTTTGACGTGCACACATTCTCTTTCTTTCCCTTTCTTCCTGCCCTCCTTTGGGGCCAGCTATTAATTGTGAATTGTGATTGCCTCTTGGCAACTGTGTGGTGTTAACTAATAAATGCCAACACTTTACATGCGGTAATTTTTGTTTTAGTGTGTTTAGTTGTGTAGTGTATGTAGTGCACAATACACTGTCCTTGTGGGGACCTCTCTCTTTATGTACCACGTAGCGCCCAGGTCCCCGCGATTGCATGGGTTCAACCCCCCTTTTTGTAACGTGGTGGTTAGTGCAGGCATGCATGTCTCATAGTGAACATTCATAACTGGCTTGCGTGGCCACATTTATAGGTGATTGCAGCTCGAAGCAAAGCAGGTTTGTTGGAGTTGCCTGTTTTGACTCTCCATTGTAAACGGTGTTCCGGGTACGTATAAACCTGGAAATGGTGGCCAATATATTTGGTCAAGGACGAAATGTGCCTTATTGTGAATGCATGTGTAACGGAAGTATATATTTGTAATGCATGTGTGACCTGCCGCGACCACTCGCATTGAGAAATCTCACCAGGAGGTTGATTTTCCTTGCTCGCCGTCTAGACCTTGGCGGGCGCAAGCAGGGAAAATTCTCACAAGGAGGAGGATTTTCCTCCCTCGCCAACTTGAGGTTGACGAGCGAGGGAAAAGACTCTGCTCCATGGAGCAGAGTTAGTTGGGAACTCCGTGTGATCCGTGGATTGCGGAAAACTCCGCAAATGGAGCAGAGTTCACTGCCCAGGGTTACTTTAAATTGATGCATGTTAGTGCTTTGAGGTTACCAGTTGTCCAAACTGAAGTACTTGAGCTGCTCCCAAGCTAAGGATGCCAACTTAATTGTGTCTTACTATTTCAAACTCCTTCACATTTACAGAATGTTTTTAAATGTTCAGTGTTACATTTATCTTTTTTATGTAAATATACTTTATTTATCTTTTTTATGTAAATATACTTTATTAATCTGCCTATAATATTTAATTTTATAAAGTTACGGACACCATGTTAAGAAATCCTGGTCTAAACCACTACGGATAATTTTACATTTCATCTCGGCACAGATTTCGGCCTCACTTCTTTAGATTATTGATGGAGACTGTGTCTGATAATATCTTCTCTTTCGCAAAGAAAGTAGGGCCATCCAATAAAGATTTAGCACATATAAATTCTGACCTGTGCCTCTTTGCTGTTTTAGAAAAGATGGTAGATTCCAATGTTGTGTTTTGACACCATGGCTCTGAACATAGATTTCGTTTATAAAATTCCTTTTTCATTCTATACCATGGGGTTGGGTTCGTTGTAGTTCACATTTTTTAAATGTTTAATGTTGGTAGTTGGGATGTACTTTTATAGGTATTGCATGCGACAGCGCATGTGCGCTCACTTGAGAGAGATATTAAATGCAACATGGGGCTTGGAACCCACACATGGTTTACCATTAGCTGGCTTCGGTGTCACTTATTTTCTGCATCCTAATTGGATAGCATGTGGTGTCTTCACTTCCTTTTCTTTCCTCGGGGGCAGGGGCCAAGTGCAAAGTGCACATTGCTTCATCTTGATTAGGGTTCTTCCTCTGCTGGCACTGTGATTGATGTAGTATTTTCTTCAGGTGGCTTCTGCGACACAGATTGTGTGGATCAGAAAGGGTGCAAAACTAACTAGAAGGAACACCTGGATATGCCAGCATGCTAAGCTGGATGATAAGGGTTGATAGGTCTTTGCTGATTTAGTATAGGTGGGTCTCAATTAACTATTTGTTCTTTATGTAGTATAAACGAGGCTGACCCTACAATATTTTTCTCATTTGCTAGACCTCTTAGTATGGAAAGAATCTCCTATTATTTACAACAAAAATGTTTTTCCCTTTGAGTCACTTGTGGATAAATCTAATACGAGTAGTGGGAATAGGATGTGTAATATGTGTGCTGCAGTTAATCATATTACAAAGTCTTTCAATGTGCATCAGGGATCATTTTTTGGGCAATATCCTAGGTCATACAGATCATTGTTTTCTATACATGCTATTCTCACAT
This sequence comes from Lissotriton helveticus, assembly GCF_964261635.1. Taxonomy (NCBI): domain Eukaryota; kingdom Metazoa; phylum Chordata; class Amphibia; order Caudata; family Salamandridae; genus Lissotriton; species Lissotriton helveticus. Next base: position 830,889,649 of record NC_136067.1, read on the forward strand.
GTAGATGGAATTCTGTATTATTCTAGACTGCTGCCGTATGTACAAGTACAAATCCATCCCAAGGTAGTATTGGATCACAATCGGGTTAAAGTCGATTTGACCATGCTGTCCATAAGGTTACCTCTTGAACCTAAACACAGACCTAAGATTGGTCCTTATCACTTGTGTGCAACTCTTGTCACCTGATCTCTTTTTATTCAGACGTCAAAGTATTTTCTTAAATTCTTGCCAATCGTATTGCAAACATAATTCAGTACCTAGTATATCCTATGCAACAAGCTTTGTACCGGTTAGCAATACAGCTGCCCTTGTCAACATGGCTACTGCTCTTTGTCATAACTGGGGAGGGAGCTGGGATGATCCAGTTGAACAATGAGAAGGCATCTGACTAGGTCTCCAGGCCCTACCTGTGGTTTACACTGAATAAAAATATGTTTGATTAAATCTGTGAGATTAGAATAAGAATGCTACAGGATGGCTTGGTCACAAGTGGTATGTATGGGAATGAGCATAGGACAATCTGATAACTCCTGGGTTGTGAGGCAAGGGTGTCACTTATTGCCCCTTGTATTTGCTTTGTACCTAGAACTATTTCCGTGTCATCTTGTGAAACCAAGGGATATTCCCCCTTAGTGTGCAATGGGGCTGAACATAAGATCTCTGCACACACATTGGCATCTTTGCTTGTGACCACCGGTCAGCTATCCTGAATAATTAAGGAAGAAAATCAGATGTTTGGGTTGGTCTTGGTCTACTTATGAATCTTGGAAAGGCATAAATATAGGGCAAAATGTCACCGTTTCTGATGATAGGTGTATAGAATCTGCTAACTGTTTATAGTTAGCAGGCTGGAAAAATGATTACCTTTAATTATGGGCCAGTATGACGGACTAGATGTGTAATAGGGAGTGGCTTCCGATAGGGATTATAGGACCTTGTAACATTATAAAGATGGTTCTGTTATATTGAATGTAGAAAATAAAGAAGGCCTACACATGGCAATGCAAGCAGAAAGACATGTACAGATGTACGGGTTAAAGGAAAAATACAGGCCTAAGCAGTCTATATATAGAATAAAAAGCACAAATGGAGTCAGGACCTGGGGGAGGGAAGTAGACAACAGCTTTAATAGAATATAGAAATAGAATTAGACACAGCAGAAATGGGAAGTTACAGACCTGCATTGCAAGAACACGTCTCTGAAATAATATGTAGATAAAGCAGCAAAGAGGCGCAGGATAGGCAGGAGGGTAGGCCTTGCAGAGGAGTAGACGTGTAAGGAGTAGGACATTGCTGTGCTTCAAAGCACGAGACAAGCCAAGGACACCAGTAGTACAGCTGTGGTGTGAAGATGTAACAATAACATGTGCACACGAGTCTCATTCCATAAATGTCCATATGGAGTATCTTTGTTTGGAACTACAGAAATCCCTGGAGATTAATATGGTTTTTAGATTTCTACTGACTCAAGGAGGGTGGCCTCTCACCAAACTAAGGCATTTCAATTGGGCTGCTCATGGCTACAAAATGTTGCAGGGTATGGGCTTGAATAAATTAGACTGGCTGCTTTTGGATTATACATAGCACGTCAGACTGATGGTGGGTGGGTTCTTATCTTTTGGTAACATCATACGTTAAGGTTATAGTCACGGCTTTAGACGTTTTGACTCATATTTGAAAACCATGGCTTGTGCATTTTGAAATTCCCAGTGTTATTAAATATACATTATTTGTTGATAGTGCCACCTTGCTACTCATCTTTAGGTATACTGGTACTCTTTTTGGTGGCAAATACAATTACACAATGTAGTCCAGCTCACTAAGGATGTGATATTTTGCTCCTTTAAGGTGACAAAACTATACGGCATAGCTATGGTAGGATTTTTTTTACATATCCATGTGTGCTTGAGGCGATTATCAAGGCATATAACTGGGCGTTGTTGTTGAGTTGGAAGTGTTGATGGATAGCATCTCTCGAGGTCACAGCTTGTTGTAAGCTGCTAATCTCAAAATATTGCATTACAAAACAATACGTGATTTGTGTAATGCGTCCAAAAATCTTTACCAGTGAGATTGTACACACTGTGTTTCCAATGTATAGACGTGTAAATAGATCTCATCCACCAGTTTGTTTACAGTGGCAAGTTATGGAGTATTGGGATAGCATCTTAAAAGAAATACCTTACATGATTTAATCAGCGAAATAATACATTCTTGGGTGTCCATTGATGCGGTGTTGAAACATGAAGGGATGGTATTCACTGCAATCTCAATTGCCAGGTTATAGAGTGGGTGTCGCAGTGGGATGTCGAATCGCACCAATTTCGTTATTGGTGGACCTGTTTTATAGACTGTGAAATGGTAATTGTAGCTGCGTTTCTGGAAATTCCCCAGGTGCATGTATTTAGGGTCCTTTTGTGCAAAATAGGTAGATTCTAGTCAAAGATGTTCTGATGTGGCTTGTCTACTATAATTTAATTAACGTATGATATTTATGCTTATTATTCATTATGCAGGACGATTTGTGATATTTTGATATAAGTTTTGTTCTTTTCTGCCATTTTTTCATAAAAGCATTTGCAGTGGGATTCAGCGGATGGGAAGATACATAGCCATTCATGAGTAATATGTCCGCATGGAAGAGGGGATCTCTGTCCATTAAGGGACTGAAAACAGCACTTGCAGTTGTGCCTGGATGCAAAAAAACACTGCTGAGGTATACCAATGCCTGAACCAACCTCATTCATGTGAATGTTAGCCAGTCAGCTAGGATATCAACAGTTTTCTCCAGATGGGCTGATGAAAGCCAGAAGCCCTGAGCTAGAAAATGGTTCCAAACATCAATCGGCATGGGTAAACATGGGAAGGGGGTTGTGCCAACACCAATTGTTCTTACCAAGCAGAAAGGCATTGAGGGTTTTACAGCCAAGTATATTTTTAGCTCCAACATGATAATATGATGGAAGGAGTCTGCTGGAAACCAGTAGCTATGGAGCCTATAGTGTCATACTAACTCCATTAAATCAATCGGCAGTGAACAATATCTGAGAATGATGGAGACTAAATAGCAGTTCCCCCACGAGATCTGTATGAGCCCTCCAAAACATGCTGACAAGGATACAGTTGGGAAAAAGGGATCAAGAGTGCCTTGGGTTCAAAACCCCATGCCGCCAGAATGCAAGCTGCAGCTGAATCCTTTGCATCCTCATACAAGCAAAAGACAGGATCTTTAAACAAAGAACTTTCAAGCCCTCACAGTGCAGTGACTACAGGGTTGGTGTGGATGTGGGACCAAATTTCACAAAGGATCACAAGCCTGTTGAGGGGATCACTGGTCACCATCAACGTCGGTGGGTAAGAGGAACTTTCCTTCTTGCATCTCACAGCGACGCAAGGAGTTGGTGAAAGGCATCCTGTTTTATTCTGAGGGAGCAGACCTGCACTAACCAGTGGTGTAAGGAGGATTAACTGTGAATTCGCAAAAGATGAAAATGTACTGTGTAACTGAAAACGTGTGGTACTGAGTTGAAATCAAAGGGCAATATATTGTACAGGAAGTATTTCTCCCCTCCACAAATCTCAGCACTTTCCATACCGGGGGCCTCACTGCAATATTTAAGCAGGCAATGTTTAGGGTTGATTGTACAAACTATAATTTATCTCTAGTGGTGAGTAGATATAACCCTAAACCACAAATTTGAATGTCACATTGGACAGAAATATGCTGAGCATTTGTAGATCCAGGATAGGTTTTAGACAAGCCATGAGATGCAAGTGTGGGGAGAGACACTGCTGGGACCTTGAAAGGGTAGAATTGGTTATGGCTTGGATAGCTATTTTAATTGATATAAACAAATCAAAAATAAGTAAAAAATCTATCAGAACCTTTATTTGCTTATGTTGTCTCTGGAACATGACAGAAATAAGGCAACACTAGGTGACCATGCATTGGGACATACAAAACGTTTGTGGAAATCTACTTCGAAATATTTCCAGAACAAGCAGCCAACATGATTATGTAACAAAAAAGCATAACCATTCACGCAGAAGTTTTTTTTTCCAAATGGTGAAACATGGTGCTCATCCCAAAAATTCAATTTTCTTAAGTGCACACGTTTGGCATTAGTTACTTTCACATGCAGACCAGCTACTTTAGCACATCCTCCTTGGGAAGTTTTAAGTTTTTCCAGCGTCTTAGCAATACTTTGTATTTGTCAGTGCCAGTTTTTTCTTCTGCCACATTTTTCAGGACCACTCTCAGAATGGTCACAGTCTCAGCTTCTTTGTCTTGATCAAGTATAAGATCCAACGTGTCTCCAACCTTCACCTGCACAAATAGACCACAAACCACGTTACCTTTCATTCAGGAATAACATCAGATTTTTAAGTAATTGCTTAGAAACAGAATCCATGTTAAGACGATTAACCTGGATACGGCATCTTGCACTGACAGGTTGAGGCAAGGGAAGCATTTGAAACTGCTAGAGAGAACTTCCACAGGTAAAGGATCACTAGGATGTTGTTTCCAATATGACAGAATCAGAATCAGAAAAATGCTTTATTCGATTTTAGCAAAATCTTAAAATCATAAAAGCAGCAAATACACAGTCTAATGCATACAAATATCATAGTTAAAAAGAGTTAAATTATTCTGTTACAATGACAATACTATTCCCTTTCAATATTACAACTAGCAGGTTATAGTATTTCGCTTCCTCAGAATACTCTTTAAAAATCCAGACATACTTGCAGTACAGAATTCATTTGCCAATGGTTGTAACGATAAGTAAGCTGGACGACATTGCCTCCATAGTCCCTGCTTCAAGTACTGCTTAATCCACCTTTTACGTTCATTCTCATAATATTTACAAAATAAAATCACGTGAAAGGTGGATTGCACTGAAAGATGGTCACAGGGGCAAAACCCCAGATTCCTTGACGAATCATTTTTTGATGGAAATGTTACCAGGCGATGGAATGTTTCGAATCTAAACCTGGTCAGTATGTATCTGTCAAAACCCTTTATACAATAAAGCAGGCACGGTTGGATGGTATAACAGGCCAAGGTCATTTGGTATTGAATCACAGATTTTTTAGTAATTTCCCCTGACAGTCTAAGCAGTTCAAAATGATTCATACATAAAATTTTCAATTACTTTCTGGATATCATGCAGATTAACTCGGGATTCACATACAGGTCCGGTCTATTTAAATCAATTAACGTTTTTCTGACATAGTCTAGCCATAGAATGTTTCTTGAATGGTTTAGTAACATTAGATCCTTAATGATTTCTCGGTTTAGGCCCAAAGTAGCTGAAGTCCAGACTCTGTGCCAGAGTAAAATAGGTTGTAATTTAATAAGGTCTGTAAAATACTCAATTCCTAGTTCTGCATGACAGTTAAAAACTGAAGTACTTGGAGGAAGCGCTAAAATATACCTTCAAAAGTTATTTTCAACAATTTGAATGAACGCTACATTTTGGATACCCCAAATACCCGCCCCATAAAGTGCTATACTTCTGCATTTTGCTATGTATATTTTTAAGAGGATCTCCGGTGGTCTTTTTCCCAGTTTTTGTGCAAAGTTTATTAGCGCTACAGTTGAACGTTTGAACAGTAGAGTCCTGCTCTTAATCGCGGGGCCCCAGGAGCCTGACCCCTCAAGAAGAACCCCCAAATAGGAGAATGTCCTAATGTGCTCAATTGAGCCATCAACTACTTGGAGAGTTTTACATTTGGACCGACCTTTCCCACACATCATCACAAAGGACTTCTTTGCATTCAGTTTTAGGCCCCTATTTCCCATAAACTCAATGTATTTGGAGAGTGCTCTCTGGGTACCTATCTTAGTGCTGGCCATTAGCACTGCGTCATCCGGGTAGAGAAGGGAGGCTTGTTGTTATATCTTGGCGAGTCTACTACCCTGGCCCCTACTTCCTTCTCCAAAGCGTTCGTATATATGGAGAAGAGGAACAGGGCCAAGACGCAGCCCTGTCTGACTCCCCTCTCCACGCGGAAAGGCTTGGTGCATTATCCCTTCAGGCCATGTCTCACCTTTGCTGTAGCTCCTACATATAATTGTCGTAGGAATTGAACAATGCTGGGTTCCACCCTTATGTCCTCTAAAATTTCCCATAGCTTGTTGTGGTCTACACAGTCGAAGGCGGACGCGAGGTCAACAAATATGGCGAATAGACACCCTTTCTTTGCTTGTGTGTATTTTCCTTGGAGAAGAACAACATTTAAGACTTGCTCCACGGTGCCCATCCCCTCCCTGAATCCATACTGAACAGGACTCAGAATGTTATTATCGTCTGCCCAGGTTTGTAATTTATTAAAAACCACCCTACCTGCGATCTTCATTAACGAATCAAGGAGTGATATGGGTCTATTACTGGCCGGATTCTCCCGGTCCCCCTTTTTAGGTCTCGTGGCGATTACCGCGCGAAAGCGCAGTCTCGCCAGAGACCTATAGTCACCGGCTCAGCTTCCCAGGAGACAAGAGATGGCCATGCGCATAAATGGGATCGAAGCGGGCCACGCGCACATGTGCACATCTCCTGTCTCCTGGGAAGCTCTAAGACACACAGCCACACCTCCCCCTGCTTACGCATGCGCACACACACACACAAGCGCACACACAGAGACACACACACGAGCGCACATACACGCACGCACACATATAGAGACAACCCCCCCGCCGCCGCACACATACACACACGCGCGCGCACACACACACACGAGCGCACCGAGACCCCCCCCCCCTTACAGGACCCGACCAATGTATTGTGCCAACGCTCGAGCCGGGCACGGCTTCATGGCGGTGCCTTTACCTGGAAGAAACGGAGCCCTGGGCCAAGTCGTGTTAGGGTCGCAGGCTTGCTTGCAGGTCATTCCGGCTTGATCTGTGTAGGCTTACTGCTGTTCTGGTATCTCGTCCACATTCCCCTCCGTCCCTCGAAGGCCGCGGGCCTCTTCTTGCCCCCTCAGGTGCAGGCTTTTTAGCTGTGCACTGGCGCCCTCCGGATAGTCTTGGAATGCCCTTAATACTTCGGATCTTTTCAGCCATCAGGAGTGCCTCCCTTCTGTTGGCTCCGTGCAGTTGGCTCCGTGCAGTTGTGTGTTCATTTACCAAATCTTGCCCATGGGGCTTGAAATGTGTGCGGAACCAAAGCGAAGTCTGAACTCGCTTCAGATCTCTCCATCAGCCCTGAGCATGGTCTAGATACGCCCTGGACTCGTTCTGAACATGCGTGGACATGCACGTGGGCTTTGCAAGGGCTGATAGCTGAAATTAATAGTATAGATCCCGGCATAATCTGCATTACCATACCTGTACATTATAGGCTGCTTATTCCCACAGATGCTAGTTTTGTATGTTCTGTGTCCTTGGTCATTTAATGGAGGGGCTTCTGGTGAGCTTGTGATGTGAAACCTGTGAATGTAGCAGACTCCATACATTACAGGCTGCTTATTCCCACAGATGCTTGTTTTGTATGTTCTGTATTATTCTGTCCCCCTGTAGCGAGGCTAACGCTATTTCTCCATTATTTATGTTTTTAAAAATCCGCATGGTGCCCCTCACGGGCTGCCATGCAAATAACTTTAAAAGTCAGAAACGGGCGAAAACGCCCCCCTGATTGCCACGTGCTCAACATAGTAGAATCCAACACTTACACATGCACACACTACCACACATACACAAAACACACGCTCAAACACAAAAGGTGCACACCAGTATATAAGCAAGCATGCTGTAACAAACACAAGCACATCCACCAGCAAATACGCAATCATGCATGCACACAACTTAACCTCTGGCAGGTAAACATATTCAGAGGGCACCGGTCGGGCTCTCGGTTCAAAGTGGTTTGGAAAAGTGTTCAGAGGAAGGAGACACCACTGCACCCTGAAATTCACAACTAAAGACAGTGTATTTATCTGTAGGGCGCTGCGCCTGAATGGCCACTAGTTTGGTAATGAAAATTCAAGCTTTCCGAAAAAAGTGGAAGCTTTTCATCTGAAACGGAAACCGAGGCCCTTCTGGGGTAAATGACTTCCGCAGACTTTCTTCAAAATAGCAAAGCCTTTTGTTGAGCAGCGGCAGCACTTTTTTATGTGCAGACTGTTGATTTGACGTCAAATTTGAAGTTTTTTCTCCTTGGCTGCAATGGCTGCCACTGCACCCACTGCAGCCACCGGTGCCCGCCTCCCTACTCCCCTCCAACGCCCTGCAGCCATGCTGGAAGCAGGTGGTGGGCTGGTTGGCACAGACATCGTGCAGTGGCCATCAAGGAGCTCATCGTGATAGTTGATGAGCTGCACGAGTACAACACCAGTGAGTCTGCATTGTATATAATTTGATGGGTAAGACTACACTGACCAGAATGCAGTTTGCACTGAAGTAGCGGGCCCCTAGCCGGAGTCCTATTCTGTTGTCTCCTACAGGAGTGCTTGTATGTTGAAACCTCTTTTACCTCAGGCATGGTTATTCAATCTGTTGTTTTCCTGCTCTACATATATTTTAAAACAGTTGTCATCAATGTTGTTTGTTATATGCTCCTTAGACTTAAACAGTGCCCAACACGTGCCAGCCACATCGCACACCATTTGTCTGAGCCTTGCCATCACACTTCAAAGGAATCCGCTCCCCCGCCCCCCCTCAGACTTCAAAGGAATCCGCTCCCCCGCCACGCAATGCTGAGAGCTTGTTTGTATATAGCGCGAACATTACCCAACGGCGTTTGAGCGCTTTACAAAAACACAGAGATCGCTAGTACACTTTTTGACCGGTCACTAAGCATCTATCTATCTATCTATCTATCTATCTATCTATCTATCTATCGCCCTCACTCTATCGCCCTCCCTCTATCTATCGCCCTCCCTCTATCTATCGCCCTCCCTCTATCTATCGCCCTCCCTCTATCTATCGCCCTCCCTCTATCTATCGCCCTCCCTCTATCTATCGCCTTAGCATCACTCAGGGGCACCACAACATCACTCAGCACCACCACAGCACTATGCGCTACCACAGCACTATGCGCTACCACAGCATCACTGAACGCCACAGCATCACTGAATGCCACAGCATCACTGAACGCCACAGCATCTATCTGTGTAAGCATTCAACAACAACTGGTTCAAATATGTTCTCTCAATGTTTCAAACTTTATTACAAATGTCACAAAAAGGTGTTAATATTTCACTTCTGTTCCTGCTAGTACATGTCTGATTACGTTGTTCTATGACACTGGGGCACTCTTGGGGACGATCTTCATTCAGCTACACTGTTTACAGAGTGCTGTATTAGTATCTGGTTGTGGTGTTGTTTGACTCTTGGGCACTTTTTGGCAGAGTGTCTTTTTCTGGTCATGAATGTTGTTCAATGTTGACGTCTGTAAAGGATGCGTCAATTTCATTACTTATTTATCAGGTATCTTGCTGATGAATTAATCTTACATTGGTCAGTAGTCTGTTCTGTCTTTTTTTTTCTTCAGTTTTTTAGTCGTTGAACAATGATAGCATATGCAGTTATATATATATTTTTTAAGTTCAACATTTTTATTGCAACAATATGGTGGCCACTTTTAGGTGGTGGGATATTTTCTTTTTGGTTATTTTTATGGTATAACAGTGCAGTAGTAAAAATAATACAACAACCATAGCAATGGCGTGCCAAGGCAACAATGATTGGCTTTGCCAATGCTTGTTTTTTACCTGTCGCCTGCCCAAGATCAGGAAGCAGGCACACCGAACCGGCACCTCCTCACCACTTCTTGTCAGCCAATAGCACCCCCATGCCCAGCATACACAGAGAACTACACTGCTATGGCACAGAACTACCAACTGCCTGCCTTCCTGCCCCTACACTGTTACCCTGCGGTGCAGCCACAGGACAGTGGCTACATTGCCCGTGTCTGCCCCGCAACAGATTGTTCCTGCCATGGAGGTTTCCCACAGCCGGGTGCAGTTAATAAGTACAGGGACCCAAAGATATGTGGCATCGCAGAATAAGAACGGACGTGGTACAGGTAGGATTTGTAAAATGTATTTATTCGTTTTCACTTTTATATAGCGCAAACTTTACCCGCAGGTATCCGAGCGCTTTAAATCAGCATGCTTATAACAAGCAAGACTAGCACTCTATATTACTGCCAACTTTGCTTAGCATAAGCAACAGCTAACCATTCACAAACAATGTTTATATACCAATTGCAAATTAAAAAAAATAAAATAATGCAAAGCATTGTCATTTACAATGCCAGTAACTCAAACTTTAATGCTGTGAGACCTTTTGCATTGTAAATGCTTGTTATATATGGGAATAATTACCGATTTGGACCAGGTTTTTATGAACCCTTTTGAACAACAAGCAATTAAGACACGTGTCAAAAGTGGGGCCCAGAGATCAGTTATCAATTTAAATATATCGTTTGGTATCCCATCAGAACCTGGGGCATTCTTTCATTTACTCTTATTAATTGCCAGTAACACTTCCTCGACAGTGAAGTCAATTAGGATAGGAAAATGGTCCGTTTGACACCCCTCCAAATCTCTATCCCCTAAGTACCTTAAAGTATTATCAACTTCTTTGTTGTATACCTTCGAGAAGAAGTTTATCCAGGTGTTTTCATCAATCGCTATTTCAATTCTCGAAGTGTCAGTTTTGGAAAAGAAAGGGGCGTTCACAGCCTGCCAAAATAAAGAAGAGTCTTTACATTGGGCGGCCTCATACAAATGATCCCATGCCTGTTCTTTAATTTCTTTTTTACGTTGTTTCCTGGCTGAGTTATAGGCCTTCCTACAGACTCTGATTACCTCACCATCCCTTGTTGGTGTACTAAGTGCAGCCTTATCCCCTTCCATGCTGATGATGAACCCCAGCCGTCACGCTCCACGGTGCTCGTGTGCCGATGACGGCTGGGGTTCGTCACGGCCCCGCCCTGTTCGTTTGTTTACCGCACAGCGGCGGAATCGGCCCAGCATGGAAAGGGTTAAGAGTGGAATATGTTTTGGTGCACTGGCTATCAAACCACCCATTGCTCTTACTTTGTGTCTTTTTATTGGGTGTAGAAAGGGAATTTTGTATAACCACGGTAATCTCCATAAAGGCATCTAAAATCTCAGCATGTGGGGTCTCTTCATCTAGACATACTAAAATAGGTGTCAAAGCCTTTGTTATTATATCAGTATTCATTGCTATTGGATCTTTTTTCCCCCACCTTAATGAATATCCATTTTGGCGGGCCAATACAATTTCTTGAGACCATGCCAAACACTCTACGCTAGAAAGATCGTTAATATCTGGTAATTTTAGGTCAGGCTAAGGGGTACATGATCACTAAGGCCATTAGGGTGAATCATACATTTTTCCACCCGATTCGTGTATCTGGTAGGTAGGATAATAAAATCGATCACAGATTTAAAACCTCGACCTATAGAAGTTGGACTAAAATTAACAATGGAGGCACACAACATGTTTACAAAACCAAGGTCATACATGGCCATGATATCAGTAAATTTATCCCCTCTTTCTGTATGGACAAAGTGTTTAGAATGACCATTTTCTTCGAATGTATTTTCCCCAAGGCCACAAGCATTCGAAATACAGACACTTGTATTGAAATCCCCTCCCCATATCAAAATTACATCTCTACCCTTTGAACTGATTTGATCATTTAGATCTTCAATAAATGTTTTTATCACATCCACATAGCTAGCCTTAATTATGTCATTGTAGAAATTTACAACCAACAGCTTTACAGGTGAGTGTAAGTAGATAGAAACCATCTGATAATAAACCGTGCTTTTTAACAGTTTAATATTCTGCACCTTCAACATGTTAGATATGTAAACAAAGATTCCCCCTTTGTGTCTCCCATGAACTGACCGCACTGCAGGGATGTGAAATGTTTTAAAACCATCCAGATGTTTTTCATTTATAACCCAGGTTTCTAGGAGGCATATTATATCAAAGTTCTGAATGAAATCAGTCCAGACATCATTAGAAACTTTAGACTCGAGGCCACAAACATTCCAAAAAACTATTCTAGCAGGCCCAGAGATTGGTGATGGCCTGGCAACTAAGTCACAGGCCTCGTCATCAGAGATCTTCTTTGCCCCCTTCCTTATAGAGATCTCCGCCTGTTCACCAGCCTCAATAGATAAATCACGGGAACTCCCTATTCTGATGATATCTTGTTCATTTAATATTATAGCTAAAGTCGCACATTGGTCCCCATTTCTATGGGGTTCTGTGCAATGATTATAGGCCTTGTCATTAGTGTTACCAAGAATTACTGTTTGTGGCAATTTACCTTCGCTACGGAGCTCTAGTTCAACCCTGTTTAGGTGCTGTATGCCGGGTATATTCACTTTCCTTCCCAGGCTTCCCCTATTATGAATTGTATCCCAGAGTCAATCCACATCCTCAAGCTGTCGCAGGGAGTTAAATCGATTTTTTTATCGCTACATTATATAACAAATTATTGTCAGTGTGGCGGTGTCCCATCATGGGTTTTTGCCTCCCTGACATATATGGGCGATAAAAAAAGCCCAGCGGAAGGATATTTATTCTATCCATTCTAAGATCAGCCGATCCCACGCGGTTTAGAATTTCATAGACCAGTGCGGGAGAACTCAGGGTCAAAACCACACAGTCCCCCGTCCAAGTTCTTTCTCTCCCAACCCACCCATGCAACCCGCCTCACCATTTTAAATGCTTCAAACATTTCCTTTGCTAGGCCAGTCTTTATTCCCAGAAGGTGAATGGACTTGTTCCGCAAGGTAACCCAGGTTTCTTTATCAGGATCATTTGACGGCAGGACATTTGCCAGTACAATAGTGTAGGGGGCCGTCGCAGGTGGAAGATTTAAAGTACTTAATTCTTGGGACACTGTTTCAACAGAGGGTCTTAGTAACCTCTCATGTGAGTGTACATCTTTAGGTAATGTCCTGTCTTTATTACTATTTTCTGAGCCTCCTACCCCCTCTTTTCCATCATATCTGTTTTGCCTTGAAGGAATACCTTCTCTGGTAGTTTTAACCAGGCTACTGGGACTGCAAGCTCCCTGGGTCCGAATGCACGAGCACTGCCTACCTATTTTTTCTTGACCCTCCTCTGGCATTGATGGTCTTGGTGCTAATTCGGTTAGTTTGTCTAGTTTGTTCATTATTGAAGCTTGCCCTACTTCTAGCCGAGTTAATCTTTCCTCTAGTGGGGCAATAAGCGCTTGGATGGTTTAGGCCAATTCTGAGAAAAGGGACTTAAATTCGGAGGAGCTACTATTGTGTTGACCTTTGATGTTATATTTAGGATTACTATAATTTTTTACCTGGGTTGCCCTTTTTTCCCTCTATTTGCCCATGTAGTGGGCTTACTTTGCTCCAGCATTGCACCAGGTATTGTATTTTTAGTTATCTCAGCAATTGCATGAACCACAGGTGGTAAACTATTAAGTGGGGCTTTCTTTTTCTTCATGCAAGTTCTCTTAGGTGGTGGGAGAGTGACCACGTCTTGGTCATCCGACAAGATCTCATCCCCACCTCTAAGAATACAGCCATTATTTTGCTCAGTTAGGGTTTTACTAGTATTTTGTGTTGTTGGCAGCGTTACCCCTTAGTAACTTGCAAAAAACACAGTTGATGGACAGAATGTAGAACAATATCATACATTCACCCCAGTACAAGGATCTGGGCATAAATCCATCGTTTTTTTGCACTCCACACCACCCTGGGTTAGACACTGGCTATATGCAAATCAGCTCTGACCCTGTGCCTCATGGGAACAGTCCAGTCCGAACTACCAAGCCATGTCTTTCCCAGACCGGAATCATGCATCCAAGGACCGGTTTCTGGCTATCAGCCTTCATTCAGCCTGGATAGCTCGACTCCAGTGGTGTGGAGAGCCTGGGTCTCACGTCTGAGCATACCCAGCCCACTCGGGTGGAAATTGCAAAAAACACAGTTGATGGACAGAATGTAGAACAATGTCATACATTCACCCCAGTACAAGGATCTGGGCCTAAATCCATCGTTTTTTTGCACTCCACACCACCCTGGGTTAGACACTGGCTATATGCAAATCAGCTCTGACCCTGTGCCTCATGGGAACAGTCCAGTCCGAACTACCAAGCCATGACTTTCCCAGACTTTCCCAGACCGGAATCAAGCATCCAAGGACCGGTTTCTGGCTATTAGCCTTCATTCGGCCTGGATAGCCTTGACTCCAGTGGTGTGGAGAGCCTGGGACTCACGTCTGAGCATACCCAGCCCACTCGGGGTGAAAATTGCAAAAAACACAGTTGATGGACAGAATGTAGAACAATGTCAAGCAATCCAGGCTGTACATTGGACTCATGTTATGTTATGTTATGTTATAACATCTTGTATAGCGCACGAATCACCGGGGGGCATCTCGGCGCTTTTTCTCAGTCACAACCGAAGGAGACAAATAGCAGGACGGCAGCGTTAGTACAGGTGCGCTTTCAGATGTTTCCTAAAGGCATGGTAGGAGGGAATGCCTCGAAGGGTAACGGGGAGACTCATAAACAAACATATGGATGCTGTGAAAACATTTTTACTATTTGGTTCCTCTTCTAACCTTCCTCTGTCAAAAATACTATTATGTTCCAAATTGAAAAATATGGGCACATAATATCGTTCATAACAACAAAAGAGTGGCTGAATCAATACATACTGGAAAAGGAGAAACACACAAATATTTTTGAAGGACCCTCACTCACCAACCTGGGGTGACATGCTTCATCATAGTTTCCCCACCGGAACAACCGAATGTTGTTCCGGTGTGCTACGACGCCTGCGATTGCAGCGGAGCAGGTAAAATGATGTGTATGAGTGCAAGTGATAAGGTACAAATTTAAGAAGTAACCAGAAGCTACCTGTAAAAAAACCTTTATTTCTAGGTGATCTGGTTGCTGAATAAAAGCAAGTGGCGGATCTAACCCAGCAAAGTGATGAAGCTGGAAGAACCGTAAACGTGTAGTATATCATAATATCGTTGCCAGACAGTATCCCATGCACGTAGTCTGGGGATTACAGTGGATAAAGACTTGAGTTTTTATCTACATGTTAAATCTATATGCTCAACATGTTTTAGACTACTCCATGTAATCATAAGAATCCTCCGTTACATTCCTAAATCAGAGAAGGGACATGGTCCAAGCTCTGGACAACTGTAATGCTCTCCTGGTAGATGCATAAAAACATATTGATTACTGTATTACAGAATGCAGCTGCAAGGCTTATCTTGGGCTAATAATAGGCGCTCCTTTATCGAAACACTGTTATCTCTAAACACTAGGCCGAGCTTCACTGACTTTCTCTAGGAAAAAGATGCTTGTTCAAAATATTATGCATTTGCCACGAAACAATCTATGGTAACCGTCTATCGTCGCACATGAATTCCATCTTTTCTTTATACAGCCATTCTAGAGAATTGAAATCTAAACATAAGTGGCTTGATAGTCACTCCATGTTTCAGTAAGGGCGGGTGAGGGAGGCTTGGGGGATGGGGGAAAGGAGGTGTTGTCGCCCTTTAGCAGTCACCACTGCCAATTTCTGAAATACTCAACCCTCATTGATTCAGCTACATCCCAATTTGCTGATATTTAGAAAACAGCTGAAAACCCCGCCTCTGTAGCAGGCTAGCGGTGACGTAGCTCGTCCGGAGCACGGCACCTTGGAGGCAGAGGGAACCCAGAAGAAAGCAGGGATTCCGGGAGTGATGGGGTTCCCGGGAGAGAGCAGGCAAGGCATAACGGTGCAAGGAAGGTTCTCCAACTTACAGAACATCCCGTAGCAGCGCAGCGAGAAAAGAGCACGGTGAGTGGGAGGGGAGTGGGGGGTGTGTGCGCGTTTGTGGGTGTAGCTGTGTGTGTGCGTGTGTGTAGCTGTGCGTGTGTATATGTGTGGCTGTGTGTCTGTTAGCTGTGCGTGTGTTTATGTGTGTGTGTGCGTGCGTCCTGATGCATTGTGCCTGCGTGTGTGCGTATGTGTGTGTGTGTGCGCGCATGCGTGAGTGTGGCTGTGTGTGCACGCGATTGAGAGAGGCGAGAGGCTGACTTACTGTGAATGTGAGACAGGAGATGTGCACGGCGCCGGGCTGGGCGTGCGCGCCCACGAGGTGAAATCGCCGAGGGCTTGCGTGTGCACATCCCGTTTCTCACATTCCCGGCAAGTCGGCAACAATAGATGCTTCGCTGACGCAGTGCTTCACACTGCTACACAGCTCGACCTAAAAATGGGTTCAATATGCATGTTTAGTGAACGCCAACAAACTTGCAGATTTGTGGATATTAATCCTTTTCACACAAACGTTCCCATCCTGGACAAGTACTCTTGTGAAGTACAGGGTTAAATGCTTTTCCAGAATAAAAGGGACCACAACAAATATCAAGGATTTCTAGAGTAAGAATGGCTACCATAAACAAATTGCTCCTTGGCTCACTATTTAGATAATGAACTGGACGGTGCACTGCGTCACTCAATAGCTTCTATTGTTGAGTGATGATTTTTCTCCCACTTGATACCTTGTAGCTACACATTTGTAAAAATGTTTGTTGAAGGAGTTGGGTCATTATAAATGTTGAAGTAAATCAGTTTCCATCATACTCTGGCCTTAGTTG